>NC_060138.1:809240925-809545199 GCF_021461385.2 Schistocerca piceifrons
ACTGGAAACGAGAAGTGTATTCTCTACCGCACACCAGAGAAAAAGCGAGTTTATATTGCATTGTCATCCTCTTCGTACCTATGTTGAAGGTGTCAAGTCTCTAGCTTATCGGGAAATTGGTTCAAAATAAATAGCAGAAACCGAACAGAAAAACAGACAAGAAAGTCACCGAACAAAAACGTGTCAAAAAAATCTGGCTTCCACGAAAGAGAAAAACATCGAGACCTTAATACTGTACTTTGATGGCCGATTGATGAAATAGCTGAAACGAAATGTATCGTTATTGAGTGTTGATTTTTTGATGTGGTCTGTAACTGTTGCGGTGACAAGTTCTTCAGTGTCAGTTTGTGGTGATAAGAGGTGCGTAACGGCTTTTTAAATATCAGCATTAACAGAATGGTTACATAGTGAAATACACCTACGTGCGAGGTTATCGTACGCTAATGAATAATTGGTATGAGTTTTACTGTTCACCTTACTGTCCTTTTTTCCAGTTGGTTCCGGATACTGGGTATGAGCAACTATCTGCAAGTTTGTCGTGGGCACGCTGTGCTTTCGTATGCTAGGATGTACGGACCAACAACTGAGACATGGTTAAAACTCGTTACACATAACTTTTCGCTCCATTCAAGATAAATTAGTCAACAGCTTTGTTTAGTTGTACTGGCACTGCCTCATGTATTTTGTACTGTTTAACACTCTTCCTGTTTTAGACAAGTAAGAAAAAATACTTTCTGTATCATAGATAATTGGAAATTTATTTGGTCATTCCTTCATAAAGAATAAGAAAATGCAAACAGACAAAATTGGATCAGAAATAAGATAAGAACGAAAGAATAAGGGATACGAGTATCTTCCTATGCTCCAGACATGATATCCGTGAAGGAAAGAGGAGGCAACCTTAACGTATATGTTCCAATAAGCAGTACCGTCTACAGAGTTGGAATGGTAGAAATGCAGTAAATGAGCAAACCATGGTTCGACTAGAAATGCTGAATGTTGAAAATAGCACTTTGTCTAACGATAACAGTAAAGAGCTCTGCAAACTATGACAAGTAATTGCTACATCTGGCAAATGCTACTATTTTTTGTATGTCATTACGTATTCAGCGTTTGCAAGCGATGAAGTGCGTCGTATAGTTCTTAGAATGAATTTAATTTCATTTTGCAGTAAAGTAAGTCGTTTCCCGCAGTGAAGATTAACTGTCTTTCTGTAGAGGAACTCTTCATCTAAACATCCTAACAAATGAAACTATACTGCTCATGAGTTACGTACTCACGACAATCAAAGAGCTTAACAAGTCCTTTATTTCAGTCATTACCGTTTCCTGTTTGTCTTCCGATAAGTTGCATCATAGAAGAGATTTATTTTCACCCTCTAACTTTAGCGGAAGATTTCATGTTGTTCTCTGCGGAATTCTATCTTCTGGTCAGTAACGTAAGAGTATCTCGCACTAGGGTTCGGAATACTGAAGTGCATCGAAAAGAATTTAACACGCTTTGTACTAATGCTCCAAGATACATTGGAAGAAAATTGGGGCCTATAAAGTGTACATCGTTCTCAGCTTATGACAGAGAGATAACGTTTAACGGAACCTGTGTAACGAGTCTGACTTCTCTCTTACTGAGTGTCTCGTAATTTATGTTGATACGTTTAGTACACTAACAGGATTTTGGCTAACGGATCCGTAACGGAAATTATCGATGCCTAAATAGCCGATATACCGGATATAGTTCGTATTACTCTTGTAGAAGGAAGTTTTTTTTTTTATTTATTTGTTTTTACATGGAAGATCAGTTTGGATTACGTAGAAATGTTGGAACACGTGTGGCAATACTGACCCTAAGAGTTACCTTACATGGTAGATTAAGAAAAGGCATTCCTACGTTTCTAGCATTTGTAGAGTTAGACAAAGCTTTTGACAATGTTGACTGGAATACTCTCTTTCAAATTATCAAGGCGGCAGCGGTAAAATACAGGAAGCGAAAGGCTATTTACAATTTGTACAGAAACCAGATGGCAGTTATAAGAGTCGAGAGGCATGAAAGGGAACCAGTGGTTGGGAAGGGAGTGAGACAGGATTGTACACTATCCCCGATGTTATTCAAACTGTATATTGAGCCAGCAGGAAAGGAAACAAAAGAAAAATTCGGAATAGGAATTTAAATCCATGGAGAAGAGATAAAAACTTTGAGGTTCGCCGATGACAATGTAATTCTGTCAAAGACAGGAAAGGACCAGGAAGAGCGGCTGAACGGTATAAATAGTGTCTTGAAAAGAGGATATAAATTGAACAATAACAAAAGCGGAACGAGGATAATGGAATGTAGTCTAAATCAGTTGATGCTGAGGGATTTAGATTAGGAAATGATACACTGAAAGTGATAGACGAGTTATGCTATTTAGGGAACAAGCTAACTGATGATGAAACTTCCTGGAAGATCAAAACAATGTGCCGGACCGAGTTTCGATCCGGCACACAGTTTTATTCTGCCAGGAAGTGTCATATCAGCACGCACTCCGGTCCAGAGTAAAAATTTCATTCTGGTAACTGATGATGGTCGAAGTAAAAGGATATGATATGTAGACCTGCAATGGTGAGAAAAGCGTTTCCGAAGAAGATAAATTTGTTAACATCGAGTAGAGATCTAAGTGTCAATAAGTCTTTCCTGAAAGTATTTCTATGGAGTGTAGCCATGTATGGATGCGAAACATGGACTATAAATAGACAAGAAGAGAATACAAGCTTTCGAAATGTGGTGCTACAGAAGATTGCTGAAAATTATATAGGTAGATCACGTAACTAATGAGGAGGTACTGAACAGAGTTTGGGAGAACAGGAATTTGTGGCACAACCTGACTAGAAGAAGGAATCCGTCGATAGGACATGTTCTGAGGCATCAAGGGATCACCAATTTATTACTGGAGGGCAGTGTGAAGGGTAAAAACCGTGTGGGGGGGGGGGAGGGGTCGAGACCAAGAGATAAATACACCAAGCAGATTCAGAAGGATGTAGGGTGCAGTAGTTACTGCAGCAGACCAGTCTCTGGACTGAAGCAACAACATGGAATCCCCGTTTTCCACTATTTATTAAACTGAATTCTTATTTAATATCTTTGGATTTTACGTAATTAACTGATATGCTTGTGTTTTTTACAGAATGGTCTCACTGCCCTTAGTCACATACTGTCGCTCCGAATAACAAAACCATACAAACTTCCTTCTTTTAACCAGTAGAAGTAACAATCTTGAGCTAATAATTTATCTATGTCACACGTGTGGGCTACTGACTAGTATTATTACGTACATCATCACAGAGAAATAAGTATCAAAAAATTGGTATTGCCCCTAAAAATAAAAATTACCAGTTTTTTGTTCTGGCCACAGTTGACTGAGTGCAACAAACGTAGTGATTATTGTGATGGTCCCTACCTTGCAATTTACAGTCGAATGTCCATTTCTGGAATGTATCTTACAATGGGGATATACACTGCCTGAGAAAACAAGTGAATTACCCAAAAGGGGAGGAGGGAGGCGGTGGAGAAAACGAACTAAAGCTTCACGAGTTATGTGATGTAAATTCAGTGATTACAAAATTGAGTCAAATTTATAAAGAACTTGGCAGTGCGAAACCACTCATCAGTATGACGCTGGACGTTCTCTGACCTAGATGCATGAAGTGACTTGGTTTGGAAGGGTATCATAAAAGATTACCATCTTCTGAGACAAATTGACCTACGACTGATGTAACTGACCCTTGGTATCCCACACACTGCGATGGAGTTCAAGTCCGAGCTGATTCTACACATGTGGAGATCTGATTATCTCGTTGGCCATCTCAGCATCTCTAAGACAGTTCATGGAGACACACGCGATGTGTGGACGAGTATTCGCCTGCTGAAAAATGTCACTAACATATTGTCGCACGAGAAGTATGCCTGAGGACGCAGTATGTAACATATAGTAGTGCTGTCAGAGTTCCCTCTGTCAGTATAAGCCCTGGCCTGAAGTGAAAGCAGATGGCTCCCCACACGAAAAACAATAGAGTAACACCTCCGTACATCACGAAAACATTGGAAGAAAGGGGCTTCCCAACAGTTCACCGCCGTACTTGTCAAAAATAGTATCTGAGGTGAAACTTCTGACACGTTCAATCACAAATAGGTGAAATACGGTGATTCGTTTCTGTCACACCCACACTCCATTCAGTGAAGTGCCCTGACCAGACGGTGTTCTTATAAACTCTGGTCTCGATAATGGGACACGTCATTTAGCGCCACAACACAATGTATGAAGGAGTCTGCACTCCTTGTCGGCATAGCTTGAGATCTACCGCCAGCTACCATCCTATCCCAAAACATAGAGTGAACATGATTTTGGAAGGTAGCTGCAGTTTGTGTTGCCATGCTATTGTGTTGAGACCATATATACTGTCGAATATCCAGTAACTTCTTGCATAGAAATCGAGTCTGGCTGTGCGACCTTTTACGCCTTATGTGTCATCAGATATCAATATGACGTTAGCACTCCATAAGATAATCTTCTGTAGAAGATAGTTTTTTGTCATAATTCTTATTATTGGATACCACTACTTGGCGAAGACTTCGACAGTTACAACGGCTCTGAATATCTCTTCTATACTTCGAAACATGTTGGCTACAACATAGTAAAGCTAGAACGTTGTTCCTCTGATGTCACTAATTGTAACCCAATCATTTCAAATCGTCAGCGAGAGTTTCGTCGAACTGCCAGTATCAGTTAGCACACAATTTGCAAAATCTATTATCTACGTGCGTGACAATCGCTCCATTATCCACGCAGTTGTCCGTTTACAGCGCAAATGAAATCACCGGCATAACTGCCGTGCATTTCTCCTACGCTACTCAGCGTTACAGCAGCAGGTGACGATTACGCGGAATGAAGGCGCTGATTGAATTTTCCGGTCCGCCTGCATGATCACGTTTGCACAGCCAACTGCATGCTCAGCATTTTTCTAGCTCATCACGTGTCTGCTGCATTTATAGCAAGCTCCTGCTAGTGTGTGAACTGTCGACTGAACAGTGTATCGTGCCCCACATTACTGAATCAGCACTTTAGTTCTATACGTTAAAGCAGTCACAGCATGTACCTCGTGACAGTGACATGAAAATGAAGCTCAACAGCCAAACGCGAAACTGAACAAGGGAAAATTCCTCTAAAAATTACGGTAAAATTTAGATAAACGTATTCTCCGGATTTCTGTGGGCGTACTAACACTTGGTTTGCAATCAGAGATCTAGAGGATTTCTCCATCGCCCTTCGTTTCAGCGTTAATAATGGCCTACCAGCTCTGCTTAGGTTTGTCATGTGACTGCTTATCATTGATTTCTAGTCTGTGTTTTGATCTCATTACAGTAGAATATTCTGCTCTGAGAACATGTCCCCCAAATGTATGCGTTTTAGCGATACTTCTGTATCTTTCACAGGGAGAGCTGTTGGTGTCATGATGAAATAGCCCTGTGTCTGTTATCCAAAAGGCACTTCCTTGTATGAACTGAGAACCGTACAATACAATAGGACTGTATATATATATAAATTGTAGTCACTTGTTCGCATTCATCTGTATACGCAAGCTAATCTCAGGAATTGCTGTAGAGATTTTGACCCATTTTCGACTAATAGATGTACTGATTGACAAGCAGTGTTTTTATATATAATTTATAAATATTTCGTCGAAATTAAGATTTTAATCACTCTTGATCACAAGGCTTTATTAAAAATTAATAATCACACATTGAAATACAACTAGTTTCGATTTTTATCAAAAATTATCTAAAGACCACGTATGAGAAACGTTAAACATTAATATCCTTTAAAGGGAAACAGGCGTCAAAACTACACTTCGTGTACATAACACATATGGATAGACAAACTTAACAAAATAAAAATCTTTTATGCTATCACATGGTGAACAGAGACCACGGCTGGGGCATTCGTAAGCGTCGGAGGACACCAATGGTAACCGCTAACTGGCGTCAAAACGAGTTATGAAGAGGAAGATCCGCCCCTCACCTGTTGCGTGACGTCATCGAGAGCCAATAGGGCTTCACATACAATTGTAATACATGTAAAACATGGAACTTCGATCTAAATACAAATAAAATACAGTATTGACGATTTTATAAAGTAAATCAGACGCAGTAGTAATTACCTTATATTGTTAAAAATACTTACGAATACATGCAAAACAACTAACAGAAAAGGAAGTAAAAATGCCAAATTGTCATCTATGGGCGTTGCGTGGAAGTTCAAACTCTAATACTGAAGCAAAGATAACCGTAGCGACGCCCAACCGTTGACGTGGGGACGGTGGTTAGGAACCTCTCTATGCATAGTGTCGATGGCGAGAAGTATAGTGCGCCAGAGATGTAACGGGAGAACGACGCCGTCGGTCATCAAGGAGGTGATGAATGGCGATCGGAACTGAATCCTGAAAGGTATAAAACCTAGAACGCAGAAGTAAAGCAGTATAAGTGGCGAAAGAATGTCTGAACATATCTCAGAATAGTTAAATTTAGAACAATAAAAGAAAATACACTAAGAATTACTCAGACTAACTGGTATTTTAACTGTCTATTAGACCGCTATTATTTTCCAGTAATTTTTTCGAAAGTTATTCGCGGAAGTGGTATGAATTGTGCTGAATTAATGTTAGGTACAGAAAACAGTGCCATTGCCACCTAGCGGACAGCTGCTGTAACTCGCGATAGAAACAATGCCTCGAGGACTCAGAAAGCGGGAAGTAATTCGCACCTGGTTTTACGTTCGAGCAGTAGCGTGCGAGGGTGGAAACGGGAAGGTTGTGCGACTGAATCCCAGCTGGGTCGATTTTGTTTTTCAATCTGCGTTTTAACGAAGCATTCAGCTCTCAATGCCGTGGAGTTTCGTGTTTCGAAACATGACGGCAATTTCAGACTGCCAATTTCCACTTCCCTCAGATTATCAAATTCATTTCGCACACTAAATTCACGGCAAACTCTTCATAGAGCGGGCAATGAGTTGATCAACTTTGAAAGGTATCATATTAAGTACGACAAGTAAGGAAATGACCCACCTCCACATCAAGTGGTGAGATTTACAGTCTGAAATAATCAAATAATTGGAACCAGTCGTTTTTCTGCAATCGTTTGAGAACTCTTCCACAGTGAAAAAACACGCTAATCCAAAAATGTGATGACTTATTTTTCGTGCTTAATAAGTAAAACGTTTTCCGGAAACCTACCACAGCAACTTTGCTTCGTTTACGAACAATGCGTTCTTTCCGCAACGCAGCAAATGGCTCAACTTTAAGCTTTATTCCTTGACTCAAAGCTGGATGTGGACACGATTCTTTGCGTGCAACAGCGAAGAAGGCAACCATAAAGAGACCACGACAAAGAACCGTGGCAATGACGCCCAACAATACATTACAGTACGTTGTAAGCTTCACAAGAGGAGTAATGTAACACGCGTAACACGAGTTTTACAGGTACATCATGCACGCTGTTTCTTATTTTTTCTTTCATTTGTGTCATTTCAGCACGCCTTTGATACATATTTAATCACTAACACATACACGCACACATACACACAAACACACACACACGGTACGTACATTGGTTGTAGATATCACTTTCGTCTATAAGTGCTCCCATCATTGCGATGAGATGTCACTTCAAACACTAATTCAACATGGAACACAGACAACTTGCTTGCCTTGAGCTACTTACGTCGTGTAAGTTATATAAAAGTATGATAATCAGTTACTTAATGGTTGTATCTGAAATTTATCCGTAACTCTACGCAGTGGCACGCAAACAAAATTCGCTAAGTCACTCAAGTCGTGTGGCTGTAGCTACTAATGCTAACTGGATTGGGTTGATAAAAATGTATTTAGTAAGAGCTGACATCATCAGGTGATAGAGATTAGGGAATTCATGTATTTCCAAAACTTTTCCTTTTTTTTTTTTTTGTAAGTTACTTTATTCTTCTTGATCGCAATAATACATTATCTTACAATTCATTACTCCTTTCGCTAGTTAAACTGAAATTTATAAAAAATTTAAAAACGTAAATTCTTAAAGTATGCTCTTAGCATGTCGCTTAAGAACAGCCTCAAGAAATAAAACAAATATAGGGTGTCTCTAAAGTCACTATCGATTTCCATAAAAACTCCAATTGTTTTTTCTTGTCTCTTGAGATACTGGTAACTTAGTGGTTGTGTCTCTAAGGTCTTTTTCATGAAAACGCTAATTTTTTTTCTTTTCTCAGCAGATACTGGTATCTTCGTTCAACGTGTTTTGCACCGAATAACATGTTGCCACTGTTTGTGTACGGGTAGGCTGATAGTCAATGAGGACGCCAGAGATGAATGTACCCAAAAATTCCACAAACCAGCCCCATCTAGGCCACACATACGTCTGCGTGTGAAAAAATTTAAGCGTACCGGCAGTGTGTGTGACGGGGCACGTCATGGACAACCACACGTATCGACAGAAACTGTGCAGCAGGGTTAAACTGCCAGTGATAGGAGTCCGAAGCCATCACCTCGACGCCGCAGTAGGGAACAACGGGGAGAATCCTACGTTTCGCTCTACGAAAACGTCCTCATCACTTTCAGGTTCTTCATATTCTTGAGGACGCATCTCCTGTCGTCGGCAATGTGTTATGACCTCCTGGAATCCGTAGAGAACGAAAATAAAGGACGACATTTTAGTCTCCGATGAAGCCATATTCTATGTTTGTGGGAAACTGCAAAGACACAACAGCTGAATATGGGCATATAAAGAACCGCATGAGGTATCGAAGTGGGAACGCGATACAGTAAGTGTTTGATTGAGTATGACAAAAGCAAAACTTTATGGTCCATTTTTCTTTGCCGACAGGTCAACAACAGGTAACAGCTACGTCGACATATTAGAACTGTACCTTGAACTGCAGCTTCAGGATGATGGCATACCGAATACAGTTGTGATTCAGCAAGACGGTGCGCCTCCACATTTTGCACACATCGTCCATGAATACCCGAACAGAGTCTTTCGAGGGAGGTTGATAGGCAGAGGGTCATCCGACCATACTCCTGTACACTTTTAGACTTTTTTTGCAGGGTTGTACATCAACTCCAAAGTGTACACTAGCAAAGCGACTGGTATTAGGGAAGCAGTGGGCCACATTACGATTGAAACGTTAAGGTCTACATTTCGTTCCAGTACTGGAAGATGGAGTATATGTTTTGACTTAGATGGCGGTCATGTAGAAGGGCCGTAGAGAATTTGCAAAACTTCACAATAAAATAGATTTTTAAACCACTGTCTTCCTTCATCGAAATCGACTGTGACTTTAGAGACACCCTGTATATACCCATCGATTATAACAGTAAAGTGTCGTAAAAGGTTAAGCAGTGCCTTCAGATAATTAACATCGGGAAAATACATTGAAACAACACCTTCAGGCCCGAAATGGTTACAAACGCGACAGGTTTCTCCTGGACCAGTGTTAAATGATCGACGTGAATTTAATTAGAATTGTTTCTCAATATTTTGGTGACGTACTTCAAAAATGTGTTGCAGGATGGGAGTTTTACAAGCGCCGGTGCTGACGGACCGTTGCGCATGTGTTGCACACGGGAGAGAGCTACACGCACTGCCGTATCCCTCGTGGTACTTTGAGCGCGTGCGGCGTCACCGGCTGCGCTGCACACACATGCTGGCAGGTGGCGCCTAAACCACAGTGGCAGATAACACTTTTTATCTATACTCAGTCGGTTCAAAACTGCGTGTTATATTCCTTGATTTTGACCCCTACTTCAGTGGTTACAGTTTCATAGCTACTTTATGCTCTTACGGATTTCTGAAAAATCTACAGCGAATTCGACATTTGTGTTGTGAACCGTATTTTACATCTACGTTCTCGTACTTATTTTAGAATTAGTATTTGTTGTCATATTGTAAATAATAGTCCTATTTAGTTCTTGGAATTGTAAATTTGTGTGCCAGAGGACACTTGTTCATTTTACGGGCTAATTTCGGTTCGCACCAAGAAGTACTCACATCAGTCAGTATTGTGAGGACGTCAAACGGTGACAGACATGCTTTGACCAACTGTTACATTCCATTTTTGTATTTTATGGTTTTACATTGACATGTTACTATGCGTAACAATGATATGTCAACTTAATACTCAGGTACACCTAATAATAAGCATGGTATATTTTTCTAGTATTTTACATTCTTAATGCTTTTCTGATTTAAAATTAACTTACCTTAAGAGGTGAACTATGGCCTTACTTTTCACGAAAGACAATTTTTAGTTCGCCATAGGTTCAGAAGTACACTTTGTAAATTTATTGGTACCACGAACACTTTATTCAAAACTTTACTCATTACGGTATGTTTTAATTAATTCTGTTGCGTTCTAAAACCTATTTAAATAACATGTAAAAGCTGTTAATTATTGACGTTCACCTGATAGGTGTTTTTCACATAGGTGTTTTCCACTTATTTACATAGTTGCGATATGCACTTTCAGACAGTGGAGTTCTAGCCTGCAGTGTATGTAACCACAGAGTGTCTAGTACGACTGATATGCTTTCGCTACCTAGTGTTCGTTACTTTAAAATAATGCATGCTCGTGAAGATTTTTGAGATAATCTTAACCTAAAACCAATTTTATGTCACTTGTTACCTACTTTTACAGATGATTCTTTAACAATTGATACAGATAATCAGTCGTTAAGTAATGTATCATCAACACCTTCTGTATGTTGTGCTTAAGGTTGTTCACACTCTACTAGGTGCTATTTTAACTTGTTTCATGTTGCCTGATAAGTAGTGAAACAGTGGCGATAGAGCTTCACTGAGTTACGGGATAATTATGCAAATGAGCTGTCACTTTTACAGTCAAGGTCACCTGTATAGGGTACCCACTCCATCGCTGTTTACTGCCGCCTTCCTCCGTTCCTAACAACGGGACACGATACGTCACTGTAACGATGGTCCACAAAACCTTCTGACCTGACCAGCCAGATAAGGCAAGTCAAGGAGAGCCGGCTGCAATGACAGAGGGGCAGAGGTGAGCAGCGGATTCATCTTTCTTGTTAGCGTTAACCTCTAGTTTTGTTATAAAGTTTATTCAATCAAATTTGTCACAGTCATAGTGATGTGCAGACACTATCTTATCAAAAATATCCAGACACCAGCTATTAATGCCATCACTATATTAACAATCTGAGACAGACATCATGTAAGAATTGTCAGGAGTATTTATTGAGGCCTTTTGCCTTACATTTACAGTTTGTAGTTGCAGTCAGCGTAGCGAAATACTGCTCTTCACATCTCGGAAAGCGGTGATGTGTTTCCCACTACGAATAAAATGATTTTACATAGTTATTCAATAGGGCTGTCCTAAATTATACTACATCGATATTTGTCTAAACAGAATTTATTTACAGGAGGGATAGTCGGTACTTCAGCTTAGGAAAGAGATCATTATTACGCTGTATCTCTCTACAATCCTGAAGTGTACTTGATGATGTAGTAACTCAGATTGATGACCTCAATCTCACTTTGTGGAGTACCCTCTGCCTTAGACATGTATGGTGGAATGTTGTAACAATGATGGTCATAGAAGTGCCGGCGACAATAAACGAAACAAAGGAGATTAAATGCACTATATATTTAGAAGACTATAGTTGTGATGGGGAGAATATATGGGAATAAAAATTAATAATTCTTCAGAGCACTGAACAAACAGACCTCATTGCAGCACCTTTAACTATGCAATGTTTTGTTTCCACTAGGCAGGAGAAAATATATTTTTACCGTGACATCACATATCACAGAAGCAAGTAAGTCAATAGAGGTGTAACTTGAAAATTTGTGCTGGAATAGGAATCGAGCCATGGAGCGTCCGGGATCGAGTCCTGCTCCGGCACAAATTTTCAACTTCTCCCATTGCATTACCACAGTCCCCTGTGTAGGCTGAAAGTCACATATTTCCCAGGCATGTCTGACAGAACAGACACAACTCAAATATATACATTAATAACACCCAGCTTAATGTTTAGTTTTTCATTGAAATGTACATATCAGCCAATTATTTTTTTCTCTAACCAGTTCTATGACAAATACAAAGTCTCTTTTTCGAATTCCAATGCATATACAGTTTTTTGCTGTAAACTTTCTTTCATAACTTTCACAATTACTTCTGTTCCTTCTCGCAATTCTTCCAGCAGATAGCACTCAGTAATTTTAATTAGGCCTTATCTCCAGCATTACATTACTCTTAAAACATTCCTAACCTTCTGGGATGTATGTTGGCAAATCGTCTGCTCCACATTCTTGAAAAAAAAATAGTGTGAAACTATGTCTACAATGTCCGCAAATGAGTGCACATTAAATGTAATCATCTTGGCAGTTTTTGCCTCGGCAGAGGGCTATTCTGTTGCTAGGTGTAAGACATCCAGTACACTATGTTTACGTAAAATGCAGCTGTTCTTAAGTGTAGCTACACGGCACTGGAGCTTAAGACTTTTTTGCTTCCTTTAACGTAATAAATGTTGGTGTACTCCACCATTTTCAGCAAGTAGTCTAAATTGTGGCCACTATCCGTTCAAATTGATATGGGCACAGGTTTTCAGATTTCTCCATACATTATTTTTAAAGTGCTGTGTGAAAATTGCCAGAACTTCTGGTATGGCTTCATCCTTTTCCAGAGACAGTTTATATTCTTCCGTTGTGACAGTTTTCTTCACCATATGCTCCAGTTTTTACTTTTATAAGTCATTCTCCCCATTTTTAGTTTTTCTCTCGTACACTTAAGACATTAACTGCGTTCAAAGCAATGATTTTTTTAAACAGGATATGGTTAAGTCTATTTGATGCATGGGTTCTCTTCATGAAGACCTGTGGAATAACAGTATCTGTAGGAACAGTAACAGTTCAGAGTGCTTTTTTCTTAAGTGTTATGGAATAACAAGATTTACAATCCACCACAAATTTTCCGACCCAACTATGTGGTAATAGCCCTCCCAATACAGTTATGCAATGGAATTTGAGAAAATAACTTGCCTGTACTGCTCATATTACTGTTTGGAGAAACAATGAGATGGGGTGGATGTACAGTCTACTGACTGGTTTGATGCGGCCCGCCACGAATTCCTTTCCTGTGCTAACCTCTTCATCTCAGAGTAGCACTTGCAACCTACGTCCTCAATTATTTGCTTGACGTATTCCAATTTCTGTCTTCCCCTACAGTTTTTGCCCTCTACAGCTCCCTCTAGTACCATGGAAGTCATTCCCTCATGTCTTAGCAGATGTCCTATCATCCTGTCCCTTCTCCTTATCAGTGTTTTCCACATATTCCTTTCCTCTCCGATTCTGCGTAGAACCTCTTATTCCTTACCTTATCAGTCCACCTAATTTTCAACATTCGTCTATAGCACCACATCTCAAATGCTTCGATTCTCTTCTGTTCCGGTTTTCCCACAGTCCATGTTTTACTACCATACAATGTTGTACTCCAGACGTACAGCCTCAGAGATTTCTTCCTCAAATTAAGGCCGGTATTTGATATTAATAGACTTCTCTTGGCCGGAAATGCCTTTTTTGCCATAGCGAGTCTGCTTTTGATGTCCTCCTTGCTCCGTCCGTCATTGGTTATTTTACTGCCTAGGTAGCAGAATTCCTTAACTTCATTGACTTCGTGACCATCAATCCTGATGTTAAGTTTCTCGCTGTTCTCATTTCTACTACTTCTCATTACCTTCGTCTTTCTCCGATTTACTCTCAAACCATACTGTGTACTCATTAGACTGTTCATTCCGTTCAGCAGATCATTTAATTCTTCTTCACTTTCACTCAGGATAGCAATGTCATTAGCGAATCGTATCATTGATATCCTTTCACCTTGTATCTTAATTCCACTCCTGAACCTTCCTTTTATTTCCATCATTGCTTCCTCGATGTACAGATTGAAGAGTAGGGGCGAAAGGCTACAGCCTTGTCTTACACCCTTCTTAATACGAGCACTTCGTTCTTGATCGTCCACTCTTATTATTCCCTCTTGGTTGTTGTACATATTGTATATGACCCGTCTCTCCCTATAGCTTACCCCTACTTTTTCAGAATCTCGAACAGCTTGCACCATTTTATATTGTCGAACGCTTTTTCCAAGTCGACAAATCCTATGAAAGTGTCTTGGTTTTTCTTTAGCCTTGCTTCCATTATTAGCCGTAACGTCAGAATTGCCGCTCTCGTCCCTTTGCTTTTCCTAAAGCCAAACTGATCGTCACCTAGCGCATTCTCAATTTTCTTTTCCATTCTTCTGTATATTATTCTTGTAAGCAGCTTCGATGCATGAGCTGTTAAGCTGATTGTGCGATAATTCTCGCACTTGTCAGCTCTTGCCGTCTTCGGAATTGCGTGGATGATGCTTTTCCGAAAGTCAGATGGTATATCGCCAGACTCATATATTCTACACAACAACGTGAATAGTCGTTTTGTAGCCACTTCCCTCAAAGATTTTAGAAATTCTGATGGAATGTTATCTATCCCTTCTGCCTTATTTGACCGTAAGTCCTCCAAAGCTCTTTTAAATTCCGATTCTAATACTGTATCCCCTATCTCTTCTAAATCGACTCCAGTTTCTTCTTCTATCACATCAGACAAATCTTCACCCTCATAGAGGCTTTCAATGTATTCTTTCCACCTATCTGCTCTCTCCTCTGCATTTAGCAGTGGAATTCCCTTTGTACTCTTAATGTTACCACCGTTGCTTTTAATGTCAGCAAAGGTTGTTTTGACTTTCCTGTATGCTGAGTCTGTCCTTCCGACAATCATATCTTTTGCGATGTCTTCACATTTTTCCTGCAGCCATTTCGTCTTAGCTTCCCTGCACTTCCTATTTATTTCATTCCTCAGCGTCTTGTATTTCTGTATTCCTGATTTTCCCGGAACATGTTTGTACTTCCTCCTTTCATCAATCAACTGAGGTATTTCTTCTGTTACCCATGGTTTCTTCACTGCTACCTTCTTTGTACCTATATTTTCCTTCCCAACTTCTGTGATGGCCCTTTTTAGAGATGTTCATTCCTTTTCAACTGTACTGCCTACTGCGCTATTCCTTATTGCTGTATCTATAGCGTTAGAGAACTTCAAACGTATCTCGTCATTCCTTAGTACTTCCGTATTCCACTTCTTTGCGTATTGATTCTTCCTGACTAATGTCTTGAACTTCAGCCCACTCTTCATCACTACTATATTGTGATCTGAGTCTATATCTGCTCCTGGGTACGCCTTACAATCCAGTATCTGATTTCCGAATCTCTGTCTGACCACGATGTAATCTAACTGAAATCTTCCCGTATCTCCCGGCCTTTTCCAAGTATACCTCCTCCTCTTGTGATTTTTGAACAGGGTATCCGCTGTTACTAGCTGAAACTTGTTACAGAACTCAATTAGTCTTTCTCCTCTTTCATTCCTTGTCCCAAGCCCATATTCTCCTGTAACCTTTTCTTCTACTCCTTCCCCTACAACTGCATTCCAGTCGCCCATGACTATTAGATTTTCGTCCCCCTTTACATACTGAATTACCCTTTCAGTATCCTCTTACACTTTCTCTTTCTGTTCATCTTCAGCTTGCGACGTCGGCATGTATACCTGAACTATCGTTGTTGGTCTGCTGTCGATTCTGATTAGAACAACCCGGTCACTGAACTGTTCACAGTAACACACCCTCTGCCCTACCTTCCTATTCATAACGAATCCTACACCTGTTATACCATTTTCTACTGCTGTTGATATTTCCCCCTACTAATCTGACCATAGATCCTCGTCTTCCTCCCACTTCACTTCACTGACCCCTACTATATCTAGATTGAGTCTTTGCATTTCCCTTTTCAGATTTTCTAGTTTCCCTACCACGTTCAAGCTTCTGACATTCCACGCCCCGACTCATAGAACGTTATCCTTTCGTAGCTTATTCAATCTTTTTCTCATGGTAACCTCCCCCTTGGCAGTCCCCTCCCGGAGATCCGAATGGGGGACTATTCCGGAATCTTTTGCCAATGGAGAGATCATCATGACACTTCTTCAATTACAGGCCACATGTCCTGTGGATACACGTTACGTGTCTTCAATGGAGTGGTTTCCATTGCCTTCTGCATCCTCACGTCGTTGTCATTTCTGAATCTTCCGCCTTTAGGGGCAATTTCCCACGCCTAGGACAAAAGAGTGCCCTGAACCTCTAACCGCTCCTCCGCCCTCTTTGACAAGGCCGTTGGCAGAATGAGGCTGACTTCTTATGCCGGAAGTCTTCGGCCGCCAATGCCGATTATTTATCAAAATTTAGGCAGTGGCGGGGATCGAACCCGGGACCGAAGACGTTCTGATTATGAATCGAAGACGCTACCCCCTTTTTTTTTAATCTCATTTATTTCGCTTCTGTTCGTTGCATCTTCTCGGGGCGGACGTCGTAATACATCCTTTTATGTTCATTGTTGGTCGATTGACTCAGTTTTTTTATTACAGAGGGCAGCTAACCCCCTGACCGAACACGCTGAGCTACCGTGCCGACTGCCCCTAGACCACGGGTCTAAATCAAGCTAAAAAGCAGGAGTGTTTTTATTAGAACTGCACCAAGTAGATAAAAGAAAGAATTATTTTCTGATTGTACATATATATGAAATATTGATAAAGTTTTCGTACCAGAATTTTTATTTCTTGATTCTCTACTGTGCCAAAAACTTCTACTTACCATGATCTACATGTGACTTTAGGATATTGACATTGCAGAGGAGCTGCAGCTGGGTACTTGCAACGCCAGTTCATGGAGTCAAGTGCATTTGTTTAATGTGTCTCAGTGAAACATGTTGTCGTGGTAAAAATGTCTTTTTTCCTACATGAGAGGAAACTCAGGAATGTATAATTAAAATGTGGGGCTACATGTTGCCAAATTTGTTTCGACTATGCTGCAGATGTTTCGCTGGGAACTGTTACACATCCTCCATACAGTCCCGATCTATTTTTGTGCAGGTTCCATATTTTTGTAGCCCTGAAGAACGATGATCAAAAAAATGGTTCAAATGGCTCTGAGCACTATGGGACTTAACATCTCTGGTCATCAGTCCCCTAGAACTTAGAACTACTTAAACCTAACTAACCTGAGGACATCACACACATCCATGCCCAAGGCAGGATTCGAACCTGCGACCGTAGCAGTCGCGCGGTTCCGGACTGAGCGCCTGAACCGCTAGACCACCGCGGCCGGCAACGATGTTCATGATAATCAATTTGCTTCAGGTGAAAAGGTGCATACCTGGGTACAATAATGGTTCCATGGGCACCCACAAACATTTTTTCATTAGGGCACTAATGTGTAAACGGGTATGGGGATTACTTTTGAAATAATGAAGTTCACTTGCTTTCGATCCATCTGTCTGGTTTTCATTTGACATATTGTGTATAATCCTCTCTTTCTCATTAGCTTAATGTACTCTTATTTTACTGAGAATTTCGAAAATAATGCAGCATTATCATTGCTGAAAAAGCATATGAAAAGCCTAAATACTTCTCATGTCGTGCCTTCTCCGTCAACCATTGTGTCAGACCTGTCCCTCTTGTGCATTTAACATTTCTAAAGCCAAAATCATCGACACCACAGTGAACCTTAATTTTCTATTCCTTTTTTCATAAACATGGATACATGAGCAGTTAAGCCAACTGTGCATTTGTTCTCGTATCTATATGACCTTGCTAATTTCGTAATTGTCTGGATGATATTTATCTTTAAGTCTAATTGTATGTCTTCAGTCTAATAGATTCTATATAACGACAGTTCTTCCTGGAATATGCCTTTAAGCAGAATGCGAATCTTGGACACAGAGACTCTGTTGCCTAGCACTTCCCAGAGACTGCAGACGCTTGGCGCCAGGTGTGCTTTCCTTCTAACACTCATTCCTGCCATACATTACATTTCTCAGGCGTTTCCCATCCCACGGAGAGCGAGTGGCAACTCTGCAAATAGAGCTACTGGGTAATTCCCAGACGTTTCATAGCCCTACAGTGCATCCCCTCATCCACAGCAGAGTCCAAACCCTTTTACAGAAGCTTCTCACTTAGCTATGCATGCAGTTTAACATAGGAATTCTTAATTTGAGTAGTCAGGTATTAGAAGTCACAAGTACCAATTCACATACTAATTCACATATTATTATCCGGTGAAGATTATTTTACTCCAATTCGATTTGACTCTACGTTACATGTTCCACACAAGTTATGCGAGAGTTAAGTAAAAACAGCCACGTAACAATCTGACGTTTGAAAATCTTATTGTAAAAGTTTTCTCGTTATGTGTAAATTATCATCCCTGGATAAAACTGACGTGCCAACCATGATAACGGTGCTGCTTTAAATCGAGTGATGTTATTGTGTACTTGTGGTAGGAAAAATTTGAGGCTTTATTGCAACCGTCTCCTTCTGATAGATGGAGTGAGAATATTCTAGTGTCTACCTCTACACCTACATCTATCCTCCGCAATCGACCGTGAGATGCGTGGTGGCGGAGGGTACGTTCCACGTACCAGTTATTAGCGTTTCTTCCCGTTCCATCCACGTATAGAACATTGTGATAATGGTTGCTTGGATACCTCTGTGTATGCAGTAATTAATGTAATCTTATCCTCACGATTCCTATGCGAGCGATACTTAGCGGTAATAATGTGTTCCTAGAGTCATAGTTCAAAGCCGGTTCTCGAAATTTTGTTAGTAAACTTTCTCGGGACAGTTTCTGTCTATCTTCAAGAGTCAGCCAGTTCAGTTTCTTCAGCATCTCTGTGATACTCTCCCATGGATCAAACAAATCTGTGACCAATCGTACTGCCCTTCTCTGTATACGTCTTGTATCCACTGTTAGTCCTATTTGGTACGGGTCCCACATACTTGAGCAATATTATAAAACCGGTCGCATGAGTGATTTGTAAGCAATCTCCTTTGTAGATCGATTCCACTTACCCGGTATTCTTCGAATAATCCGAAGTCTACCGTTCTACCCACGACTGAACGTATGTGATCATTTCATTCCATATGCCTACAGAGTGCTAATCCAGGTATTTGTATGAGTTGGCCGATTCAAACAGTGACTCATTGATATTGTGATCATTGGATACTACGTTTTTGTGGTACGAAATTTTACACTTTGAATATATAAAGTAAGTTGCCAATCTCTGTACCACTTTGAAATCTTATCAATATCGAATATTTAATCAGCTTCTCTCAGACACTACTTTATTATAGATAATTGTATCAGATGCAAAAAGTTTGAGGCTACTATTAATATTTCCTGCAATGTTACTAATATGCAACATGAATAACAAGGGTCGCACCACACTTCCCTGGGGCACATCTGAAGTTATGACTACATCTCACGATGACTCTCCATGCTGCAACCTACCGAAAGGATCTCAATACCTAGCCACTTACAGCATATACCATATTGATAATCACCAGCAGATTGAACTGCAGTTCTCTTTTCTTCGAAAAGGACAAGGGCTGCTCATTGTCAGTAACATTCGCAATTCAAGGAATTGAATGGCCTGTTGGTCTCTGATTTTCTGATGGCTGGCAGCCAGGCTTGTGCTATATTTTAATGTTTTAGTGGGCTCTCTGATGTTCGGTTTCAGCATCCCTGGATGCTTGACAAGTATGCACGTTTCGTTGAATTTTATTTTTCTGTCGCAGTTTTTCTAGTGTTAAACCCCAGTCAGGTTTTTTTTTTTTTTTTACACTGCCGACGCCGAAGGTAGCCAGCTCCATTCCAGGTCCATGCATTACTTGCCAGCTGATTTCACCAATGTACAGGAAACAAAAGAAAAATTTCGGAGTAGGTATTAAAATCCATGGAGAAGAAGTAAAAGCTTTGAGGTTCGCCGATGACATTGTAATTCTGCCAGAGACAGCAAAGGACTTGGAAGAGCAGTTGAACGGAATGGACAGTGTCTTGAAAGGAGGATATAAGATGAACATCAACAAAAGCAAAACGAGGATAATGGAATGTAATCAAATTAAATCGGGTGATGCGGAGGGGATTATATTAGGAAATGAGACACTTAAAGTAGTAAAGGAGTTTTGCTATTTAGGGAGTAAAATAACTGATGATGGTGGAAGTAGGATATAAAATGTAGACTGGCAATGGCAAGGAAATCGTTTCTGAAGAAGAGAAATTTGTTAACATCGAGTATAGATTTAAGTGTCAGGAAGTCGTTTCTGAAAGTATTTGTATGGAGTGTAGCCATGTATGGAAGTGAAACATGGACGATAACCAGTTTGAACAAGTAGAGAATAGAAGCTTTCGAAATGTGGTGCTACAGAATAATGCTGAAGATAAGGTGGGTAGATCACGTAACTAATGAGGAGGTATTGAATAGGATTGGGGAGAAGAGAATTTGTGGCACAACTTGACTAGAAGAAGGGATCGGTTGGTAGGACATGTTCTGAGGCATCAAGGGATCACCAAATTAGTATTGGAGGGCAGCGTGGAGGGTAAAAATCGTAGAGGGAGACCAAGAGATGAATACACTAAGCAGATTCAGAAGGATGTAGGCTGCAGTAGGTACTGGGAGATGAAGAAGCTTGCACAGGATAGAGTAGCATGGAGAGCTGCATCAAACCAGTCTCAGGACTGAAGACCACAACAACAACAACAACAAAATTTCTCCACATTCAGAGTCCACCTACATGCCCACAGTGTGAAGAGCATCTGTCTTGTCCTTGCTGCAGTGTAACACACACTGGATCTTGCGAGTGCAGTAGATGACGCGCTGGGCATAAACCCAGAAAAGATATTTACCAGTTGGTCAGTGCAGCTCTTGCACTATTCGAATTACGTAAGTGCGCTGCCTGCTACACTTAGTCTTTAACCTCCCTGTAGTGATTTTTTTATTCGGTGCCGTGTCTGTGAGGATCAATTTGAAGTTATAGGAAGTGGCCAACAACGTTGTTTATATCCATTTACACTTGGGTGTAACATTGTGTAGAATTAATGTATTGTTATCAACTTGTCACGATGAGTTAAAACTAACTTTACTCTATTGATGATTTAAAATAATTCTTCAGCTACAATATTTAAATTATAGGTAAGGTATTAAGCAGTAAATTAAAGTTATTTATCATGCTGCAGTAGGCGTTGGACAAATTCACTAAATGCTGGCTGGTGGCTAGGTGAGATTCCTACAAGCTATCAACTGCAGATGACGGTACATACATGTTACCAACATAGGAGCCAGAAGGTAAGAGAGCATCACCCGTAAACTGTGATTGATTACTACCTTTGAGCCGGTTCTTAGTACGGAGATATTGGAGAAAAATAAGATTTTAAATTTAGTGTTTATTATTCTCGTCACATTGCCAGAGTTATCTAGGATATCTTAGCTTTACCTGCTCTAATAAATGAGATTCTCGTAATCGTGACTGACATTTGTGTGACGGTAAGGAAGTTTTTTAGGTCAATATAAAGACACCTAGGTTGGCTGGAAAATCGTGACGTAAACTTCTTAGACACAATTTTGTGGAAGAGAGGTTTCAACACGCTTGACTGAAAGGACCACATTTTTCCTGGAGTGCTGGGAGCACAATGGCGTCTGCTCAATGTTCCATCAGTGGGACAAAAATGTTACTTTCTGATTGACAATTGCTGCTTGAGACGCGGGAAACGTCGGAGAATGCTCTGCGCATTGAACTCCACTTCGGATTTTGCTCTGAGTAGAGCGACTTCTGGTTCTGCTTGAAGAGGGAACAGGCGGCCTCTGTCTGCACCAGAGCCGCTCTGCGTCTTACATTCGGTAATGTCACTTTGGGTTCCACATGCATCAGGGACTCTTCACCGTTACAACACTCCAGGTGCAGACTCCGCCTCAGACTTCACCGGAGGGCGATGCAGTAACGGCTCCCACTCAGCCACTCTTAGCGAGCCATCGCCGCCTCCCGCAGTCAGCGCACTCACACTGCAGCGATGGTGACGTTTACGGGCATTAGCGTCGGTATACGTCCCGATGAATTTAGTAGCAGTCAATAAGATCACAGTTAGGTAATGCCTGGTCACTGGGGTTGCCACACTTGCACAACAACTTCATTCATATTCCCAGTATGAATGCAGTCATTGTTGCCGACTCGAGGACTTACATGCCACTGTTATTAACGAAATCAGCTTGTGCCAATAAACTCATTTATCATATTCTTGAATTCAACTTCATAGTAAATCATTCTTGTGTATAATTGAGGCAACTAAGTGATTACTCCCCACCCATAGGTTCATTTCTGGGCCGAAAATTAGTTTTTATTAACTCCGTTATGGATAGCCAGATAGCTAGAGAGGGACTAACTAGCGTCATTTCTCACACTCTTTTTTAGATAGTTGGCCTTTCGCACCTCACGTATCAGATTCGTCTTAATATTGGGAAACAGCGCTCGTCTGTCTATGTGGAAGCATTACAGTTCTCTATTCTCTTCGAATCTTTATTATCTCACCATTATACCTAATTTTCCACCAGATTATTTGAAACTGAGTGCAGTGTATTTGCATATTCCACTTCTTGCTACCATCATTTAAGTAAACGCAGATGGTAGCGCTGTGTTTTTTGTCTTCGCTTTAATTCATAAGCAGTCCCAAGAGTACCCTGTCTTGTTTGATATGATGAATAGAATAGTTTTACCTACTTTGAAACTGTGATTACCTATTGCAACATCACGATAATTGAAGTGGCATCTGTTTACATTCCAATAATTCACGTAACGAAACATTCTCTTACTGCGCTGTAATTTATAATAAATTATTTCTGCAGTAAACAAACCACGTTTTCACTGTCGCTCGTACCAAATGCGGTTCACGTTAAATTCGAAATATTTGTGTAACGGAAAGCAGGATTGATTGATATCGGAATTTACGCAACTGTTATATCAACAAGAGGGTAGCACGGTTTCATTACGTCAAAGAGAATCATCACACAAATTTCATTCCGGCTGGAAATTGAAAGAAATTGGATTTACAACCGCAGCCACAGATTCCATTCGATTTTTATCTGCCTCCACTGGTATTACAGGAACAACGTCCAAACTGCTACGCTGTTGATGATTTGAACGTAGGTTGACGTGCGTAACGAATTTACTCGGTTTGTCGGCAAATGTATGTTTTATGTTTCTCTTGACAAAACGCAGAACCACTTTTCCGTCGCAAACGCTACCTTCTGTTAGTAGCGAAAACAAATGCAAACGAAAGGATACACGGTTCCACCCACAATCTAATTTCAGCTCAGTACATGAAAGCACCTAAAGCCATTTTTATCGTGTTAAATTGAAACATTCATTATAGCAGACGAAAATATCCATCTCATACACTTCTCCCATTCAGTCTTTATTTTCAATTCATAAATTCGAGATACACTTGTCTAAACGAAAAGTACGAAGCACGCAACTGTTATAAAGTTTCTAAAGCCCTTGCAGCCTATGTACATAAGCTATTCAATGTGGTAAGTAAATTAAACTGGATGTAATGAGAAAATCGTGTTACCAGTGTCAGTTTAGCATCGATGAAGTGTATTGTAAAGTTTTAAGAAGACTGCTGTTTCCTCTGATCGTGCCTCTCAAATCTGTATAAATTACAATTTTAGGACGTTACATGGGAAATTAATATTTTCAGAAGTAAACTTCTCTTTCCTTATGAATATCGTATAATAGTTTTTTGGACGCTTTTCGCATACTCTCTTGCACTTCAAGCACTTTTCATAACGTAAGTCGTGCAAATCTTGTTCATCTCCTCAAGTTTACTTCAAAGCAGCAAGTGCCCATGGTTTGAGCCTTTGAATGCTATTGTCAGTGATGGCAGTTTTTTGTTATTTCCCCATTTGTTACCAGATATATATAATGCAATAAAAGGCAAGAAATTATCAATTTCAATTGCTATTCGCGATGAAGAGTAGAAAGAATGTTGCACTCGACAGAAATGTTGCCGATTCCACTTTTCCAGTTTTACCGCAGCTGTATCTACTGGATAACAATTGTCATCGTGAAAAAAACGGCTAAAGGGCGTGTATGTCATTCTATAACGTGCTCAAACAAGGTACACTACCTAAAATTCAAAAAAGCATGGAATAAAGGGATCAGTTTTGTAGCACGTAAAAAAAAGACCGTGAAATAAAAATTAAACACTATGCATAATAAGAGCAGTTCGTCTTGAAAGGGCGCATCCGAGGAATCAAAATCTCATACGGTGTCTCTCTAGTGTAATACAGTGTTCGACAGATGTTCTGCTGAGTTCACTCTACGTGACAGAAGAATTCTAGCGTCGATGTAGATTTTCATTGATTCCAGCACGTTCCATCTGATTCATGGCATCAGAACACTTCCACCATCCTCCCAGACTATTCAGTTAACTTGATTCCTATCTCCAGCAGGAAGCTGTTCACGAGGTGAGTGCGCTGAGCTCGCGATTTATCACTTTGCTAGTCACCCGTGGTCTAGGAATAGCGTCCCTGAATAGTAATCTCAAAGTTGCCCTTCCCTGGTTCGAATCCAGCCACTGTTTGATTTCGGAATAAAAATAAGCAGCAACAGCGGCCGAAGACTTTGGGTATGAGAAGCCATCCTCTTTCAGCCATCGCCCTTGTCGTGGAGGGAGCTGGAGCGGCCAGAGATTCAAGCCACACTCTTGCCATTGGGGTGCGAAATTTCCCATAAAAGTCCGAAGAATCAGCAATGCTCAACGGC
Organism: Schistocerca piceifrons; assembly: GCF_021461385.2. NCBI lineage: Eukaryota > Metazoa > Arthropoda > Insecta > Orthoptera > Acrididae > Schistocerca > Schistocerca piceifrons. The sequence continues at coordinate 809,265,697 of NC_060138.1, forward strand.
ATGAGGATGCAAAAAGCATTGGAAACCACAGTGTCAAAGATACGCAGAACATGTGGCCTGTAACTGAAAAACTGTCATTATGATCTCTCCATTGACAAAAGATACCGATATAGTTACCGAATCGGATCTCCGGGAGGGGATTGCCTTGGAGGAGATGATAAACCAACGAAAGGGTAGCGTTCTACGAGGCGTGGTATGTCACCCGTTTGAACGTGATAGAAAAGCTATAGAATCTGGAAAGAGGAATGATAAGAGTCAATCTCGATATAGTGGGAGGCAGTGAAATGAATATGAAGAAGACAAGGATTTCTGATGAGACAAGTATAGCTTAAAATCAGCAGCAGCAGAAAATGGTATAAAGGGAGTAGGATTAGTTATGAATAGGATGCTACAGCACGGAGTTCAAATGTGTGTGAAATCTTATGGGACATAACTGCTAAGGTCTTCAGTCCCTAAATTTACACACTACTTAACCTAAATTATCCTAAGGACAAACACACACACCAATGCCCGAGGGAGGAGTCGAACCTTCGCCGGCAGCAGAGAGTGAGTCACTGTGAACAGTTAAGTGACAGGGTTGTTCTCATCAGAATGGACAACAAACTAACACCGAAAACAAGAGTTCAGGTATACATGCCGACGTCGCAAGCACAAGGTGAAAACGCAAAAGAAGTATATGAAGATACTGAACGGGTAATTCTATATGTAAACGAAGATGGAAACGTAATAGTCATGGGAGATTGGAATGCAGATGTAGGAGAAGAAAAAAAAGAAAGGGTCACCAAAGAATATGAGCGTGGTATATGAATGAGAAAAGAGAAAGACTAATTGAGTTCTGAAATAAATTTCAGCTAGTAATAGCGAATAGTTGATTGAAGAATCACAAGAGGAGGAGGTATATTTTTAAAAGGTCAGAAGAAATGAGAAAATTGCAGTTAGATTACATCATGGTCAGGTAGTGATTCCGAAATCAAATATTGGATTGTAAGGGGTACCCAGGAGCAGATATAGACTCAGAACACAATTTAGTAATGGTGAAGACTGGTATTAATTTTAAGAGACTAGTCACGTGAAACTGTACAAAGAAGTAAGATACGGCAGTACTAAGGAATGAAGAAATACGCTTAAAGTTCTCTGAGGCTATAGAAACTGCGATACTGAATAGCTTCGGAGGCAGTTCGGCTTAACGGGAATTGACATCTCGAAAAAAAGCAATAACAGAAGGCGGAAAGAAAAATTTAGTTACACGGCAGGTAACTACGAGGAAACCATGGGTAACAGAAGAAATACTTCAGCTGATCAACGAAAGAAGGAAGTACAAAAATGTTCAGGTAAATTCAGGAATACAGAGATACAAGTCATTTAGGAATGAAATAAATCGGAAGTGTACGAAAGCTATGGCAATATAACTGCATGAAAAATATAAAAATATCGAAAAAGAAGTGATTGTCGAAAGGACTGACTCTTCATACAGGAAAGTCAAAACAGCCTGCGGTGAAATTAAAAGCAAGAGCGGTAACATTAAGAGAGCAATGGGAATTCCATTGTTAAATGCAGAAGAGAGAGGGGGTAGGTGGAAAGTGTACACTGAATGCCACTTTGAGAGTAAGGACTAGTCTGATGACGTTATAGAAGAATAAATATAGGGAAAACATGATGAATCCAATATTAGAATTTAAAAGAGGCTTGGAGGACTTAAGATCAAATAAGATAGAAGAGATTGGTTCCATTCCATCGGAATTTCTAAAATCTCTGCGAGAAGTGTCAACAAGACGACTATTCATGTTGGTGTGCAGAATATATGAGACTGGCGACGTACCATCAGACTTCCCGAAAAACGTCATCCACACAATTCCAAAGATAGCAAAAGTCGACAAGTGCGAGAATTATGGCATAACTACCTCAGCAGCTCATTAATCCCAGTTGCTGACAAGAATAATATACATAAGAATGGGAAAGAAAACTGAAGATCTGTTAGATGAGGATCAATTTGGCTTCAGGAAAGGAAAGGCACCAGAGTACCTGTTCTCTCGTTGTGGCTAATAATGGAAGCAAGACTGAAGATAAATCAAAACGTGTTCATAGGATTTGTCGACTTGGAAAAAGCGCTCGACGGTGTAAAATGGTGCATAATATATGAAATTCTGAGAAAAGCAGGGGTAAGCTATAGGGAAAGACGAGAAATATATAATATGTACAAGAACCAAGAGGGAACATTAAGAGTGGGAGAACAAGAACGAAGTACGCGGATTAAAAAAAATGGTTCAAATGGCTCTGAGCACTATGGGATTTAACATCTGAGGTCATCAGTCCCCTAGAACTACTTAAACCTAACCAACCTAAGGACATCACACACATCCATGCCCGAGGCATGATTCGAACCTGCGACCGTAGCGGTCGCGCAGCTCCAGACTGAAGCGCCTAGAACCGTTCGGCTACACAGCCGGCAGCGGATTAAAAATGGCTTAAGACACGGATGTAGTCTTTCTCCCTTACTGTTCAATCTGTGCATCGGAGCAACAGTGACGACAGTAAAACAAAGCGGGATTAAGGTCTGTTCAACGGAATGACCAATCTATTGGGCACAGAATATAGACTGAGAATATATGGAAGACAGACGAAACTCATGAGTAGTAGCAGAAATGAGAATAGCGAGAAATTTAACACGAGAATTGTGGATTACGAAGTAGCAGAAGTCAATGTAGCAGAAGCCAAAGTAGCAGAAGTCAAAGTAGCAGAAGTCAAAGTAACCCATGACGGACGAAGCAAAGAGAACATAAAAGCAGATTCGCACTAGTGAAAATGGCATTCTTGGCGAAAAGAGTTCTACTGTTATCAAACATAGGCCTTATTTTGAGGAAGAAATTTTTGAGAAAGCACAGCTTTGTATGGTAGTGAAACTTTGACTTTGGGAAAACCGGAAAAGAAGAGAATCGAAGAAATTTAGATGTGGTGCTAGAGATGAATGTGGTTGGAAAGGTAAGAAATGAGAAGGTTCCCTGAAGAATCGATGAGGAAAGAAATGTACTGTGTGGACAAAACTGATAAGAAGAAGGGAAAGGATGATAGGACATGTGTTACGACTTCAGGGAATAACTTCCACTGTACTAAAGGAAGCTGTAGACGGTAAAAACTTTAGAGGAAGACAGAGTTTGGAATACATCAAGCAAATAATTGAGGACGTATGTTACAGTTGCTACTCAGAGATGAAAGTTAGCAGAGGAGAGTACTTCGTGGCGGATCGTGTGAAACTAGTCAGAAGACTGATGTGTCAGAACAAAAGTGCCTCATCCATCGGCGTACTGTTGTCCCTAGGTAGTCGTCAGACGGTGGTGCCATTCCACTATCACATGATACATGGTTGCACGCTCCTGCACTAACCTGTCGTGTGTCAAAGTGAGAGTAAGAGATGGAGACAACTGTGCCTTGGCACGGTTCGTCGTCACCTGGCGTTCTGGCGAATACGGTATCATAGCACATTTCCAGAGAATGATGAGAGTTCATGAATTCGTCACCCCCATGCCGCAACGTCGATTCCATAACCATTCAAGGCCTTGCAGAGGGCAGACTTCGCGCAGAGCTGCCACCATGACAGGGCAGACTGGCAGGCATCACGGCGTCGACGACAAGCTGTCCACCTGGGCTCGATGAGCTGCCAGTAGTCGGTTGAAGTAAGGTGGATCTTGAAACTTCCTGGCAGATTAAAACTGTGTCCCGGACTTAGACTCGAACTCGGGACTTTCGCCTTTCGCGGGTAAGTGCTCTACCAACTGAGCTACCCAAGCACGACTCACGCCCCGTCCTCACGGCTTTACTTCTGCCAGTGCCTAGTCTCCTACCTTCCAAACTTTACAGAAGCTGTCCTGCGAACCTTGCAGAACTAGCACTCCTGAAAGAATGGATATTGCGGAGACATGGCTTAGCCACAGCCTGGGGGATGTTTCCAGAATGAGATTTTCAGTCTGCAAAGGAGTGTGCGCTGATATGAAACTTCCTGGCAGATTAAAACTGTGTGCCGGACCGAGTTCAAAATGGTTCAGATGGCTCTGAGCACTTTGCGACTTAACTTCTGAGGTCATCAGTCGCCTAGAACTTAGAACTAATTAAACCTAACTAACCTAAGGACATCACACACATCCATGCCCGAGGCAGGATTCGAACCTGCGACCGTAGCGGTCACGCGGTTCCAGACTGAAGCGTCTTTAACCGCACGGCCACACAGGTCTGCGGACCGAGTTCGAGTCTCGGTCCGGCACACAGTTTTAATCTGCCACGAAGTTTCATATCAGCGCACACTCCGCTGCAGAGTGAAAATCTCATTCTGGAAGGTGGATCTTGTTCAGCTTCCATGGTTTACGGCCGCGCCATAGCCTTTGGTTGAAAAGATTGATGGCACAGGTATAGGTGTCTTGGACAGAGGATGCAATGGGCCAGGCTTCAGCAACCTGCACCCCACTGACAATATTGCGGGGGATATAAACACGATCGAGGCGGATAGAATAGTGGCTAGTGAAACGCGTAAGCCCCAAACGACTGTGCTTAGCATGTTCCAAAGAATCCACAAGGATGAACTGCTTGAAATTGTTGCTGGCGCCACGTATGGAGAGAGATGTGACAGTTGGTCTTTGGGTGCCTGGGTGCAGCTGAAATCATGATCCTATCGACCCATAAAGAGCGACCTGACTGTATCTGAGGGTTAGGGTGGAATATTCATGGCGGAATCCTGAACCAGATGGCACATAGACAATGATAATGCTGACGCCACTAAGCGTGAGAGCCATACCTCTGGCCTCAGAGAGGTAGGCAACTGCATCAGTGAGCGTACCGTCACGTCGTCACGTAGGAGGATCGACACCCCACTATCAGTGGGGAAGTAGGGTATATATGTGCAGCAAAACCGTGGGGAGCATAAAAAGTTGCAATGTGCTCTTCCTGAAGTAGGGTAATGTCAACTCCGTATCACACAGTTTATCATGGACTAAAGCCAGTTTGCCAGCCGAAGTGGCCGTGCGGTTAAAGGCGCTGCAGTCTGGAACCGCAAGACCGCTACGGTCGCAGGTTCGAATCCTGCCTCGGGCATGGATGTTTGTGATGTCCTTAGGTTAGTTAGGTTTAACTAGTTCTAGGGGACTAATGACCTCAGCAGTTGAGTCCCATAGTGCTCAGAGCCATTTGAACCATTTTTGAACCTAAAGCCAGTTTGAGGCATGCGTCGATGATATTGATGTTGCCCACGGCTATGTGTTAAGTCTGGAAAGCTGACATCGCCAGGAAGACAGGTGCATCAAACAGGGGGCCATCGTCCAACTCCCTGTTAGGCCCCCGTGGTCCCCATGGAAGGGTACATAACTGTGATTGGGAGGGAGCCGACCCCACCAAGGGGGGCCATCACTCTGTATAACACCAGAATGTCTATCCTCAGCACGACGACCTCCATGCAGTAGACAGACGTCTCACTGGGCTGGTCCAGTGGAACATCATCAGAGGTGCGCCCACAGGTAGCGTCAGACACAGAAAGGGAGAAGTTCGGTGTCTGGAGGGGGTCGCTGTCTGAATACGGAGATGGGGAAGGATGTTGCATCGTCATGTGCCGGAGCGTCAGTGGACAGCGCATCGTCAGTTGCTGGGTCACCATCCAGTGCACACATCCGATGGGTGGGGGGAGGGGGGGCAGGCCTCAGAAGGGGTACTGCGTTGTCTCTTCCGTTTCCTCGAAGACGGTTGCCTCCTAACATGCTGTTCTACGTCGGATGGCGGGCGACCGTCGTCCAAAATGTGGCCAGACGGCAGAAAAGTGGAGGTCGGTACAAGTGATCAACAACTGTGGGGTCGGGATAAATGACTTGTGCCTGCTGCCTGTTATCGTTCGTTTGTACTGCCTCCATCACTAGTGTAGGAGAGATAGGCAAAACATTCGTCGCGTCGTCAAGAGGAGTCGGCTCCGGAACTGACTGATTGACAGGGGACGCCGCAGGCAGCACCGCCGCTGACTCGTAACCTAGAGGTAAAACAGTGGCGCCGCAGGAGTAACAACGTCTCCGATCAGCGTCTGAACCAGCCTACGTCTGAGACGTTCAGAACGGACATACCCTCGTGGCCACAACCGCGTGGCGCGTATCAATATATCCTGTCTCGTAGTATCTTTGCTCGATTGCTATTACTTCCCAGTAGTTTTCTGTCGTAAGCTAGTTCGGTCGCGAGTTCGGGCTGCCAGTCAGTTGGAATGCGTCTGGAGCACAGTCCGGATCTGCCAGTTGGGGACTTGCAGTGTGGCACTAGTGCAGTCGGGATGGAGCAGTGTGGTCTGCGTCGACATGGCTCACCTGACCATTGCCGCCGCACATCACGTGAGCCGGTCCACGGTTTTGGTGTGTCGTCGGTTGGTCATCCTACCGGACGACACGTTTTGGTTCGCTTACCGTTCATGAGTCAGCTGTGTGTGTGTGTGTGTGTGTGTGTGTGTGTGTGTGTGTGTGTGTGTGTGTGTCCATTGACTCCAGATTTGTCGTCGTGTGTGGTTAGTTACTGTTGGGTATCTTTCAGGACCTCGTGCAAGAGTTTTTCAGGTTGTGTGTGTAGCTGGCGTTATTTTCACTGACGACTATTTTAGATGTGGTCGGCATTCTGATGGCAGTCGGTCAGTTGGTGCGGACGAGGGGCGATTTCGCCGTGTGGCGCTGTTGGCTGGGTCTGCTGGCGGTCCCTGTGCAGTGTCGGAGTGTGTGAAGGCGGAAAGCCTCGCTCGAGGGGTGAAATCTGAGATAACTATTTGTAGTATCGTTCCCAGAACCGATCGCGGTCCTCTGGTTTGGAGCCGAGTAGAAGGCTTCAACCAGAGGTTCAGACGATTCTGCGGAGATCTGGGGTGCAAATTTCTCGACCTCCGCTATCGGGTGGAGAAATGTAGGGTCGCCCTGAATAGGTCAGGCGTGCACTACACGCAGGAAGCAGCTACAAGGGTGGCGGAGTACGTGTGGAGTGCACATGTGGGTTTTTTTAGGTTAGAGAGTTCCCACCCTAGACCCGACAAGACGCCTTCTGAGACGCGGCAAGATAGGAGTAGGCAAAATGCAACAGGGAATAACTATATTAATGTGCTAATAGTAAACTGCAGGAGCGTCTATAGAAAGGTCCCAGAACTGCTCTCATTAATAAACGGTCACAATGCCCATTTAGTACTAAGGACAGAAAGTTGGCTGAAACCAGACGTAAACAGTAATGAAATTCTAAACTCAGATTGGAATGTATACCGCAGAGAAGGGGGAGGCGTGTTTATAGCGATAAGAAGTGCAGTAGTATCGAAGGAAATTGACGGAGATCCGAAATGTGAAATAATTTGGGTGAAGGTCACGGTTAAAACAGGCTCAGACATGGTTATTGGATGTCTCTATAGGCCCCCTGGCTCAGCAGCTGTTGCGGCTGAGCACCTGAAGGATAATTTGGAAAATATTTCGAGTAGATTTCCCCATCATGTTGTAGTTCTGGGTGGAGATTTTAATATGCCGGATATAGACTGGTAGACTCAAACGTTCGTAACGGGTGGCAGGGACAAAGAGTCCAGTGAAATTTTTTTAAGTGCTTTATCTGAAAACATATTAGACCTTCTGGTGACAAACAGACACGAACTATTTGAAACAGTTAACGCAGAACAGGTAATCAGCGATCACAAAGTGGTTACTACATCGATGATTTCAGCCGTAAATAGAAATATTAAAGAAGGTAGGATGATTTTTCTGTTTAGCAAATGTGACAAAAAGCAGATTTCAGAGTACCTGACGGCTCAACAGAAAAGTTTTGTTTTAAGTAGAGATAGTGTTGAGGATCAGTGGACAAAGTTCAAATCCATCTTACAATATGCGTTGGATGAGTATGTGCCAAGCAAGATCGTAAGAGATGGAAAAGAGCCGCCGTGGTACAACAACCGAGTTAGAAAACTGCTGCGGAAGCAAAGGGAACTTCACAGCAAACATAAACATAGCCAACGCCTTGCAGACAAACAAAAATTACGGGAAGCGAAATTTAATGTGGGGAGGGCCATGCGAAAGGCGTTGAATAAATTCGAAAGTAAAGTTCTATGTACTGACATGGCAGAAAATCGTAAGAAATTTTGGTCTTATATCAAAGCGGTAGGTGGATCAAAACAAAATTTCCAGACACTCTGTGACCAAAATGGTACTGAAACAGAGGATGACAGGCCGAAATACTAAATGCCGTTCTCGAAAGCTGTTTCACAGAGGAAGACTGCACTGTAATTCCATCTGTAGATTGTCGCACAGATGATAAAATGGTAGATATCGAAATAGACGACAGAGGGATAGAGAAACAATGAAAATCCCTCAAAAGAGGAAAGGCCGCTGGATCTGATGGCATACCAGTTCGATTTTACACAGAGTACGCGAAGGAACTTGCCCCCCTTCTTGCAGCGGTGTACCGTAGGTCTCTAGAAGAGCGCACCGTTCCGAAGGATTGGAAAAGGGCACAGGTCATCCCCGTTTTCAAGAATGAACGTCGAACAGATGTGCACAACTACAGATCTATATCTCTAACGTCGATCGGTTGTAGAATTTCGGAACACGTATTATGTTCGGGTATAATGACTTTTCTGGAAACTAGAAATCTACTCTGTGGGTTTCGAAAAAGACGATCGTGAGAAACACAGCTCGCGCTATTCGCCGACGAGACTCAGAGGGCCATAGACACGGGTTCCCAGGTAGATGCCGTGTTTCTTGACTTCCGCAAGGCGTTCGATACAGTTCCCCACAGTCGTTTAATGAACAAAGTAAGAGCATATGGACTATCAGTCAATTGTATGATTGGATTGAAGAGTTCCTAGATAACAGAACGCAGCATGTCATTCTCAATGGAGAGAAGTCTTCCGAAGTGAGAGTGATTTCGGGTGTGCCGCAGGGGAGTGTCGTGGGACCGTTGCTATTCACAATATACTCAAATGACCTTGTGGATGGCATCGGAAGTTCACTGAGGCTTTTGCAGATGATGCTGTGGTATATCGATAGGTTGTAGCAATGGTAAATTGTACTGAGATGCAGGAGGATCCTCAGCGAATTGACGCATGGTGCAGGGAATGGCAATTGAATCTCAATGTAGACAAGGGTAATGTGCTGCGAATACATAGAAAGAAAGATCGCATACCATTTAGCTACAATATAGCAGGTCAGCAACTGGAAGCAGTTAATTCCATAAATTATCTGGGAGTACGCATCAGGAGTTATTTAAAATCGAATGATCACATAAAGTTGATCGTCGGTAAAGCAGATGCCAGACTGAGATTCATTGAAAGAATCCTAAGGAAATGCAATTCGAAAACAAACGAAGTAGGTTACAGTACGCTTGTTCGCCCACTGCTTGAATTCTGCTCAGCAGTGTGCGATCCGTACCAGATAGGGTTGATAGAAGAGCTAGAGAGGATCCAACGGAGAGCAGCGCGCTTCGTTACAGTATCTTTTAGTAATCGCGAAAGCGTTACGGAGATGATAGATAAACTCCAGTGGAAGACTCTACAGGAAAGACGCTCAGTAGCTCGGTACGGGTTTTGTTGAAGTTTCGGGAACATACCTTCACCGAGGAGTCAACAGTATATTACTCCCTCCTACGTATATCTCGCGAAGAGACCATGAGGATAAAATCAGAGAGATTAGAGCCCACACAGAGGCATACCGACAATCCTTCTTTCCACGAATACGGGATTGGAATATAAGGCAGAACCGATAGAGGTACTCAAGGTACCCTCCGCCACACACCGTCAGGTGGCTTGCGTAGTATGGATGTAGATGTAGATGTGTGTGGAGCTGTCCGATCGCTATGTCAAAGTTGAGTGGTCTCTTAAGTACCCAAGCAACGTCCATTCATGTTGTGCCGTTCGTTTCGGTGACTCACTGTTGGGAGCTTTTCCTGTGAGCAACAACGAATGTTTGTAGTGTTGAAATCGAGCCACCGTGCAGTGGAATTAACTATATTGGTTCACTTCAATTCAAGTGGACCAGCGGAATTTTCTGCCTTGTGGCCGTTAGTGTTCCGGTTACCTACCCTGGCCACTAATGAGATTCCAGGCAGTGTCCTTTCCTCACCTGTTGTCGCTGTCCAACACGGTGTGTAGTTTTGATTCCTTAATACATATTTCATTGTGGATAATCACGTCCGTTACAGTTTGGTCCTTGACTTCATGTACCAATTGGTGGCTACCAAGTCGTTTGGTCGGTCGGTCCGTGAGTGTCTCTTGGTTGGCCCACCTTGACCCTGGAGAGCTCTGATTGCCGTTGTCTATATTGTCCTTTTCATGGGTGTTTGATAGTCTTTTGGTAATCTCTTACAGCCAAAGCTTTAAAAGAAAAAATGTATTGTGCTCTATGCAAATCAATGGCCTTCAGCCTGTATAAGTAAGTTTGAATTCTGGCAAGTGGATATTTTGCTGAAAGTTACTGTTGTGCTATCTTTTCATTTAGTGCACTGTCAGCCACTTAAAACTTAGAGGTTTAAGGTATTTTGATTTTTTGGAAAATAAATTGTGGGCCCTCAGCCGCTTAAAGCCTTATTCCCAAAATTTCCCCTTAAGCGAAAACATTGCGGCCTTCTACCTTAAAAGATTAAGGTAGTATATTTCAAAATTTTGAAATTTAATTGTTGTCTTCAGCCGTTTGTATGCACCTTGTATATGTTAGTTTTATCCACTTGAGGCTTTCAGCCTAGCTGTGATATATATAATTTTATTTTATTTGCAATTTCAGCTGCATGTTTTCTCTCACTTGAAATTTATCTTGCTGATTTTTAAGATTTCTTGTGTGGAGGTCTTCAGTCGTGAAATAATTGGATTTTGAAACTCGTAGTTGTAAGGGTTCGGCTATGTGCTGTTTTGGTTTGAATGTGTTATTAAAATACAATAAACTACAATTTTGAAGTGAAAGTGACCGCCGCCTTATTTGACCCTTTCCAAAATCCTAATTACCTATTCTGTCCAGAGGATTTAGCGGGCGTTTCACGTAGCATCCGAATATGCAACAAAATGTGGACCTCGTATGAAAATACAATGTTGACTCCGCTCACTTAGTAGGGGTCGTTAGGGGGTAGCCAGTAACAGCATAGACAGATGATCCTTTACTTCCATCCACATTTCAAGTCGAACATTTTTTTCGTACGAGGCGTAGTTTTCGAGTTATTTGGTTGTATAAAGTTAAAACAATCACCCTTTATTACTCGAGCACAGTGATTACAGAACTCTTTATACTAATGTGGGTCGAATATTCCAAACGTTGAATTAATTTGTAATGTAAATCACGTAACTAGGGTTTAGTGGCATGGTAGGGAAGAGGCGACAGCGGCAACCAGTTGTATTCTGGGTCTTTTTCATTTCCTAAGAACTTTGTGACGACTTGCTTGAAAGATACCCATGCTCTTTCTCATTTAAGGTCATTGTGGATTCAAAGTTAACATCAAACATCAATTTTCTAATGTCAGGTCCGACAAAGACACAGTCTTTTAGTTTAGCTCCTGAAAGGCGTGGTAACTTTTGGCAGAGATACTTAAAACATGGTCCATCTTTAAGCAAAGCCTTTACAAACTGTTTCATTACTTTATTGCAGAGGTGGTAGGAGTACGTTTTTTGGATCTACAAGGTTTTGCGTAGAATGAGCTTCTCACCAGGTTCTTAAGACTCCCTCACAGGCCAGTTCTTTCGGCACCAGTGTTAATCCGTAGCCCTACTGTCTCATTCACACAAGAAACATGGAAATTTGGTAAAGCCACCTTGCTGACGAAGGAGCATGCATGTTATTTTTAGATCGCCACATATCATCCAACCATGAGCAGAAGAGCCTATTTTATTTAGCTCTATTTCTAGGTATTCATAGCTTCCTATCATATGTACAGAATGTCCAACAGGTGTAGATGCATATATGTTACCATTGTGTAATAAAACAGCCTTTAAACTAGTTTTGGATGAATCAATAAACAGCCTCCAGTCTTCCTTTTTGTATTCAATAGTAAACTAATTTATCAGACCGGGAATGCCTGAACAGTACACTAAATCACCTTCTTGTTGAAAAAACTTGGAAAATTACTACACTTTCTTTCTATACATGTATATGTTGGTTCCAACTGTCAATAAGTTCTTTTTTTTTAATCTAGAGCCAAGCAATCCAGCTTTTTCTTTCGTTAAGCCCACAACCCTAACCAAATCGTTGAGCTCGGTCTGAGTAAACATTTTGGGCTCTAGACTTTCTGTACTACGATGGAATTCATCATCATCTGGTTCATGCAAATCACATTGTGCATCAGAAAATACTTCTGTTGGAATAGAATTTAAATCATCTGGTGGTTCATGAACCAGAAAATGTACACCATGCCCTACTGGTCGGATGGTGGACAGAAGGTTAGGGTAGTTTATTACCTTCTTGTTTATCGAATTATGTCCAGTAATATAAACACTGCAAAAGTAGCAAAGATCGGAATGATTTCCTGGCTCCAGTCATATCATAGGAACAGAAAATCTAAAGGCTTTTTTCTCCTTTTAGGACCATATTCTTAGATCTGAACACACACATAACATACCTTATGTGGCGCCCAAGACTTACCTTGATCACCAAGTTTAGAGCCAAAGTATGATAGATAAACCATTTTCACAAAGCCTGTAATGTTTATTTGGTGTTTCTTAATCACAAATTCACCACAAATATAACAAAAACTGTCAGCAGAGTTTTTACAACCACGATTAGACTTTGTACTGAGCACATGTACAGGAAACAAGAAAGTGAGGTTAGGTTGACAGTAAACAAAATATCATCTGTTAACACAAAAATAGAATCGACGTTTTTTTGCAAGCAAATGTTTTTCAGCAGTGCTACCAACGTCATCTACATTCAATACACCTCCTTTTTTATTTATTTTAACTACATAAAAGCTGTTAAATTCTTTAAAAATCGCTTAATTTAATAAATTTCAGTTTAAAATGTGAAAAAATCGTGGGTGGCATAGTTTTCTAAGCATCATATTTGGATTTCCCACCCTAAAAAACATAGGAATAAGGTATTTTCAGCAAAAAAGTTTTTCCATCGTGGGCCTGTTTAATTTTAGGCTCCTTATAGCTCGTTAGATCAATTCATCTGATGCAAAATCTCCTCAAAATGAGAACACTTCAACTCATTGATCATATAGTTACCTTCAAGGATGACTCTTTGACAAGGATGAAATGGGAATTTGAGGCTGCTAAATACGTCCGACTTTAAATACTTTTTTACGTAAACTCAATGCGTTTCACAGTGATGACGTCACAGTTTACCATCTCTACTCACGTTACAGTGGTTCACTCACACTTGGTACGAACATTTGTGACCTCTTTTGGCAGTTTTCTTAAGGAAGGACATCCTGTTGTCGCATGCAAATTTGCTGCTTCTAGAACAGATTGTACACATTATCTCCAGACAAATGATTTGCACATGGCAATACGCAACAGCTCACACTTTTACGTAGTAAAGGAAAACGATTATGATCATGATAGTTATATTACTCCCATAAGTCTGGTAATTCTCCGTACTTCGGGACGAGGATGGTCGGAAGGGGGAAGGGGGGAATGTTCTCTGTGAACGGGTCTAAGGTTGGCAAACAGTCACACGCATGAAATCAGAAACTTGAAACGGAAACGATAGTCAAGAAAAAATCAATTGTGTGATGTAGCAAAAGAAAACTCGCGAAGTTTAAAACTAAACATGAACAGCACCAGTTTGCTTTTGTTCTACAATATTGTAGAACAAAAGCAAACTGGTGCTTTTCATTTATTATTATAATGTTGTTCTACGAAGAACCGACGGAAGATTCTGTTAATATAAACATGAACAGGTTATGCGTTAAACTTCACTCGAAGAAAAAAAAGAAAAAAAAAACACTTCAAGAGTTATTTCAAGCCTGTGCTGGATTGAGGTGGCGCAGTGGTTAGCACAGTGGACTTGCATTCTGGAAGACGACAGTGCAATCCCGTGTCCGGTCATCCTCATTTGGGTTTTCCGTGATTTCCCTAAATCGCTTCAGGCAAATGCCGGGATGGTTCCTCTGACTGGGCACGGCCGACTTCCCTCACCCGCCTTAATCTAATCCGATGAGACCGATGACCTCGCTGTTTGGTCTCTTTCCCCAAAATGCACCCCACTCCACCAATTAACTTTCGGCCCAACGGTTGAATCATTTCCGAACCGGCTAAGTTGGTAAACTGTTTGCATGCAACTATGGATAAAGCACACCATGCATGGCAAAACGGCGCTATCCAAAACTGCCACTGAGGCAACTGTCGTCCAGAATGGGCCGTAAATGACAGAGGTGAACGACAGCTGCGGACAGGAATACGGGTGATTAGACGCGGTACTGTTGAGTAGCTGACAGTCCAGATGAATCAAGTGACTACCAAAATTAAGCGACAGTTGCTGCGTATGGGCCTCTGAGCAGGCCTCCGATTCTCGCAATCACGCTGACTGCAGTTCATCGTCGACGAAGGCTAGAATTTGCATACCAGTACTACAACTGGATGTCCACTGATTGGTGGCAATTGGTACTCTCAGATGAATCACGTCTTACGCTCCATCGGACTGATAGTCGTTCGCGTGTACGGTGTAAAACATTTCATGGTGGTAAACACAGTGCAACATTCGTCTGAAGAGTCTAGGTTTGAGTACATTCCTTGGGTTATTTCTTCATTCTGGAAGGCACAATTGATCACACAAGTATACATCAATCGTTCGGGACCACGTGCACCCCTATATGAAGTCGGTTTTTCCTCGGCACGATGGCACCTACCTGCAGGGCAATGCAACGTGCCGCGCAGCTCACAACGTATGTGCGTCGTTCGAAGAGCACCATGATCAGTTTACCGAAGTCCCCTTGCCAAAAGTCTCCCCAAATTTAAACGCAATTGATAACTGACGACGCTTAGAACGGCTATCATAAATGCTACATCCAGAAGTCTATTAAAGTCATGAAACTGCCGTCAGTAGAGGAAGCCCCATTGTTTACCTACGACAAACGACCGAAGGCAGCAAAAGACATCTACATTCAGTACTATCATGTTGGCGAATCAAAATGTAACAAAAAATAAACATATGACCAAGAAACCCTGAAGCTCGGTGGGTTTGCCACTGCACACACTTCAGCACATACTAAGTCGCCCGCCCCGTCGGCCGTGCTGTCTGACGCACGGCTTTGCGGGCGAGAAGGAGCAGCTGGTCCCCGGCGCGAATCCACCGCTGGACTTGGGTCGAGGTCCGCTGAGCCGGCCAGTCTATGGATGGTTTTTAGGCGCTTTTCCATCTGCCACGGCGAATGCGGGCTGGTTCCCCTTATTCCGCCTCAGCTACACTATGTGCAAACAAGTTCTCCACGTACACGTACACCATCATTACTCTACCAAGCAAACATAGGGGTTAAACACGTCTGGTGTGAGACGTTCCCTGGGGGGGGGGGGGGGGGGATCCGACGGGGGCCGAACCGCACAATAACCCTGGATTCGGTGGGGGGCGGCAGAGTGGTGAATTGGACTGCGGTAGTCGTCGTGGGGTTGTGGATCACTGCAACTGCGGCGGGGACGGAGCCTCTCCGTCGTTTCTCGGCCTTCGGTTAACATACAATACAATACATACAATATATTAAGCCGCTACCGTTTGGACGAATACCACGAAACGGTTTTGGTTGCAACCTATACTTTCAAAATGCGTTAGTCAATCCTAAGTCCAAAAGTAATCTATATTGGATTAATAAAAAACATAAGAAAGTTAATATGATGTTTTTAACGCTTCAGGTGTTCAACCTTGTCTCCCCTCACTTGATTACAACGCACACATAATGTCAAATGTCAGAGGAGCCCCACTTTACGATGTTGATTAAATCACACGTCACATTTGCTTGAACGTCGGTTATGTCGTCAAAGCGTTGACCCATCAGGTGACCCTCTGCACTTTGTCGTTTTCCTGTAGTTTCGTATTGCTGAACCATGTCATGTCAGCAGTGATGATTTTTTTTAGGAAAGAACTGTTTACGTTACGCATTTCAATTAAGTCGCGGCAAGCGTCCACGCATCTTTTTTTGTTCAGGAATCAAAGTGTGTGGGACAAACGTTGTACACACTTTTTTCAGCTTCAAACCATGGAGAGTGGCTAGATTATTTGATTTGGTAATACTGCTTTACGGATTTTTGGCACAACAAATTTCACACTCCGTTGCAGTACCTCCACTAATTAATACTGCCTGCTCACAATTGACTGGCAGAATGCACATTGCTTTTTACAGTTGTTAGCTGATGCTGTCACGGTAGTTACTTTGTTGACGTCTCTTATATTTACTTACATTAATTTTGCCTTATCTGACTAGGACCAGGGTTTCATACATTCAGTATATATTACGTCATAGTTGATTTAGAAAATAACAGTTTTAGTATGAAAACTTGTATTAAAACGATCTGAGTGTTTGAAATTGTGGTGCTTGTGAACTACTGAAGTTAATAATGGTATTACATGTACTACTGCAGCTGCAGCCATTAGTAACGATAATACTTAGAACAATAACTGACTAATAGTAGTAATAATTATAATAATATGATACTAATTGTGACTTAATGAACAATAATGGTAGTGACATATAAAAGAAGAATTTATAGGTCTAAAAAAACATGTTTCCTCATTTAGAGAGTTCCGGAAAAAGGAAATTTAAGAAGACTACATCGGCTAAGAGTACTGGGAAATGAGGAGATCAGATTGGAAAGACTAATATGGCAGGGTAACAAGTGCATACAGGGAGAATGGTAATCGTATTGTTGCTTTAGTAGACATTACATTACATTACCTGTCTTCTGAAGCTATGCAATTTTAGTTCGTTAATACAATGCGGGATGTTGTTTCAGTCTCGGGTTCCTGCTACTGAGAAGGTCACTGAACGAAGGAGTGGGTCATCGAGGATTTTACTGTGATGGGAACTGGCGTTCCTGCCGTATTGTTCAGACAAGAACGTTAAGGTCGTGGAGAGATATGCGAGACAGTGTTCATTCATAAGACAGTAGAGCATCCGGGGGGTACTGAAATCTCCGCGCTTCTCTGCACGCAGCCAAGATAGCAGTGCATATGTTGGTGAGAGAATTTGATATTAATAGAATTAAAGATAGTACAGACTCCCAATATTTCTGGCTAGTGACCCTAGACTGTACTAGCAGTAGCCCTTGTACGCTAAGAATAAAGTCAGACACGAAATTCTTTTGTACGAAGAGTGCACGCAGAGGTTATCTCGTCCTTCAGATTTTGTGATTTATCCACAATATCCAAACTGACGTCTCAAGTTCCAATTTATAAAATAGCAAAACCTTTTAAGTTTATTCTAATTACTTCTTCTTGAGTAACATTATCTTCTACCTCTATCTTCCCCGAGCTCCGAATAGTATTCAAGTTTACCTCTAGCGTTCTTCTTCAAATGAACTGTAGTTAATAAACTTTGTGAAATGTGTAAAGACTGATCAAACAAAAATGAAGAAGCGACGAAAGCTCATCATTCTCCGTAGGCACCTGATAAATTACCTATGACTTTGGAGAACGAGACTGCTACCTGCCCCTTCCCTGAGATCCTTTTGCGCTGATGGAACGACAACTGAAGAACATCTTCGTGAATAGCAGGGCTACCACTACAGTCACAGAACCATAATACGATGAAAACATCCAGTATAAGGTGTGAGATTAGATATGTAAAAGTAATTATATTAAACTATTTAATTGCAATAGTTACATTATTAATTATCTTATCACATGTTTATTTTGGTGCTTAAACTACTGTAACACGCAGAACCAATGTGTCCTGCGAGTAGCGAAACACCACTACATAGTGAGACGCTCGTTAGAGGAAGTAAAGAACTAAAAAGTGATGGACGTAGAACATTCGAGACTTGGACACGCTTGTTTACTCGTTGCGCAGCTATAAAATCCGGGGAAGTGTCCTGGTCATCGTAGTTACCAAGCCTTCTGGTAAGTGAATAAACTTAAACGAAATGTAAATCGTCACAGCGTAGAAGTGCGGTAACAAATACGTCTGAAAACTACGCACGCAGAATCGATGTTTGTGGGGTTTTGGTACTTGTTTCCTGTTTGAGCTAGGAACAGTATATTAAGCAAAGTTTGAACGACGAACCGTAGCTGGCACCCAGGCAAATTGCGTGAATCGATTAATTCCTTTTGAAATATATTTTAACTGACTGAATTTAATGTTCAGCTAGTAGCACCATTTGTATGTGCACCGTTCGGATTTCACGTGCAAAAACAGACACTTTTAAATAACTCCGGAATGAAGCGAGACTGATGGTTCAAATCTGGTCCATGGGTCTATCGGAGCTTGGGGTAAGATAACTGCCAACAGTTCCAAAAAATCTTGTTTCTTTTGGATTTTACGTACAAAAACACATTTTTGTAGGAGGCTTTTTAAGCGCACCATTTCTATACTTTAAACTTGTACGAATAGTTTCGAACTATGCACGCAGGTAGGTCAATGGATAAAGTCAAAACGAAATCTTTTTATACAATGATCTTTATCCGTTGTCGAGATATGGGGTTTAATTTTTTTCTGAGAGGTTTCTGGAGTGCCGCACTTCTATATTTTAAACATGCACGAATCGTTTCAATCTTTTCACGAAGGTAGATAAATGGATAAAGTAAAACCAAAAATTTCATTCAGCAATCCATATCCGATGTCAAGAAGCTATGGTTCAAAGTCGTGCTAAATGTAGCGCCTTAAATTCGTCCTTACGTGAATTGAATGAGCGAAAACATTTTAAAGTGGATCAAATAAATGAAACATTTGTTCTTATGACAAAATTAAAATTGGCTCTCTTCGTTCGTATTTTACGGGCCAAATACTGGTTTTGTGAACCTTCTACGGCCGCCACATCTGTGTTTCACTTTTGTACGAATCGGTTAAGTTTTGTAAGAAGGTGGAGAAATACATTTAATTAATTGCCCCGTTGCCACGATATAAGCAACATTGTTCGAAAAACAGTAAAAGTAGTGTACTGTGTCAATTGTCGGTCGAGTCACAAAAATCTACTTCGGTTGCCAAGCGTCGGCGGTCTAACGTCAAAATTTGGAAGCAGAATGAAAAATATTCCCATCGCAGCACAAAAAAGGCGTATGTTCTGGGCAGAGCCAGGTCTGTAAAAGAAGGAAACTGGCTTTTTGACTTATCTGGCAGCTTCAGAATATCTTCTCTATCAGTCAACCCAAATTCCCCAGGAAAGTGAGCTCTATTAGATCCCCCCCTCCCCCTCCCCCATGTTTTGATTTAAATGTCTTTGAAGCTGCCAGATAAGTTGAAAAATATAGTCATCCTCTTTTAGTAACTAGCTCTGCCGAAGACATATTCGCCTTTTTTGTGCTACGATTGCAACATTTAGCATTCTAGTATTCAGACGTGTTCTACTAATACGCACGGGCATGACGACAGCAACAGCATTTCAATGAATATGAGATATGTCGACAATCTATTAATCTCATGGTTTCATCACAACCCATGACAAGATAAGAACGGAGGCAGTTGCAGTGGAATCTGAGACGAGCAGTTTTGAGCCATCGTTAGTAAGTTAGCAAGCATGTCTTGATCTGCAGAGGCGTCTAAGTTAGCTGATGTAACGATTCTCATATCTTCATCTGCTGCTGCATCTATGTCACAGGCGAAGAACTTGATAAAAGTATTGCTACAGGAGCCTAGGCACCAAGTACACTGCTGGCATTTTTATTACCGAAATACTGGCGAGGTGTCTTCCTGAATATACGACCTAGTTATGAGCCACCTACGATTCATGTAGCTGAAGCAGACCATCTACACGTTGAATACTAACCTGTGGAGATGATCCACAGTGTCGTTAATTTTGTAATGACCTCTCCGGATAGGATTTTTACGAAGACCATTCGTCCTGGAGAGCAAATCGATGCTGCCCTATATTGTTGCTATTGTAATAGCCAGTGCATGAATTATACTGGATGTGGGCAACATAATACACCAATGATGTACGCATGCCGCTAGTATAGGCTGTGCAGTGTACAACATCAATCTTCGACGTACTATCTTGTTCCTAATGGACTACTGGGGACTGAGAGAACACGATAAATCTTCTGTTCGACTAAAACCTCCTTGGAGATCGTGACACGCTGTTGTAGCAATGTTCTTTGATGGTTGTTAAAGAACAAGGAAGCCGTACTGGAAATAGTTCTTTGTTCCATTGTGAAGCTCGTCAAAGACGTGAAGGCTGCTGTGCTAGAAGAAAGACATGACAAAAGTAGAAGAGGCTTTGGAGACACAAACGCGAAGAGAATCAGACGAAACCTTATAGTCACGGGAAGGCAGGATTCGGTTACGATTGTGGACGGGGCAGTAATCAGTTACTATTGGTTACCTTTTACACACGCCTCCGACAGAGGGCGGAAACCGTCAAACAGCACAAACTCGAGCCGCAGCACGGCTCAATCTCCCCCTCTCAAGGAGAAACCCCGGGGGGAGGGGTGATAGGAGACCCAACTAGCGGCCTAACCAAACTTAATTTGATTAAGGTGGAAAGTGGACCCGGTATTGCTTACTGGTACAGTTGTCCTTAACGAGAAGATTAACTGGGCCTAAAATCCGCATAATCCTTGTGGCGGAACCGGTTTATAGCATTTCGTGGCTTTCATTACTTATAAATGATATTTCAGATAGTTAAAAAAATATAAAACCAGTTTCCTATTGTCAGCGTAACAATTCGTTGGATCTCAAAAATGATTATCCCGGTTAATATTTGTCAGTCTGCTAAAGAAATCTCCACGTTGTGTAGAACTGTTGTGTGTAAAGTCGTGTGTGTCGGCCGGTGTGGCCGTGCGGTTCTAGGCGCTTCAGTCTGGAACCGCGTCACCGCTACGTCGCAGGTTCGAATCCTGCCTCGGGCATGGATGTGTGCGATGTCCTTAGGTTAGTTAGGTTTAAGTAGTTGTAAGTTCTAGGGGACTGATGACCACAGATGTTAAGTCCCATAGTGCTCAGAGCCAAAGTCGTGTGATTGGCACTAAATTGCATATCATTTATCATATTTTACACAACTGTTACTTAAGATGGAAGCACTTTTCTCTAGTAAAATGAACATTTTGTCACAAAATACTACCAGCGAACAACACTGACGTATGTCTCCTATTAAAACATTTCATGTAAATCGTCCGAAATAATTAGGCTTCATACATAAGCAAATTAGAAATTTATATTTTTAATGATTCAATCTGAGTTGAATTCTGTCTTTTAAAGTATATTCTGGACCACCGACGCATATTTATTTCCATTCATTTATATCTAACAACATTTATGTTTGTTAAAATTCTCGATTCAAAACTGCCGCGGAGATATTTTTGCTAAGATGGCGACAGACAGACGATAGTCAATTTGTCTATTGTTACTCTCGATTCCTTTTAAATCAAGTTAATATATTCAGATAAAAGTCTTTAAACCTTTTGTTCTCTATTCTTTATCATTTAAAATTATTCTCAATGAAAAATGTTTCATATTTTTATACCAGTTTCTAGTAAACTCCGCTGTAAGTTGCTAGCGCTATCCGGCCGGAGTGGCCGAGGGGTTCTAGGCGCTACAGTCTGGAACTGCGCGACCGCTACGGTCGCAGGTTCGAATCCTGCCTCGGGCATGGAAGTGTGTGATGTCCTTAGGTTAGTTACGTTTAAGTAGTTCTAAGTTCTAGGGGACTGATGACCTCCGAAGTTAAGTCCCATAGTGCTCAGAGCCATTTGAACCATTTTTTTTTGTAGTTCTCTGACAATAGTTTTAATTCACACAGAAATTAATTTATTACAGAAATAATGAAATAATTGTTGTCGTTTTTACACGCTACAGTTTTTTATATACGTAGTAACGGTAATACTTGTTGAAGTTTGCACACTTAGTTCTTTTTAACATCCAGCGGCTAGAACATAGTGTCGTGGATGTTACATCGTGCACGTACCCAGAAAACGGGGAGTAAACTTACCAAGGTTGCCAACACGCAACTCCCTCCCGGGAAAATTACGTACGTACACCTGATCTCCCGGCTTACACCTGAAGGCTCGCCGATTACGGTTATAACGACCACCTTGTCTATTGTGGTCCCTGAGAATATTGCGCCTCGCACGATTCCAGTTTCCTTTGACGATCTGAGGGATTATCTCCACAGGGATTAGATTTTGAACCCCCCATAATTTCGAAAGGGGGGAATTAACAGGATAAGCAAACATCAAGGAAACCGGAGTAGCCTTCAAAGCTTCATGGCTGGCGGTATTGAAGGTAGAGCTAAGCCAATGCAGACTAGGATCCCACTTACTGTGAGACTTCTGAAGAAAGATAATCAGTGCGGATTTAATGTTGCGATTGGCAATTTCCGCAAAGGACCCCTGCGGGTAATAATGAGTGAATATTTACATGCTTAACGCCGCTTTGAAAACAGAAGGCCTTGAAGCGAGCCGACAGAAAGGCCGGCGCATTATCACTAACGATTTGCATAGGAGGTTGAAGTTTGCACCCTAAACACGTTAGTTAAATGCGTAATGATGGTGGCAGCAGTCACATTACGACTCGGAGGAAGGCAGGTAAACCTCGAAAACGCGTCACTAATAACTAACACATACCGATGGCCTATTTTGGTGCGAAGTAAGGGGCCCACATGTTCTTTCGGACATGTCCGAAAGAACAGACACCACTGATGACCTGCAGGCGTCTGGAACGAAATTAGAATTACATTAATACTTTCAGCTGCTACCGGGCGTTGATATATATCAACGGGGACAGGTGAAAACCGTGTGCTCCGACCGGGACTCGAAACCGGGATCTGCTGTTTACATGGCAGACGCTCTGTCCATGTGATACCGAGAGCACAGAGGATAGTGCGACTGCATGGACTATCTCGCGCACGCCTCCCGCGAGATCGACATTCTCACCTTGTACGTCCACAC
The DNA here is from genome assembly GCF_021461385.2 of Schistocerca piceifrons. Lineage (NCBI taxonomy): Eukaryota > Metazoa > Arthropoda > Insecta > Orthoptera > Acrididae > Schistocerca > Schistocerca piceifrons. The sequence continues at coordinate 809,288,670 of NC_060138.1, forward strand.
ACTACATCCGTAGAGTCCCACCCAAACACACTCATTACTCGTGGAAGACATTTTTACCAAGTTCCGTAAGAGTTCGGGGAATATGTGAGCATCCGCACAGAAGAAGAAGGTCAAGGCCGGTGTTTCCAGAACTATATACTTATATGTATATGGTGTCTGTACTTTCGGAAATGCCTCACATTCGTAAACAGAATATTTAAGCTCGGCGCTGGTTAACCGACGAGTCGCGTATACTAACGACTGACTTGGACCCTCCAACTCCTGGAGGAGGAATGCCAAAATTCCCGCATTCAATGCATCGGTTTGGACAATAAATGGCTTATTAAAATCAGGCACTCCAAGTACCGGAGGACTGGCTGCAGCCGCCTTAAGGAGGGTAGGACGGCAAACGGGCCGACTTGGAGCAGGAGAGGCACCACAAGACATTTTAATTTCGACTGTCTATACTTTTACAAGTAAATTCGTAAAACGTTGTCAGCATGACCAAGAAGGATTCAGGATTCACACTCGTAGCAGCGGAAGTTCAAAAACATAACAAAATAATTTTTTTACATGTAAAAGTTGATCATTTTTTTCACTTACTATTGGCTGCATTTGTTGCTATAGGTACACTTTTCTTCATAACTAAGAGAGACTGTTGGATGAATTTTGCACAGCATACAAACCATACTTACAGGTGTCTGAAACTCTAGAATCTATTTAATTTATGAAAAAATGAATGAACTGTTAGGTTTTAAACTTTATGTTTAGAAAAAAGTCAAATTTTGTAGTTAATCATCTCAATTTTTACCACAGTTTTTAATAGATTTGGAAAATTCTAGAGTTTCATACACATGTAAGTATGCTTTGTATGCTATGCACAATTCATCAAAGAACCTCTCTTACTTGTGAAGAAAAATGTACCTATAGTAACAAATGCAGCCAACAGTAAGTGAAAAAATTATGAAATTTCATACCTAAAAAAAACTATTTTGTTATGTTTTTGCACTTCCACTGCTATGAGTGTGAATCCTGAATTCTTCCTGGTCACGCTGACAAAGTTTTGTGAATTTATTTGTAAAAGTATAGACTGTAGAGAATAAAATGTCCTGTGGTGCCTCTCCTGCCACAAGTCGGCCCGTTTGACGTCCTACCCCCTTTAATGTGCACAAACGCGGCCTCTTGAGCAGGTCCCAACGCAAAACGTATCCCTTTTCGGCGCAGTTCATTTAAAGGAGCCGCCAACTGAGCAGAATTGGGAACAAAACGCCTAAAATAATTCGCCATCCATATGAACTTGGCAATCCCTCGCTTATCAGTGGGCGGCGGAAGGGCTCTTAAGGCCTTAGTCCGCTCCTGATCGATGCGAATACTCTCTCCTGATACTAGGTGACCAACAAGGATACATGCTGCCTGGCTAATGCCACCTTATTCCGTTTAACAGGCAAACCGGCCCCCTGCAACCTAGCAAAAATTTGCTGGATATGTTCCAAATGCTCTTGAAACGAACGACTATAAATTACCAAATCGTCCAGGTAATTGTAAACACAGATTAATTTCAAGTCTCCAAGAATATCATCCAGCAAACGAGTAAGGACTTCTGTGCCAGTAGCCAAACCAAAGGGGACTCGGTTAAATTCAGATTCCAATCAGTACAAAATGCTGTAACGTGTTTACATTCTTCAGATAATGGAATCTGATAAAAGGCTTGATTCAGGTCGATCACAGTAAACCAATTAGCCCCTGCAAACCAAGTAAAAGAATTTTGAAGATCAGTAACAGGAACCGATTCGAGGACAACCTTCTTATTTAGACGATGGTAGCCAACAACAGGCCGAATGTCCCGCCCCTGATCCTTTGGGACGAAGAATATAGGGGAGGCATAAGCGGATGTAGAAGGCCTAAAAACTCCCTGCTTAAGCTATTTTGGAGATCTTTCCTCTTAGTATCTTCATCTTAGGCGGTGAGAGGCGACGTGGGGACTGCCTGACAATAATATGGTCTGAGAGACGAATATGGTAGTCAAGAACACTAGTAACCCCCAGTCTATCACAGAGAAGCTCTGGGAACCTCTCCAACAAACCCCCTAGTTCAGAAGCCTGCTGGGAAGAAAGATGGGTGAGATCAAACTCACTAACATTAGCATCGACAGCAAGCATTCCCGCATCTCGATGCACCTTACGTTTAGTACACTCACACCCAAATTTTTGTCCAGAAGCGAACTTAAGAAAAAAGGTGTATTCCGAATAATCCATGAGAAGACCAGTTTTACCGATAATACCACATCCCAAAATCAAATTGACAGGTAGCTTCTTAACCAAGGCCAAATACAAGGGCCACGAGAAATCCCCAACGGATATACTCCCCTGGTCTCAACCACGCAGAGGCAACACCTGCCCGTTGGCAACCCGACATCTGGAGCTAAGAAGGGACCGAACTAAGTCTTGCAACATGACCAAATTCAAAAAACGATTGCAAGTTCAACAATGAAAAGGTGCTACCAGAATCCAAAAGGGCACAAATAGGTTCGCCACCTACTCGAGAACAAATATAAGGTAGGAGGGGACAGGGGTGATGGTCGAGCAGCGACACGAGCTCATCAGGATTTAAAGGCTCGACCGCGGGCTCGCTGCCCAGCCGGGCGTCATTTATTGATTTTGGGTGTCCGTGTCCGAATGCAAGTGTGTACTAAATGCCCTGTTCGATCGCACATGAAACAACGCCGCGATTCCCCTTTAGCATACAGTTGTTGTTGGTAATCCAGAGTTCCCCTCAGTGACGCCCACGGGCTGAATCTTAACTTCACAGCTGTCTATCATCCGAGAGTGGCAAAGTGGATATCGCTACAACGGTGGCACGAAGTTCTTCCCAAGTGGCTGGACGACAATGAAAAACAAAATGTTACTTATCCACCGCACGCCTTCCTCTCAGAACAATTGAAACTAACTCCCGTTCTGGCAAGTCGACTAACAAAGCCAAACAGGACGTCTTAACTCTTTCCATGTATTGATGCAACTCCTCCGTACCTTGTTGCATCTGCCAAATATAGCGACACTCGAGCTGTTTACGAACTCCCGTGGTCAATCTTGCGCTGATCACAAGCTCCCTCAACATCTGCAATGAAAACCCTTCTGCCATCGCCCTGGATACCAGAGTACTCAATTCGCCTCTAGTTAAAGGATACAATAGAGACAAAATTAGCTGGTGCGAAACACCAAACGCATCAGCTCGTTGCTCAAAGCGAACCAACAACCTTAACACCTTTTCAATTTGCTCGAGTCGGTCTATAGAAAATTCTGTGACGTCTCGAAACAGATGGACCAGGGGATTAGGCAATTTAGTAAACACCACGACTAACCGCTCAGAGGACATAAGGGCGTAATTCCGGGGCTCGCTAGCCCACCACCCAAAAGATAACAAATCCTGCACGGCTGTTCTGTTCCTATCAAGTTCTAAACATTTTACCTTAAACTGCAATTTATTAACCAAAGACCCCAATTCAACGGTTGATTCCTTATCACGATCCTCTAACTTTAATGCCCTTAAATCATATATCCGGTTGGTTAAATGTTTTAACTGTGCCCGCACCCTGTTTGACTGCCACTGGTTTGAGTGCCCTCTAAAAAGTCGATGTTGTCCTCAAGACGCCTAACAGCTTTAAACAAAAACTCAGTGGCTGCCTTTGTCTCACCCATTACATCCGGCGTGACGTCAGCCGACTGAAGAACGGTAGGGAACTGTAAGTCCGGAACACTACCCTCAATAGGCTGGCATTTTATCGCCAGCTCCTAAGTGAGGTGGTCCTTCCTCAATAGGCCGATCCCGGGGCACTGCCTGACCGCCATTACAGTGTTCATCGCCTAAAAAAGAACACAACACCAAAGACAGAAATCAAACATCACTAACAGAGTTTCACAAATCAAACCAACAAAACTGAAATGGTGATATTACAATCGTAACCACGCTCTGCTACCAGTTGAAGCTTTATAGTGAAGGGAAGCCAGGATTCGGTTACGATTGTGGACGGGGCCGTAATCAGTTACTACTGGTTACCTTTTACACATTTATTTTTTAATAAAGTAATTCCAGACTCAACACTAAATTAAATAGCACAAATTATTAATGAAGGAATAAACAATTCTATAAATAATAGTGTTTTCAGCGCGTTACAATTTAGCAAATTAGCATAAAATACAGATACAGATAACGTTAAAAAAAAAAAAACAAGCCACTATGGTCACGCGAAGAATGGCAATAAATTAAGAATGTTTAAGAACTCGCTGCAGTTACAACATACGGGTATTGAAATATTAAAGGTAAGTAACCACAAACTCAGCAGAAGGTATCGAACGCCAGGAATGATACTAAATAAGGTTTTAAGGCTTACTGTTAAAATACTAATATCGAATTGTTTTTTTCAAAGCAAATGACCACAATCACAGCTGAAGACCTTACACATCAGAAACAGCAATTATACAAAAATTTTAGAAACCTGCTCTAAAACAACAAATACAAGGTTAATTGAAAGGAACAAGCAAAATGCCACCAAACGGGTGAAATAAGATGATGGTAAGCTTGTAACACAACCCTTACACTGCTAGATTTATTCCAGAAGTTGAGCGGAACTATTAACTAGACATACATAACGTTTCGTGTATGCATGACAAGGTATCGTAATAAATAACACAATAATAACACACAAGGACCAGTCACAGTCGGTGCTCCAGGAATCGACCTCTGAGAAGGTCCGGCAATAAACATTTCCGGGAGCGATGAGATAGGCAGACAATAGTTGCATCCACTTCACAAGATGGTAACTCAGACTAGTGGCAGTCTAACGAATGACTAATGATAATCTTGCTGAAGCTACCTGACGTCCAATAAACGAAATGCAAGAATGGAACAACACGCCAAAGCCGGAACTGGCGGACTGCACTACACCCTCAGAATACTGTGCTTAGAGTGCCCGGAACGAGAAAGGTACCATTACCACCAGAGTGGAAGATCCACAAACGGCCAACAGTGAAGATAGCTGTGAAAACTACACACCTTACCAGACAGCAGCGACAAGGCGAGGAAACGTACACTGCTGTTACGTACACTAAACCCCAGGGCAGGTAACTGGGGCGTTAGCGGCCACAGGCAGGAAAAATACCGCTGGTTGAACTTAACAAATTGTAACAAGCTGAACGCAGTAAATAGTAAGAAGTCGAGGAAAGCTAATCAGATCAGCTTTCCCTAAGCACTCCATTCGGTGCTCTTCGCCTCTGCAACACTACGAGCAGCAACACGATCCCAAGTCACTGGAGAATCGCGAGATGTCACAATGGTGGATGTTTCTGTACTTGAATTAAAATGCACTCATCTTAAAGCCTGCAGGATCTGGTTTATGACGAGGTCGTGCACCCTTGTAACCATAGCCCTTCCATCTACCAGTCCATGATTTCCGCCATTGGTCCCGGCGTGTTCTGGCACTGCGTGGACCTGGGTTCTCCTCTGTCCCCAACCGAACTGCCACACTCACACGACACGGAATAACAACGACGTCGTCCCAAAGATGCGGCAACAGTTACTACATACTGATAACCGCCGCTGCTGCCACTAGCGGACAGGCAACGCTTGCGAAACGAGTAGCGTCCGTCAAGACGGGCTGAAGACAAATAACGACAACAATGCAACAGGGGGGCGGAAACCTACAAACAGCACCAACGCGAGCTACAGCTTGGCTCATACATCATCTCTTTACTGTGATTTGAGTAACGTACAGAGAGTGCTGAATAAGAGTAAAATATTACATGCAGAAGGCCAATTACTAATAAAAGCTACCGTGAAACCTAGGAATGAGTTCAGGTGCAATATATTCCTCGCATAGGAGATCTTCTGGACCAACCGTGTGAAAGAACTCTTATCGCAAATTAGGAAAGTCAAGCAATGGACAATGTAGCAACACTAAATAATTTGTTTCAGTTTTATTTCGGAATTATTGCAGGAACTCTATGGATTTACGAACTCGTATTACTTACTTTTCGAAAGACTGACTCTGGGCTGCGGCTAATGACGTGTTTGCACCGTCGAGGTGGCGAGGACAGTACTCTACGCAATACTGGTGTACTTCGGCACCCAGGGTTTGAAATATACCGCTAGTATCAGCTCTCCACTTATAGTCAGAGTCACATAAAAGTCCGAAACAGTGCATTGGAACGTCAAATATAATTCTGAGCGACTATGTATAAAAATTAACCTCCAGAAAATACGTTTCTTTCATCGGATGAATACTCGATGTCTAAGGTGTCTGTATATTGCAAACTATGTCAGTAACTTTGTGGTATGATTTGTCACATAAAGTTATCTCTATGTTCAAACAGTCCTGAAGTGTCGTTATCTCCTTTTGACTACAAATATGTCTTATAGTTTAAGAGTAGAACTGGAATAAAAGACATACACGTTTAAGTGACAGTTTTGGATTTAAAATAATTAGCTTCCATAATAACTGTAAATTCTGAGCTGAGATATACAGGTAGAATATATACTTCAGAAATAATAATTTTATAATTTGCCAATTCATGAAGTAGTACAATTTAATTCTGTTACTAAACGGTTTTGATTTAAACCAATTATACCGAACCGTTTTAAATCACCGGCTCACCTCCTACACCGGCTCACCTCCTGCTGAAATGTAGGTAGTCTCTCACAACGGTATATGTAAAGCCTGTTCCGAAATATTTGGCCGCGTTTGTTATTGACACTGCGAAGGAACACTGACAGTTATCTAATTGTTGACCCTTTTATAACGACGAGAAAGAAATCATATTTCAGTCATCTGATTCAACAGCTTCACATTTGATGCCAAGCGGTAACAATTTCTCATTCTTTATTACTCCCATCACTTCAAACTCAAGCGACAAACGAATATTGTGTAGAGAGCAGGTCGTTCCTTTAATTTGTTTTATGATAATACACAGTCATTTTAAATTAAAAGGAAGGTTAGCGTTGGCCGTAATATTGATGGTTTATTGATAGCAAACCGATTTTCTGTCACAGAGTGATCATTTTCAGTGCTGTGGTGTACAAATTAAACTCATAGGCACTGGTATCAAGTTATCAGTAACCAAAACTGAGAAACGATCACAACAACTTATTGTTATTGAGTTATTGTGATCGTTTCGCAGTTTTGGTTACTGATAACTTGATACCAGTGCCTATGAGTTTAATTTGTACACCACAGCACTGAAAATGATCACTGTGTGACAGAAAATCGATTTTGCTATCAATAAACCATTAATATTACGGCGAACGCTGACCTTCGTTTTAATTTAACATATATGGTCGTTGTGTACACAGCACTACATGGAGACGCCAATCAATAACAAAGTCATTTGTTTTAGTGTTACGGCGTTTGAAGCTTTTGTGAGTTGGGACGTGGTGTATTTTCGATTGGCTGCCCTGATACTACTGTTCTGCCGCTGTTCTTTCATTATACGGCTGTATTATTATTTACTTAGTACAGATAACGGCAATGCAATTTCTGTTACTAGCCGGAGTCGACAGCCCATGTGGAGAACGGGCTTAGCATCATTTGCAATGCAAACACTCATCTAACTAACACGATGAGAGCAGCACAGGCCATTTCTAACTTTGAATGAGACGTGACACAGTTATTATAGCGTTTAAACTAGAGGAACATGGATGTCAACCGCCACATTGTGTTCGCATCACCATTTGGTTAAGGTATTGTACCGTTACAGACGAATCCATGTTCCTCCGAGATGGGAACTGTGTGAAGGATTGATATTCTATCCACATAAAACTTTACATTACTCATAAACTTCACAACAGAAGTCGGAAGCATTGTGTGAGGCTAAGAAAAGGCAAAGGATCAACGTTTTTGAACCTAAAATACGTTGTAAATACGAATTTGTAATGTAAGAGATTAAAAAAAACGAAATATTTTGTAAAGAAGTCTCTAGAAACGAAGTTAATATTGCATAAACAGACAAACAAGTAAAATAAAATGTTTCACATACATTTATGACTAATAAGTAGCATAGTAGTTTAATGCTACGAGAACTACTATCATTTTCTTTAATTCACATCTTATAATTATTGGATGATCCACTTTATTGATTATTAGTATCTCGTGCTATGCTCTCCGTTTTCTATTGCCTTAGAAGTAGCTTCACTTTGTAAGTCAGTGATAGCTGCTTTATTTCACCGTGTTTTGTATTTTGTGCTGCATCAAAAACTATTTTTGGCTTCCGAAATCACTTACTGGAGATTTAAAATTAGCGAATGAAGTCAGGTGCCTATGACATGGACATGCACTCTCCGTACTACAACGTCTAACGCGGGAAATGAACGAAACCGAAGCAGACATCAAGTGTCCTGAATAGCAAGAGGACATGAAAGCTTGCAATGAAACAGATTTATCACCTTCCAATTAGCGTTGAAGGAGGAGCACCTCGCAACAATAACAACATATGTTCATCTGGGCTCTGTGATAGCTGCAAAGCACTTTGACTGCATGATGGTGAAGCGTGGCACGATGGACCGCACTAGCGTTTGTTAGGATGTCTCACCTTTCTGTTGGGCTGCTGCCTGACCCCTGTCCTGCCGGCCCAATGCCCTTCTTTTACACGAGTGTTTCTTTTTCCTTTGTGGATCTCAGACTACGAGTGAAACACTTAAACATCCCAGACATTATTAACTTTTCCCACATATTGACCTCTTTACTGCCAAGTTATGTATTGCTATTTATGTTACCAGAAGTCCCACTAGTTTATCCTCCTCCTGATGCAGAACTTTTGCAAGCTGTGTCCTAATCACGAATAAACACAGTGATACAGGACGTCCAGAATCTCTTTAATTCCTGTCAAAAATCAAACAGTCGTCAGACTACCAATCTCGGCCCTTAATGACCATCTTTCGATTCTCCAAGAAAGCGATGAATTACAAGATAATGGGAATGTACTAGTTTAGCACATATAGCAAATAAGAGCTTAAAAATTTGATGAAAATTACGGCATTTAAGCCTTACATTGTCCTGATAATACTAAACCAAAGTGGCATCGTCATAAGATATCGTCGAATAAGTATAACAACACAATGCAACCCAGGCCACAATGCCCGTATAATTATCGTATGAACGGCGTTGATATCCACAGCAACCTGGGGTTAACTTGCCCATAAACAATTACATGTTGAAGTATGGACGTCAGGTGTCACGCTGTACACATGTTCGACAAAAGATTAAGTAAAAACTTGCTGTTTCGTAAAAAAAAACTGTTATGGAACTAAAGTGTATGGTAGATTTTTATAATAATAAAATGAAATGCAACAAAACAAGTAATTAAATATTTTTTTTTAATTTTTAAAACCGAAATGGGTGAGTGAAAATATGGGATACTGCTAAAAGATGGCTGTAAATTTAGAAATCAGGGATAATATACACATGTATCAAATTTAGCTCAAAATCACATAGTACTACAGAATGTACTGCATTTTTATAGTTTTCTTAAGCCTAGAGTTCTTTACCTTTAATAACAAAATATATTGTTCAAAACATTTTCTTTGGATAGGTAAAAGTCTTCCTGTTAGTTAAGCAGCATTTTTTCAAAGGATTAGAACGTAAATTTTTTTGTAATGTTTCCAAATAAAAAAAAAAAAACTATCTTCCATAAACGTTAAGCTGACGATGTTTTATTTCAAACAGAAGGTTGCATATGACACACTCCCCACGTACACAAAAAGAACAAATATCAAATAGACATTTTATCCGAAAACAATTAATTTTTTTACCGGTCTTCATACTAAAGCCTACGTGCTATGTTACATAATAGACTATCTGATTTAGTAAAAGACGTACCTTAAATCAGCGCGAGGAAATATGTATTTCAGATAGGATAGAGGTCCTCATTCAGACGTTAATCCCCTTTGGGTTCTAAATAACATTCCTCAACACGTGGATAGCGGGATACAGTGGTGGTGGACCAGTTCGCTGGGCTCCATGTTCTCCGGATCCAACCCGACAAGATTTCGGTGTGTGGATGGATTTGAAAGCTGCTGTGCAGTACAAACTGTAGATCGATTTTTTCGTCCGTTGTGAGTATGGCTACTGAAACATTCGCAATACCGCATGGGTTGACCAGCACATTCAGTAATTAATTCGTTAAATGATGTACCTACATTAATTGTTCCTGGAAGTTTACTTCTTTTGCATTGAAGAATAGGCACTGAAAGTTTGACTGCACCTTTTTTGTTATTCTGTTTAAAAGTTCGCTCTACGATTGCAATTTGAGGTGCTTCCTTCAAAACTGGGTATCGATTTTTGAAATCAGTAATTTTGTTTGTATATTTGTCGTGATCGTGCTGTGTATGTCTTTCATCTTGATATCTTCAGCAGCCATCTTGTGTAATGTTATTTATCATTTATGATAAACCATCTTTGCGTCTTCCTCACTGTCGATCAGTAAGTTATTACCATTCTTCGCACCACTCTTCACTCTCGCCATTGCTTTGTTTAAACTCAGTTCGCGCTTTCAACTCAGTAGGCTGTCACCTGTTGCAGTAGTTAAGCAGAACATCTTTTTCGGATGAAAGTACTACGTCAGTTGTGAGTCTTAGCATTACTATGAGCTACTTTCATTACTCCTTTGAGAAGTTCTGTCAATTGCTTCATTGCTTTTTCGAGACAGAAGTTAAACAATCTTCGTTGCTACACTAATTTACACCTTAGTTGTTGACATGATTCTGGCTGTCTTGGTTCTCCCATTCCCTACTCTCGTTTTTTGTTCCTACATTTTTCTTTCGATAGTCTCTCTACACTTCACTCACATTTATCTTAGAATCTATAACGTCTTGCAACTTATTTTACTGAGTAGGCTTCCTCTAGGACCACACATAGTGTAAAATTATTATGATTTCCTACTGACAATATCCTGTCTGATTTCTGCGTTAAACTAACGGTTATCTTATTTGAAAGCATATGAAGACGGTAACTGTTCCCGAAACAACAGATAAGTAAAAGATTGTATCTGTTCTTTCGGGAACAGATACCATCTTCATACAGTTACAGCCAACGCGGCCATTGACCTTCTTCTGTGCGAATGAGCACACTTTGCCCGAACTCTTTCGGGACTTGTCAGCTTCGCCTGGCACGAGTATAATGAGAGAATGGGCAAATATCTATTAGGAACGTTACGAATGTAGGTTGTCGCCAGTTGGGAATGAGGGAATCACGGGAAGCGCGCAAGGGATAAGTCCCTGCAGTCGCGCTATCTTCTGTGCCCTCGGTAGCTCAGATGGATGCTGGCACGGTAGCTCAGTGTGTTCGGTCAGAGGGTTAGCTGCCCTCTGTAATAAAAAAAGTGAGTTAATGGATCAACAACGAACTGAAACGGGTGTCTTGCGACGTCCGCCCCGAGCAGATGCAACGAACTGAAACAATCAAAATTAGATTAAAAAAAAAAAAGATGGGTAGAGCATCTGCCATGTAAGCAGGGGATCCAGGGTTTGAGTCCCGGTCAGGGCACACATTTTCACCTGACCCCATTGATGTACATCAACAACACCTATCGGTATCTAAAGGTTTCGATTTAATTATCACTTTATTTGAAAACATTTGAATTGCAACAGAGACCGACAGAGAAAAAAAGAATGAAAGAGTCAGCATCAACAATATATAGTAAACTACTTCAAAGTTCAGTCTTGTTGTCGCTCTTTAACGTTGTAGGCCCATTCGTGCTGTTCGAAATGTTCCTTTCCACGATTCTCATACGTTATACCAACTGCTTTATTTACTACAGGCACATGTAATATTGCCAACATCAGTTAATTTCAAACATTTGCAGAGACAACTGAATACGGATTAATTCCGAAAAGATAAAACCCATCTGTATCACGAAAAAGGGATCATTATCGTAATAGATACCAACCATGGCGCTCTACCGACTAGTATTGTAAAACAATATCATATAGAAAGAGGTACAATGTTGCTGTAAATAAATAACAAGGGTATTTTAAAAAGAGTTCTCATAATGTCCAGGTAGCTACTTCCGCCATACTGGAGATTAAACAGGTAAATGAAACACCAGTGACGTCACTTTACCAATCAAATGTACTCATAGTGATGGTACCTTATACAGTCTGCATTTCTGTAGTACATGAACAGGATGGTAGACGTGCCGAGAAAGAAAAGTCGTAGATGGTGTTTAGGTACAAGAAAACGAGAGAAGACACCAACGTTAAACTTCCACACAAAGGCTGTGGGTCAACCCTTTGGCCGGGCTATTGGCCTCACTGTAGGTAAGAGTGCAGCCAATCTTCGCTGCTGTACTATGATGGGTATGATGACACACAGTGCTTTGACTCTCTTTCACCTTTGCGAAGGTCCTCGATACTCATTTGACAGCAGGCTCATTGGATCTGGGGCTGCACAGGGGGGACTGCAAAAAGAAAAATCCGGTGTTGAATCAAGAGTCTCTACTTAGGCCCGGATCTAGTGGGGGAGGAAACCGGCGTATCTGCCCCGGGCAGCAATTACAGGGGGAGCCAAATACGTATTCTTGAGAAAAAAACCTTGTTTCACAAAATGCCTAGCATCCAGCGCACGATGGTCTGTCTAGTAGTCATATAATTTTCAAACGCATCCCAGCTGGTTTCTCAACATATGTGACCACATTGTAAGCTGATTTCTGAAAGAATCGTAAGCTGATTTCTGACTGCGTGCAGAGTGTACGTAGTGTCTCTGCCAGGGGAATTCCCGGTGTATCTAGAACTGAAGAACTTTCTCGCACCTAAGGGGACGGAGCTACACGAGCTGAGCTAAATAAACTCGAACGGGTGCACGCCAATTGGTGTTTGTTTATGTGGTTGACTGGGTGTGCGAACGATCAGCGTTGTTATAATTATTGGCGAAATCCATAGATTCAGACTACCAGAGTGGAAATAACCGAATAACAGGAATAACAGGTAAGAAAGATTACATATTATTTCCTTGATGTATCCAAGAAAACGAAATTTTAAGAGAAAATTTTTACGAGATCGCCATACTACCAGTTGTACGCGCTCCGGTTAGCAGCCCCTTTAAGTTCTGTTCTCGGAATAACGCGGAGAACGCCTAACCGGAGGATAAACGTGGAATAAGTTAACCTGTGATTCTGGCGGGGTTAATTAAGTTAACTGGGAAATAAGTTTTGACAATGGAAGGAATAGTTACAGAAATAATGATAATAAGATTGTTTGTTGGAACGAGTAAGGAGAAGAAACGATGCCATCACACAAATTAGAACATGACGATTCCAAATTTATGCAAGAATTTCGTACTACTACTTTTCGATGTCGTGCTTGAGAAACTGGATCGTATGAATGAAATGTGAAACTATTTCCTAACATAAAACTTTTACTTGTAGTAGGCCTAATTGGCATTTGATATTGTTACTTCGTGATTTATGTTCAGTCGTGTTATTGATGTAAATGAAGTGCATAAAATGACCATTCGTGCCAAAACAGTCTCGCTTATTTGGTGTGTGTTACAACTGCTGCAATATTAGAAATGCCTAATTCATTTTATCTACCAGACAGTTATAAAACAGACGTAATTAAATCGGGAAACCACACCAGCAATATTAGAAATGCTTATTTCATTTTATCTACCAGACAGTGATAAAACAGACGTAATGAAATCGGGAAACCACACCAGTCTTGGGTACTATTCGTATGAACAGCTTATTTAGTACCGTATTAGAAAAAATTATTTTGATTTTTCATGAAGCAAAAAGTTTGACCAATTTTGATGAGGTAATAAATTCTTTTGCAGAAAGCAAACCACGCAGTCTAAAGCTGTAGCAAAATTGAAAGAAGAACTGTTGGGACCTAAGAATTGAAGAAATGTGTACTGTCTTGCTTCTGTCTTGTCTTCACTGGTTTTATGTTTCTTAATTTAATTTTATGTCACACAAAAGAGGAAGTTGTTAGGTAATAGGCAATAAAGGGTGCAAATTCTCTGAAGAGTTCTTATTCTGTCGGTCACAAACAATCCCACCCATTATTAATTGTGAGTTTCTTCAAGGGGGGTAGGATGTCTAACCGTCGCCAGGAGAGCCGCCACAGGACATTCTACTTTCCACTGTCCTGGATATAGGTTTGATGTATTCTGTTACAAAATACACACGTTTGATTTCCACAGAGCCGAATTCAGTGACGTGCGGTAGAAGAATGATGTGTGAAGAGTCATGGAACTACACTTTGGCACAATTAATACCGAATAACACATCTTACAGTTCCTCGAACACATACGTTTTATATATGAAACTCCTCATAAAGATGTGCGCTACATATTGTGCATATTTTTGAGAAATCGATTTTTTAAAATGTTTTACCTTCCATCTCAAACGCTCGAGTGTGGTGGGGGCACCACTATCAAGTCTTAGCCCTGGTTCGGAGATATCGTAGATCCGGCGCTGTCTCTAGTATCCGAGTAAAGTGCTGAACCCCTACCCAAGGACTGGAAAGTTGCACAGGTCACACCACTATTCAAGAAAGGTAGTAAGAGTAATCCACTAAATTTCAAGCCCATATCGTTAACTTCTATATGCAGCAGGATTTTAGAACATATATTATGTTCAAACATTATGAATTACCTCGAAGGAAACGGTCTATTGACACACAGTCAACATGGATTTAGAAAACATCGTTCCTGTGAATAACAACTAGCTCTTTATTCACATGAAGCGCTGAGTACTATTAACAACGGATTTCAGATCGATTCCGTATTCCTGGATTTCCGGAAGGCTTTTGACACTGTACCATACATGTGGCTCGCACGTGCTTATGGAATATCGTCTCAGTTATGTGACTGGATTTGCAATTTTCTGTCAGAGAGGTCACAGTTCGTAGTAATTGACGGAAAGTCATCTACTAAAATGGAATTGATTTCAGGCGTTCCCCAAGTTAGTGTTATAGGTCCTTTGCTATTCCTTATCTATATACACGATTTGGGAGACAATCTGAGCAGCCGTCTTCGGTTGGCTGCAGATGACGTTGTCGTTTATCGACTAATAAAGTCATCAGAAGATCAAAACAAACTGCAAAACGATTTAGAAAAAAATCTGAATGGTGCGAAAAGTGGCAGTTCACCCTAAATAACGAAAAGTGTGAGGTCATCTACATGAGTGCCAAAACGAACTTGTTAAACTTCTGTTACACGATAAATCAGTCTAATCTAAAAGCCGTAAATTCAACTAAATACCTAGGTCTTACAATTACGAACAACGTAAATTGGAAACAACACGTAGATAATGTTGTGGGGAAGTCTAACCAAAGGCTGCGTTTTGTTGGCAGGACACTTAGAAAATGTAACAGACCTACTAAGGAGACTGCCTACACTACGCTTGTCCGTCCTCTTTTAGAATACTGCTGCACGGTGTGGGATTCTTACCAGGTAGGACTGACGGAGTACATCGAAAAAGTTCAAAGAAAGGCAGCACGTTTTGTATTATCGCGAAATATGGGAGAGAGTGTCACTGAAATCATACAGGATTTGGGCTGGAAATCATTAAAAGAAAGACGTTTTTCGTTGCGATGGAATCTTCTCACGAAACTTCAATCACCAATTTTCTCCTCCGAATGCGAAAATATTTTCTTGACACCGACTTACATAGGGCGGAACGATCACCACGATAAAATAAGGGAAATCAGAGCTCGTCCGGAAAGATATAAGTGTTCATTCTTTCCGCGCGCTATACGAGATTGGAATAACAGAGAATTGTGAAGGTGGTTCGATGATCCCTCTGCCAGGTACTTGAATGTGATTTGCAGAGTATCCATGTAGATGTAGATGTCATGCACGATAAAGTCTAAAGGCTTTTTTATCAGTTGTGAATGTGAAACGGCTGCCGATGATGAATTAAATTAATTGATTGATGTCCACAAATACATTTCCTCTCATTATAATACTGAAAAACGCAGTGGATTTACATGTTTTGCTTTTTAGATCTTAAGATAGGTTTTTGGCTACCCAGCCTTTCAGCCAACTCAGACCATGGTATATTTATATCAAGGCATGTACGGGTTTTGCCTATTTAAAACTGGCACCCATAGTTGTACTAATGGAACGAGCTTCATAGTTTCATCTGTTCTCCGTAAGACACGGTGTTAGGTGGAAACTATTTATGGTATCACATTCCTTTCCCTGTCCAGTCCATTGTCGAAAGGTATTACTCCTTCAGTTTACAACTGAAGACTTTCGCGGAAAAACGGGCTAACTGTCAGATATAAAAACTTAGAGATAAGTGATGCCTTCTATTGCTGGGTACAGGAACTATCAAAATTTACAATGTTCTCACCCCTTAATGTCACATTAGGATGTAAAACAACGCGTAGAATTTCTTGAGTTTCGCTACACACCATTTCTGTAATGAACAGAATTGGCGCAGGGAAGATGAGAAGAAGAAGCGAAACAGGGGTGAGGGACAGTAATTATAACGGTGTAGTGAAAAAGTCAAAATTACAAGGTTCAGATTGAGCCTATGCGAGAAAATAATTAAATATTGTACCTGCAGATACACTGGAGAAGTTGTTTCGTGATTTACGAAATCTGCAAGGGTCTTCGATATTCTTGTATATTTGGATGCTTGAATCTGAATTCATTCAAGCCGTGGTATACTGATGATCCAGAGAGGAGTAGGCGGCAGTCAACCAATATTTATAAGATTA
This sequence comes from Schistocerca piceifrons, assembly GCF_021461385.2. NCBI lineage: Eukaryota > Metazoa > Arthropoda > Insecta > Orthoptera > Acrididae > Schistocerca > Schistocerca piceifrons. The sequence continues at coordinate 809,305,359 of NC_060138.1, forward strand.
CTGTACGTGAAGCACACGTTCAGTCTTGTAAGAAAGGTTGTCTAGCAATATTTGATATAAGCAATGGACACCTATCCTGTGTGAATAAAAAAAAAGAAAACACCTGGAACTCCTGAAGTTAAATTCTGTGTTTCGTTAGGCAACAAAACATTAAGACGTACATTCAAAGTAATAGATTTATGTGGAACATGACATTAAAAGTTAAATACTTTATTTAAGATGAATGAGCGGGGGAGACGTAACAATCGCCCAAATAAACGTAGCGAGGGGAACCAGGGACCGATGACCGTAGCAGTCTGGTCCCTTTAATCCCACAAACCAACCAACCAACCAACCTGGAACCTGCATGTGCGCATGTAAATAGCTTTCCTTCGCAGTCAGGTCACTACTCCACGAACAAGAATTCCAATATGACGTATCTGTGTACAACTAAACATTGGATTGGGGTTGGGTTGTTGTGGGGGGAGGAGACCAGACAGCGAGGTCATCGGTCTCATCGGATTAGGGAAGGACGGGGAAGGAAGTCAGCCGTGCCCTTTCAAAGGAACCATTCCGGCATTTGCCTGGAGCGATTTAGGGAAATCTCGGAAAACCTAAATCAGGATGGCCGGACGCGGGATTGAACCGTCGTCCTCCCGAATGCTAGTCCAGTTGCTAACCACTATCCAAATATTAGCAAAATGTACAGTCTCCAGCAAAAGAAGTGCAAAGACAGCAAAAAGGAACCTCTTAGCCTTGTTATGTATTGTAAAATATTTTATCACTTTTCTAATACTGGCTTTGCAAAACCACGTAGTGGCATCTATCAAGTACAGGGTGATTCAAAAAGAATACCACAACTTTAGGAGTTTAAAACACTGCAACGACAAAAGGCAGAGCTAAGCACTATCTGTCGGCGAATTAAGGGACCTATAAAGTTTCATTTAGTTGTACATTTGTTCGCTTGAGGCGCTGTTGACTAGGCGTCAGCGTCAGTTGATGCTAGGATGGCGACCGCTCAACAGAAAGCTTTTTGTGTTATTGAGTACGGCAGAAGTGAATCGACGACAGTTGTTCAGCGTTCATTTCGAACGAAGTTTGGTGTTAAACCTCCTGATAGGTGGTGTATTAAACGTTGGTATAAACAGTTTACAGAGAATGGGTGTTTGTGCGAAGGGAAAAATTCTGGACGGCCGAGAACGAGTGATGAAAATGTAGCACGCATCCAGCAAGCATTTGTTCGCAGCCCAGGAAAATCGACTCGCAGAGCTAGCAGAGAGCTGCAAATTCCACAATCAACTGTATGGAGAGTCCTACGAAAAAGGTTAGTTATGAAACCTTATCGTCTGAAATTGGTTCAAGCACTTTCTGCAGCTGATAAGATTAAAAGAATCGATTTATGTGATTTTATCCTTGCTCAAATGGAAACAGATGAATCTTTCGTTTCAAAGATTGTGTTTAGTGATGAAGCAACTTTCCACACTAACGGGAAAGTCAACCGTCACAGTGTCTGTATATGGGGCACTGAGAATCCGCGGGAAACAACTCAGTATGAACGTGACTCGCCTAAGGTGAACGGTTTCTGTGCCATTTCAGCCAATAAAGTTTTTGGTCCCTTTTTCTTCGAAGGTGCTACTGTAACTGGACTACAGTATCTGGAGATGTTAGAGAATTGGCTGTTCCCTCAGCTCGAACAAGAAGCACAACAATTCATATTTCAGCAGGATGGAGCGCCACCACATTGGCACTTATCTGTCCGTAACTACCTGAACGTCAACTACCCTAGGCGATGGATCGGCCGCCTGGCAGCCTGTGACAGAGCACTTCATCACTGGCCTCCAAGAAGCCCTGATCTTACCCCCTGCGATTTTTTCTTATGGGGGTATGTTAAGGATATGGTGTTTCGGCCACCTCTCCCAGCCACCATTGATGATTTGAAGCGAGAAATAACAGCAGCTATCCAAACTGTTACGCCTGATATGCTACAGAGATTGTGGAACGAGTTGGAGTATCGGGTTGATATTGCTCGAGTGTCTGGAGGAGGCAATATTGAACATCTCTGAACTTGTTTATGAGTGAAAAAAAACCTTTTTAAATACTCTTTGTAATGATGTATAACAGAAGGTTATATTATGTTTCTTTCATTAAATACACATTTTTAAAGTTGTGGTATTCTTTTTGAATCACCCCGTATATTATCATCTTAAGATGCAAATTTCACGTGAGGAAAGTGGCCAGAAAAAGAAACAACTCCAGGCAAAGCTTAACTTCCATGTTAAACAGTCTGGTACTGCCTATGAAAAGCTGAAAACGAACTCAGAATATTCAAAAACTTATAATTCTGTTATAGTCATTGCTTTCATCAATGGTTGCATTGTTTTGCGACGTCGCCCTATGACAATGGCCATTGGCTCGGTTTAGTTGAGCCGTAAGTAATGTGTTATCACCAATCTTCCCTTTTACAATACTTTTTACTGCAACTGATGGTAATTTGTGACTGTGGATGTATGATAATGTAAATAGCAAATCTTCACATACTATTGTTCTTCTTTTTTAACTATCATTTTTCATTTTACGTTCCACTATAAAGGATATGACAGAAACAATAACTGGTCCATACTGTATGGACTTTCGTTAGAAAACTAAGAGTAAAGCATTCTGATACACCTTTTCCAACATCATTTTCACCCCCCTTCACCATTTCTAAATACTGCGGGTTAGCCCGTTTTTCTGCGCAAGTCTTCTATTGCCGTTTTAGCTGAGCGCGCTGCCAGGTGCTGATGTGTGCTGCTGTTGGTTGTTCCCGATGACGCACGAACCATGTAACATATCTAAATGAAAATGTAGCACGGTTTGTGAATTGTACTTGGTATACGTGCAGGAGATAAAACAAATATACGTTCTATTAACACAGTCTTGTACTGAAATACAATCAAAATGAACAATAATAATACAAAACTGTTATTTTATGGTCGAACAATGCAGCTGTGCGTGCGTTTAGCGGTACATTCGCTTTTAATGCATTCCTCTACAGGAAAACATAGGAAGTGAAAAGAAAACTGTTGTGTTACGGTCTAATAACTAAAGGGAACGCGTAATACATTTGCTATTAACACAGTCTTCTACAGAGAACCGCGCGAAATTAAAATAAATGTTTTTTGATCCAACAACTTGAGTTAGGCATGCAGCAGACATAAATATATTCGCTGTTAACACATTATTCTATAGGAAAGCTTAAGAAATGAAAATGAAATAGAAATTTTGGTGTACGGTTTAATAACTAAGAAAGATAGGTTTAGGGTCTATGTATTACATCCTGGAGCAGTTCACTGTAGTGGGTCCCTTTCTGCAAGTAGTGGATAAAAAACAATTTTAAAAAGTAAATATTTCGGTATTTCGCGCTGGAATCTATACCAATAAATTAGAGAGCACTTACTGTTAGCTGAAGTAGTGCGGTGGACAATACGTCCCCTTGCTGTGGAAGAGGTTCAAATCCTATCAGGTGCGGTACCTTTTTTATCGAATCTTTGTCGAAATGACTTTGATTACTAAATTATTAAATCTTGGAGCGAAAGATAGATTTTTGACCGGCTTGCACAAAAATAAAAACAGATTATTCTACTTTTGTTTTTTAATCAGTACGTCAGCAGTTTAAAAAGTTTAAACACTATGATGGATAGATATAAAAGTAATTAAAATACACAAGAACTCCAAAAGAAAAAAATTAAGATCGGATGGAAAAATGTGACTTAGTAAAAAAAGTTAATAAAATGTTTTCAGTGTGTAACGGCTGAACACCTACTTCTTCTGCACACAATTCTGCCTCATCTGCTGACTCGTTAGAGCTGTTTCTGATTCCGAAGCAGGTGTCTGTCGAGCCTGAATCTGCCTCGTCAGATAATCCTCAGAACTACGCGACGAAATTTCACAATCACAGTCTGGTTGATGTTGATCAGTTACGGTTTTACTAACTTCGTCCATCAGTGTGCCTCTGTGCCAGTATTGGTTCAATACAGTTTTCACTTCATCACACGCCTTCTTTCAATCGTCTTTTGTAATTCTCTTGTACTGCAGCTGTACCGGTAGTCATTTGCTGAAGTTGGGAAAGGATGACACTGCTGACGTTATCCGCTGCAGCTTTCTGTTTCCTTAAATTCCAAGTAAGTTCGATGGGGTTCAGATCACAGTTGTGGAGTACAAGGCGTAACACTGTATGTCCTTTCCCGGCTTCTTTTAGTGCTCTATCTACTGTATATTCTGGTTCGTGTTTGTAACGTATCATAACTGCCAAGAGATCGTTGCGCGTTGAATCTGCACCGAGCGGAAATTTATGCTTAGTCTTCTTTACGAGAAGAAGTCTTTGTTAGGCGCTTTATGTTCCTGAACACAATGGTAGGGTGCGTTGCCTAATACCACAATACTCCCACCTGGAATATTTGGTATTAGACGCTCTTGCAACCATTTTATATAATTTTCACTGTTCATTTTGTTGTGATAATTTTCCGATCTTGATCTCGAATCATAGATGAGCTCTACACCCGCATTCTTCTCTACTATACTTGCAGCTCTCTCCAGAGCTCTTTCTGACGGTTTTAGAATACGTTACCATTCCTCTTCTCGACAAAACTGAACTACGTTATTAATGAAGACTTTCCCGTCTGAGTGTGCTCTTCGATAACATATATTTGCGTGATCACTGTCAATTTCAACAGACACTAAGAATACAGAGTAGAAGAAATGCACCATGGCGATAAAGTGACTGTACTATGATGTGCCACGTGCGTGATTCGTGTAGTGTCGAGATTGTCGGACGGTTTCGGCCCCAACAGTATGCAAACAAAGCTTAGCTCCGCGTTCTGCCATCGGCAGTTGTAAAATGATCAGGTTATACGTGGAAAGAATGACTGCCGATAAGCCACGTCAGCTCCAGTTTCTCTGATTTTCTGGTCTTGGTCATTTCACGAGACATATTATCTAGAAGGAGGTAATACGTTGCCTGTTGCTTCTTCGATCGTACACTCTCGTACCCTGTGCCACGGTAGTTTGCTAAGCATCTCCGTAACGCTTTCGCACGGGGTAAATGATGCCGTAACGACGCATCCCGCTGTTCGTTGGGTCTTCACTAGCTCCTCTGTTACCCCTACTTAGTATATGCCCCAGACTGATGAATGACACAAAAGAAGCGGTCGAACGAGTGTTTCGCAAGCCACTTCTGTCGTGAGTTGCTACCAATGTAGCCCAGCTTCGCGTATGCTTTCCATTGTATTAGTTTATTGGGGCCTGTGTAATTTAGACATCCCCGAACGATTTCTCTTGTTTCCTATTCTGTTTCCTCCGAAATCTTGACAACAGCTATTTACTCTTGTTTCCTCATTCTGTTTCCTGCGACATTTTGCCAATACCTATAGATCTCTTTGCCTATTTATGCGAAATGCGTTACATTTATTTACGTTCAAGGCTATCTCCAGTCTCCATACCAACCATTGGTGCCCCTTCAGATCTTTTTGCATTTCGCCACATTCTTTTGGTATTGTTAAATTTCTATAGACAACAGCAGATCCCACGAACAACCTAACTGAACTTCCGACATTATCTACTAGCTAATTATAGATCATATACAACCTACGACAAATCAAAAGACGCACCACGAAGGAATTATCCGAATAGGAAGTAAACCGGTAGATGTGATGTACATGTACAGACAAACAAATGGCTACAATTTCAGAAAATCTTGGTTGATTTACAAGAGAAAGAGCATCACATGTTGAGGAAGTCAATAATGAGTTGGTCCTACTCTGGCTCGTATGCAAGTACTTATTCGGCTTAGCATGAGTGATAGAGTTTGCGTCTCCAAACACGTCTTTGGCCTGGAATCTAATTGACTGGAGTAGAACTGTCTTTTGAGTCCCACTTCAAAATGAGCCCCGATGACCAGAAGACGGGTGTCGAGACGCCCCGGACATCGGTGGGATACCGACTAGACTGTCACGAGCCATACGGCCCAAAAACCAGGAGCGACGGTCTGGAGTGCCATTTCGTTTCTTATCAAGACGGTTTGGTTGTTATCCGCGGCAACCTGACAGCACAGCGGTACGTCTACAATACTCTACGCCCCGTTTTCTTCATAGCAAGCCATTCTGCGCTTACATTTTTGCTCTTCGTAGTTCTCTCCAAACACTACCTAGGCACCCAGTTGTAAACGTTTGCAGCAATATGGGCAGAGCCCTTGGATTCTGGCGATCTAACGCAAAAGTTGGATAGAATTTTGCACTATACCCCTTAGGAGGACATCCAAGAACTATGTAAATCAATGTCAAGCCGAATAACTGACTCCATAAGGGTTGGAGGTGGACCAAAGCATTATTCAATTTCTTATCTTGTGAAGCTCTTTCTCTTGAATAAAACATCCAGCTTTTTTCTGAAATTATGATAATTTATTTCCCTGTATGTGTACATCTCAGTTCTCGATTTACGTCCCATTCGAATAATTCATTTGTGGTGCGTCGTTTTTTTAGCATTTATTGCAAACACTAGAGGTCTTTCGGATACTCTCCAAACTACTTTTATATCTGCCTATTTCGCCGCGTCAAGGCCAATGTTGGTACGTTAGTATCGATATTTTGGTAAGCAAGCGGTGGTGATTTGACTTCGGGTGCTGGGAGATTCTTCGACACGCTGCGAGAGGACGTGGCATGTTGCAAGTGCTGATGTTAAGACGATGCGCAAGCGCGTTACGGATAAAGGGGCAGGCAGTTTAGTGATAGCGAAGCACGTCAAGTGCAATATGTGAGTGCAGGCTTTCTTGGCGAATTTCATATATGAAGTCTTCACGGTTTGTCAGCCGAGTAGTGTCGTCGTCTCGTAGCAACGTTTCGATGGAATGCGTCTCCATAATCTTCAGGCGAACATCATCTTCACCTGAAGATGATGGAGACTCATTCCATCGAAACGTTGCTACGAGACGACGACGCTACTCGTCTGACAAACCGTGAAGACTTCATACACGTCAAGTGTGTCCAGCACAACGACGAGTGGCAACTCAAAAAAGCAGCGTGATCTCTTATGCGGAGGTGGATGTGCGTTTATGAGCCACATACAAAGTCATCAGTTCCTCCATGGCATGGTATGGGCTGGTTTTGGAACATTTCCATGCTATGAATACAGTTTTTAATTTTGCCACGAGCGCACTTCATCGAGATGTACCTGCTCGAGACCATTGTGACAGTCATTATCAATATAAAGTGGAAGTTAATGCTGAGCCCCTGTCTGCTGCACTGCTTTGTTGAAGCAAAAGCGAGTGATATACAACTCGCGTGAATGAAGTACGGTAGTGCTCGTGGGGGCTCGGCTTCCCTGGGATTTACATTTCTGTTTCTGTAGTGGTCGTTGAGAAATAGGTAGCCACCACTGCAGTACAAGGCGTTAGATTTATGTGTTCTTTTTATTTAAGATTTCAAAGGCAGTGCCAGTGTTGGGTTATCTGTGTTCCTGTGGTATAAAAGGAGCCGTGTACTTAACTGACTACTGAACACATATTTCATAAATTCATTTATTGTGTTAAATTACAGGAAAAGTGCGAACCTATATTCTATTCATCAAAGCCTTGTCTATTCCAGTTCAGTCCACTCAGGATGCCAGCAGTCATATCTGGTATTAGATGAGTTGCTGAATCAGTTTACTTACATTTGTGCGGCAGTGCGCCGAGGAAGGGAAGGGTTAACTGCTGGTGTTGTCTTGACCGTGGAGCGCTTGTTCGAAGCAGCAGCCACAAGGACACCTGGCTACAGCCGAGAGCTGCTGGCTCCCAATCGAGGCCGGGGGTCGGTCAGGCGGAACGGTGCAGCTCTGGCCACACGTGGGGCGTGCCGCGTGCCGGCACCAGCGCAGCCAACAACTCCTCTACAGGAAAATGTTCCTAGCCGGCTGGTGTGCCCGAGCGGTTCTAGGCGCTGCAGTCTGGAACCGGGCGACCGCTACGGTCGCAGGTTCGAATCCTGCCTCTGGCATGGATGTGTGTGATGTCCTTAGGTTAGTTAGGTGTAAGTAGTTCTAAGTTCTAGGGGATTGATGACCTCAGAAGTTAAGTCCCATAGTGCTCAGAGCCATTTGAACTTGTCACTATTTTGCAGGAAGAATGTGCTGTCGTCCTGCACAGCTGCGACTGCCTGCGTGTCGTGCAGCACGTCTGCCAATCCTATGTCGTTGCTTGGGCCCTCGGCACAGAAGTTGTGTTACTATTGGGTGAACGCTCAGACAATATCTGTTTGCGTCACAGCTTACCTCCCCTCCGCCATTTCGACTGCTGTGATGAGCGTGCGTTTGCGATGATTTGTCATACTATGACGTGCAGTGATGCTCGTTCGCCATGAAGACCACCTTTTATTCTCACACAGACTCTTCTGGCGCCATCCAATTGCATTACAGTGAGCTGGAGTAAGCAGGCTTTGATGCGTTGGACTTCCTTAGAAGTTAAGTCCTATAGTGCTTAGAGCCATTTGAAAATATTCCGCATCAACCGTGTGATCTGATACTACACATTGAGATGGCAGAGGTCATGGGATAACAATCTGTACATATACAAATGGAAGTAGTAGTTCGTACATAAGGTATAAAGGGCCAGCGCAGTGGTGCAACTGCCATTTATACTCTGATTCATGTGAAAAGGTTTCCAACGTGATTGTAACCGCACCAGGAGCATTAACATTCTTTGAATGCGGAATGGTAGTTGCAGCTAGATGCATGGGACAATCCACTTCGGAAATCATTATGGAATTCTATATTCCGAAATCCACGGTGTGAAGAGTGTGTCTAAAATATCATATCTCAGGCATTACCTCTCACCACGGCCCGTTGATGGTCTGGTGCTGGCGGTTGCAGAACAGGTTCCCTTAATACCATGTAATAAAATTCTGATGTCGTCCATTGCCAGGCAGAGTTACTCTGCCATAGCCGATAAATTTCCTGTGTACGGCAGGTCTGACACAACCATTCTACACAGCAATATGGAATCGTAAAACCACGGCGCCGTAGGCATCGGCGCCAGGTATCTTCAATGTCATGATGATAGGCCTCATCCTGCGGTTGGGAAACCTTTAGTTTGCATGGTCCCTCAGTATACCTTCATGTCTCAACGCCAACTGTCGCCGCACAGAGCCCCCGCGATATGTACACGCTATCTAAGTGACTGGACGAGTGGCTGGGAAGCTACGTGTACCCACGATTGTCGCCGGGTTGTAGAATACAGGTGTCTTGTAGCGCCAGGTGTCGTACCAGTGCACGGAAGCTGGCAGTGGACGAAGTGTGGGTATTGGTCCTTGGGCTCAGAATAAAGTTCAAATCGCTGCTTGCTATGTAATGCTCCATATTTCCTTGAAACAACGGGGTCACCTCCTTGGAGTAGAAGACAGTCCTTTCTCGGCGTTTCGACGAGCTTGATGGCGCGTAAACGTTCATCAAACAGACCGCGCACGCTGTAAGAACTACACCAGACACCGACGTATGATAATTCATGTCCGAAATCTCACTCACTTCCCTTAACAGTATGGGTGTGCCACCACTATTGTCGCCAGCCGGTAAACTATAAGCGTCGTAAATGTAGAAGTCAAGTAAGTCAGTTTGCACCTCTTGGAGGTAAACGGTATACATGTCTGCCACCCGTATCGTATCTCTTAACGTATGTAGCTTTACCAGAGCACGAATACCGTTTATGGTAAGGGTACCTATGCGGTGCACTTGTTAAGAAGTCTGGCTCGGAATGATGATGGGATCGCCATGACTGTGGACTGACCATCATTCCGTCACTGGGATAGCCAACACACAGGTTAAAGGTCACCTAGCGTGTGGGACATCCCCAACGTTGCAGCAGTGGGGGGCATCAGTGGATCTGCTATCTCCTGCATCATAGCATTCAGTTCCAGCCAGTCTCCCAATGGGTATTGCGATGGGACAGGTTCTATTGGTTGACATGTGCCAGTCCCCACTCCATACTGGCATCCATCTCATCGACATGCATTTGGTGCTCCAGGTCGGTCTGTGGCAGCTGCATGATGGGAGTGGCATACCTAAACCAGCTGGCACTGACATGTTGGAATCTGTCTCGTCCTCTGGCTGTGTACCTCCCTCGTATGTTCTTCTTCTGAGAACAGCTGTCTCTTCTTACGCCATTTTGGTGACTTCTGTTTGTGTTGACTCGTCTCCGCATCGGGTCGAGCGTTGTTATGATCCTTCTGAACCTCCGCTTCCTCATCTGGAGAAAGGGTCGACTGTGCTGTCACTTGTTCCCGATTTCAAAGTAGTTGCTGGGAGATGTGATGGGATTCTACTGGATCAAATATGACAGCAACAGTATAGGATTGGAGGCAGAACTCACACCCACCTAAGATAAGGACCAGTCGTGGTCGACACCCACATCGTTCCTCGATGCCTCCTGGGGAGAGAAATGATCTGTGGCGTCAGCGTCCGTTCTGCAGGAGAAACCTGCACGAGACGTCTCTGAAAGCAGTCAGAGAGCCTAACATTTTTCCTCCACATGGATAAGAACTGTGCCATATGGCCGTAAAGCGTCTAAGGCCAGAGCAGCGTGGACTTCAAAGGTGAGTCAGCAAATGCACACTGTTCAAACTCCCAGACCAGCTTGATCAACCACCACCACACTCATGTCCCATCAGAATGGCAAAAAAGGAAGCCACCAGCGGACCTGTGTAGCAGCCTGTCACAAGTCGCTTAATCTGTGAGCTTGAGGTAAACCGAGCTGGAGACAACGGATAGATGAATTCCTAATAGATCTGAAGTTCTAAGTGCACCATGCCACACAAAATTCAAAATCGCAAGATTTAGGTCGGGTGCATTGTGCATTGAACGTAAGCTTAATCGTCACCTATCGGTATGAAGGAGCCATCATTCTTCTAGTCGACCTAAATAACACTACAATACAATGTCGAACACAAATAAACAAACACTCGCTAGCGGAGCACAGCTTGGAGTGCTAAGCACATCCAAACGGCTAAACAGCGTAAGGCTGACTAAACATTCGGCTAAGGCGCCATTGCGACACCGGCTTCTCAAAAATCCATCATGCCCTACACTTGCACAATATGGTACAGGCAATTTCAAATATAAATATTGATGTGGTGCTGTAAGCAACTTAGAACTTGCCATAGTGAAATGGATGGCAGGATATCAGGACATGTGCATTTGAAAACAGACAGTTGCGTCATTGATCAGAGTTGATCGTTGCTCAGTATTTCACCACTTGGCACTGGTTTCTACTTGTTATGGAGAGAGTGCAAGGAAACATTTATTCATCTGTTTTATTTTCATAGCAGCACATATTCGAAGAGAAACGTTGTAGTGTTTGCCATGTAGCCGAGTGAGAGTGAGGGGGGAGGGGGGGGGGAGGAGAACAGTTTTTTCTCCTTCTCACGTAATGTGTAGCTGAACTGAGTTGTAAAAACGCAAGTACAGCAAAATATGAGGTACTGATACTGTGTTCGTTTTCCATGTAAATGTGCCGAATATGATATTCTGGCAACTATTTCCATAATGAAAGCAACACAAAAGACGCCGTAAATCAACAAATAAAATAGATACACATACGTATCTTTCAGGGATGCAATGCTATAATCTGAGATATCTGGTAGGGTTACTGCACTTAATTTAGAATCCACTTAGCAACTAATAAATACACGAAACCCTCCGTGGCCAAATTTGCCTTTATTGTAATTTTAATTAACGTGGAAGCCATAAAATTACCAAACATGGAGGCAAAATGTAATCATTTAAAGGCTACTAAAGAAATTAATAAATTCACTTAAATCTGTTTCCACAGGAGGAGAATACAACGTCCCGATTCGGACCTCGCTAACACTTACATTTTACTGACATTAAATGTAACTAAATAAATAATCATACATGTGACGAGAACAAATGAATAACACTATCAATATTTACAGATGAGAATACGACTATATCCACGAAGATTCGCACCCTGGCAAGGGAGATACTCAAGTTCAACATATAAGGTGATTACAGTAAGCCCTAATTCCATTCGACAAACGTAGTAACGATATAAGCGAGACTAATGAACTGAAGGAGGATAGCCGGATGTGCCGTAGTAAAAAGGGCCACTGTCAACCCCGTCAGGACGCGACACCCGTGAACACGTCAGTTTCAGCTGCCTGCGACATACACACAGTCATTTGTAGCTTCTTAAAAACAACGTGCAACACACTAATAAAATATAAACGACTACTTCACAGAACTAGCTCCTCTCCAGACAAAGCAAACAGCAGAATATTAATAACACGTAAAATACTTCTAACCTACAACAAACTAAGGTACCACGTAACAGAATATCGTCTTGAGCTCATAGAATACTCAGTTTGACTTGCCTGTTTATAGGTCTTACAACTCAACTTAACAGAGTCAGCTTGAGCAAACCCGCGAGTACAAAACTCTAAATATGACAGGAATAAAGATTGAAGCCACTGACTGTGCTAGGCTGCCACACAGAGGAGACAATAGTAATTTACAGCGGCACACAACCGACCTTACATCTCCAATTTAGTATAATCAGAATAAACAATTTTGTGTATAATAATTACTTACAGTACCACGACAACCCCCGAATAACACATATTACCCAAGGTAGGTGCTGGTATCGAAAGGCACCTTCAGTAATACAGAGTTCGAGTGTATTCATTTATTGGAAGGGTTTCAGCTTTACATGCCTTTCCACATAGCTCTCTGTTTACACACTTCTATAACTTCTGCACATATAACTGACACAGTTTTATTCAGAATAAAACAGTACCTTAGTATGGCGCAATTGGCTTCATTTCCTTTACACTTGGGATATCTTCACCGTTCAGTAATTCCGAAATATATTCGACAACGCGTGAGAGCAAGACGTCGCCGTGGTACCAGCTATTTACTTCACATAATTCCCTGCACAGACACAAGGCAGACGAAGCGTTTTCACATGCACCAGTGGCGAGCGTCACACATCTCCTCCGTCGCGCCATAGACACATCTCAATTTCAATGGCCTGTAACAAGAACCTATACATGCCCTCGGAGCAGAAAAACCCCAAAACACAACAGTGCACCACCGCGACACCAAACGCGAGGTCCCATCAAGTCACTGCCGGGATCTCTCGCTGACTCTGCCCATAGCGAACAGGCGTCGTACCACAGGCCTCACGGTAAACGTCAACAAGCCACCTCCGACGCTGCGAATCCACTCCGCTGTCTCTTTTCTGTCCCCGTTAACCACCCAACCACCGACCTGAATCGCGGAAGGCAAAGATGGCGACCCTATAATCGATGGCAGCGATGCCATTCTAAGTGCTAGAACACTGGCGCCAGCCGCGCCACGGCTCATCCTCCCCCCTTAAACCAGTAGTTCCCCTTCAAGGGGAAGGGCAGAACCGGGTAAGAAAGGAACATCCCCCCCTAACCTAAGGTTAGACAACCGTCCAAGGTTGGACCGCGATACATCAGCCGGCGTGAGGCATCGATAAGCAACCTAGAAGCCGGGCAGCGAACGCCAAGTTATATCTTAACTTGACTTAGGTGCACCCGACACAATTTTCCAGAAGCGATCTCTTTGACCTCCAGATTAACCGGGCCTAAAATTCTTTGGATGCGACAAGGTCCCCGATATCGAGGTCTTAGTTTTCCCTTGACATCATTGACGATTCTCCCAACAAAATTTTTGATGTACACAAGGTTCCCGACTTTGCTGCGGAACGGGATCCTCCCTTTATTATAGTGCCGAGCTTGGTGCAAATACGCTACCCGAATGTTATTCCTGGCCCACTTCCAATTCTCACATAAGGTACCGGGGTTAATCTCCACGGGAAGAAAATCATTAATACCCCACAGATTAGATAGAGGAGAATTGGGGGCATAAGCCAACATCAGGCTGGACGAATTGGCTCGGGTAGCCTCGTGTTTAACCGTATTAAAGGCCTGGTTTAGCGACGGTAAAGTAACGTCGTAACTAGCGGGAGAACGGGCATGATATATAATGAGGGCTGATTTAAGATTGCGATTTACCCGTTCGGCAAACGCTTCCTTCGGATAACAAGGTGTCGTGGTGATATGCGTAATTCCATGTCTAAAACAAAAGGCTTTAAAGGAACGGGCTACAAACCCCGGAGCATTATCACTCACCATGCTGTTAGGAGGGCCGAACTAAGAAAAAACCCTAGATAACTGCTGCACGGTAATGTGGGCGGTGACTCCGCGAGTGGGGAACAACCATGAAAAACGTAAAAAAACTACTACAAAAAGATAGCGGTTACCTTTACGCGTGCGTGGCAAGGGTCCAATGTAATCAATAAATATTTTGTCGAGGGGATATTGCTCCCTATCAGCTTGGAGAAATCCTTTCCGTTTTCCAGAATCCGGCTTAGACCTTTTACACGTTTCGCATTGCTTAACTAATCGTCGGACATCGCGATACAGCGTCGGCCAGTGCAAAGACTCCTGAATACGCTGTAGGGTTTTGTGAATACCTAAATGGTCGCCTAAAACAGAATTATGGAAGTAATGAAAAACCCCCGAAATTAAATCAGAAGGAAGGCATATCCTGAGTTGGCGATCAGTCCCTATTTCCTTACATAATACACCTTGCCTCATAGAATAGCCTTTCACGCCCTTTCCTGACTGCAATTTATTTTTAAGGGGTCCCCACTGAGGGTCCGCAGATTGCCTTTCCCTTAAATCCGAAAACAAATCCGGGACCTCCGCCAGGACGGCATTTACTTCGTGATAGACTTCAGTCTGACCATTATCGTTCCGTACTTCTTCTTTGAACATCCGGCTTAAGGCGTCGGCGACAGTATTATCCATACCACTATTATGTTTAATTTCGAAACGAAAGGCTGATATCCGTACTGCCCAACGCGTGATTCGTCCGGTTTTGCGAGCCCTGGCAAGCACCCAGCTGAGAGCCTGGTGGTCGGTCTCCAAGATAAAAGGTTTATGCTCAAGGTAGAAGGCGAACTTTTCTAATAGGACGGCTAATGCCTCACATTCATAGATGGAATAATAGCGTTCAGCCCCAGATAATCGCCGCGAAGCATACGCAATCGGGCGTTTTTCTCTCTGGTGATCTTGGAAAAGAACAGCAGCGACACCGGCATGGGAGGCATCCGTTTGAACAACAAAGATCTGCTTAAAATCCGGATCCTCCAATACAGGAGGATTTGTAATGGCAAAGTTTATAAGTTCAAAGGATTATTGCTGATCCGCCCCCAACTGAATTCAAACTTTTTGCTACGCAAGGCGTTCAACGGGGCTGTCAATTCGGCGAAATTAGGAACAAATTTTCGAAAAAAATCGGCCGTGCCAATAAAACAGGCAATTTCTTTCTTATCACGAGGGTAAGGAAAGCCCCTCAAAGCCTTGGTTCGCTCTTGATCAATTTTAACCCCTTGGGCGGAAATGAGATGGCCCAAAAATGAAATCTCCGGTTTGCACAGGGTAATCTTCGATGGCTAGACAGTAAGGCCGGCGGAGCGCAACCTCCCAAAAACTTGATCCAGATGAGTTAGATGATCGGAGAAAGAAGAGCTATAAATCACCACGTCGTCGAGGTAATTATATACACACACAAATTTTAAATCGCCAAGTACGGCGTCTAGAAGACGAGATAGTACATCAACTCCAGTTGCCAATCCAAAAGGTACCCGATTGCATTCGTATGAATTCCAATCAGTACAAAAGGCTGTGATTGGTTTAGATGATTCGGCCAAGGATATCTGATAATAAGCTTGATTTAGGTTCAAGACGGTAAACACCGTAGCACTGCGGAATCAGGTAAAACAATTACGTAAATCGGGTAACGGAACAGATTCCAGCACAACCTTTTTATTGTGTGCCCGATAATCAATAACTACCCTGAAATCCTTCCCTTGCCTTTTAGGGACTAAGAAGATAGCTGACGCCTAGGGAGAAGGACGAATAACACTCTGCTTTAACATCTGCTCAATCTTTTCCCTTAAAATCTTCATTTTGGGGGGGGGGGGGGGGGGAAGCCTGTATGGCGCATGTCGGACCGGGGTATCATCAGTTAACAAAATTTTATACTCGATCCTATTAGTAACGCCCAAGTCATCAGACAACAAATCAGGGTAACGTCGAATAATCGACTCAATCTGCTCCACCTGCTCCGGACTAAGATGACTAACGTCCACAGGAACGTCGGCCTTGCCCACTAAATTCACAACTGTAAAACGCCTACAGGAACAAAGGGCAATTTTATCAGCATGAGAAAATTTAAAGTGAAAGGTTCCACCCAAATAATCAAAATTAAGCCCAGTATACTGCATGAAATCGCAGCCAAGCACTAAAGGGGTATTTAACTTTCTCGCCAAGAAAATCCACCAATCGAAATACTAGCGCGAACCTCCCCAATAAGAGGTAACTCAGGCCCATCGGCGACGCGACATCTCATATTGGGGGGTTGTGGAAGGGATAACTTACACAAATGTCGATACTCAAAGTACCATTGATAATCAATTAACGAAACCGTACTTCCCGGCTCCTGTAAGGCACAAACGGGTTCTTTACCCAATGAGGCATAAACAAAAGGAGGATAAACGTCAGAAGCGACAATCTTATAAGATTAAGTGGACCTAACCTTGCGGTTACCTTTACGTATCGCCTTCTGTCGTCAGCTATTTGGCCGTGATTAATAATCGAATCAGATCCCAATAGTGAATGCCTCACTGACGGTTGTTCTTGTCGCGTGACCGAACGCTGCTCATCCGCAAAAGAAATGGCGTTTGCGCGATCAACAAGCTGTTGAAACTGTCTTAATGAAGAAGGGCGTTCACAAAATAAGAGGTGTGACCGATCCTGAGGTCGCATTTCTTCAACTATTTGATTCAATACATCGATTTCCGTCACTCTTATGTCTAGTGCTCTAACTACGATATGGACACGATCAAGGTATTGCGCAAATGTTTCATTATGCTCTTGGACCTTCCAATAAAAATCTCGCTCTAATTGCAAGCATATGCGTGCTGACAACTTGTGCTTAATTATCCGTTGTCGGAGCTGATCTGTGGATGCCTGGTCCTGTAAAACCCTTGCCAACATTTGATTTAACGAACCTTTAGTTATAGGGTGCAGCAAAGAAAGTAAAACCAGATGCTGCACAGAGAAAGCATCAGCCTGGGTTTGTAACCTGACCAACAATGATAAGGTCGTCTGCATCTCACAAAGCCCTTAAATCGATAATTCTGATATACCTCGAAAAACTTCTATAATCTGATTTGGTAACTTCGAAAAATAATGAGGCCAATCCCTACGCACTGGTGCCTGTATGTGTTCTGCTTTCTCAGATGCAAACCTTCCCCCCCTCTAAACTCAACGCTACCGCACGTGAACTCAAAACCTGTACCTCACGCATAAGCTGAGAACAAATAACAGCAGCTGACTCAGGAACAGTAAGAGAGTCTATGTCAGATAAACAGTTAGTATAATGCGTGAGATAGGCCTGTACACAACCAATCTGATTATAAATGGGTTGCGTTGATTCTAGAAAGGGGAGAGTGTTAGCAATGTCTTTGACGGAAGAAGAAATGCGTGATAACAACTCACCGATGTTGCCGTAGATATTAGCCGAGCATGAAAGATGTATTGTAGTTGCTGTACGGAGACGGCTGGCAAGTTCTGTCACGGTTCCGTCCGTAGGTAAGTTGCGTATTTGCAACTCATAAACAGATGTTCACGCCGAAGATGGCTGATACCAGGGCACGTCCGCACGGACATGGCTATAATTGTTCGTAAAACCCAAAAGAAATACGAAACTCAGAAAAAAACCAGACAAATACAGTATACAGAAGGCACGAGGAAATGCTATTCCCGCTCCCCCTTTCGAAACATTATGGGTAGAGGTCATAATTGACACTCCAACTAAACTATTAATAGGATCGTTTTACCGACCTCAAGACTCATATAGTTGATGAGCAGTTCAAAGAAAACTTAAGTATCATTTCAAATAGGTGCCCCACTCATCTATCCTCGATATGCTGGAAAAATTATACGTTTAAACCCGGCGGCAGGCATAAAACGTCATCCGAAATTATACTGAATGCTTTCTCAGAAAATTATTTTGAACAGTTAGTTCATGAGCCCACTCGAAGCGTAGATGGTTGCGAAAGCATACTTGACCTCTTAGCAACAAATAATCCTGGAAAATAGGGAGTACCACGACAAATACAGGGACTAATGACCACAAGGCAGTGCTGCTAGGCTGAATACCGCAACACCTACAACCATCAAAAGAAAATGCAAAATATATCTATTTAAGAAAGCTGATAAAAATGCTCTTAACGCCTTTTTAAGAGAAAGTCATCACTCCTTCCGATCTGATCATGTGAAAGTAAAAAAGAAGTGGAATAGTTTCAGAAAGATAGTATCGACAAAAATTGAGAGGTATATACCACATAACTTAATAACTGGTGGTACTGATCCCCCATGGGACACAAAACGGGTGAGATCGCTGTTGTAGAGGTAACGAAAAAAGCATGCCAAAATTAAAAGAAGGCAAAATTCCCAAGATTAGCAAAGCTTTGCTGAAGTTATAAATGTAGTATGTACTTCAATGCGAGACGTTTTCAATAATTTCCACAACGAAACTCTGTCTCAGAATCTGGCAGAAAACCTAAAGAGATTCTGGTGATACATAAAACACACCAGTGGCAAGACGCAGTCAATACTTGCACTGCGCTATAGTAACGGTGAAGCCACTGAGGACAGTGCCACTAAAACAGAGTTTTTAAACACGGCTTTCCGAAAGTCCTTCGCCAAATAAGACGAAGTAAATATTCCTGAATTCCAAACAAGAACAACTGCCAGGATGAGAAACATAGAAGTAGATATCCTCGGTGTAGCGAAGCAGCTTGAATCACTTAATGAAGCCAAGACCTCCGCTCCAGATTGCATACCAATCCGGTTCCTTTCAGAGTATGCTGATACAATAGCTCCGTATTTAGCAGTTATATACAACGGCTCGCTCACTGAAAGATCCGTACCTAAGGCTGGAAAATCGCTCAAGTTACACTAATACCCAAAAAGGGAAGTAGGAGTAATCCGCTGAATTATAGGACCATATCACTAATGTCGATTTGCAGTAGGGTTTTGGAACACATACCGTGTCCGAACATTATGAAGTACCTAGAAGAAAACGATTTATTGACTCATAGTCAGCACGGATACAGAAAATATCGTTCTTGTGAAACACAACTATCTCTTTATACTCATGAAGTAATGAGTGCTATCGACAGCAGATGTCAAATTGATTCCATATTTTTAGATTTGCAAGAGTCTTTCGCCACCGTTGCTCACAAGCGCGTTCTAACCAAACTGCGTGCCTATGGAATAATGCCTCAGATGTGCGACTGGATTCCTTGATTTCATGTCAGAAGGGTCACAGTTCGTAGTAATAGACGGAAAGTCATTTAGTAAAACAGAAGTATAATTCCAAGGAAGTATTATAGGCCCTCTATTGCTTTTCATCTATATTAACGACATAGGAGACAATCTGAGTAGCAGTCTTAGATTGTTTGCAGATGATGCTGTCATTTACCGTCTTGCTAAGTCATCAGATGACCAACACGAATTGAAAAATGATTTAGATAAGATATCTGTATGGTGCGAAAAGTGACAACTGACCCTGAATAAAGAAAAGTGTGAAGTTATTTACGTGAGTAGTGAAAGAAATCCTCTAAATTTCGATTACGTGATAAGTCACACGAATCTGAAGGCTGTAAATTCAACTAAATACTTTGAGATTACAATTACAAACAACCTGAACTGGAATGATCACATAGATAATATTGTGGGTAATCAAACCAAACACTGCGATTCATTAGCAGAACACTTAGAACGTGCAACTGGTCTACTAAAGAAACTGCTTGCACCATCCTTGTCCGCCCTATTCTGGAGTACTGATGTGCGGTGTGTGATCCGCATCAAGTGGCACTCACGGATGACATCGAAAAAGTACAAAGAAGGGCAGCTCCTTTTGTATTATGTTGAAATACTCGTAGGGGAGATAGTGCCATAGACATGATACGTGAACTGGAATGGCAATCATTTAAACAAAGGCGTTTTTCGTTGCGACGGGATCTTCTCATGAAATTTCAATCACCGGTTTTCACCTCCGATTGCGCAATTATTCTGTTGGCACCCACCTACAAAGGGAGAAATGATCATCACGATAAAATAAGAGAAATCAGGTCTCGCACAGAAAAATGTAAGCGCTCGTTTTTCCCGCTCGCCGTTCGAGAGTAGAACGGCAGAGAGACAGCTTGAAGATGGTTTATTGAACCCTCTGCCAGGCACTTCATTGTGAATAGGAGAATAATAACGTAGATGTAGATCCAGAACGCCCGATATGTTTACGAACCTTCAGGTGCTGTCTCCAAGCTTGAGTTATGCGGCCTTTGCGTGGTAGATATTAAGTCGAATTTTCTTCAACATTGTTTTTGTCAGCTGAACAAGTACATTCCAACGCAGAATGAAGGGCCAGACAACATGAGGCCTATCGAGATAGGCAGACAGAACTGTTAGAACTGATGAGAAGATATAATCCGCCGACCACCAAAATACGCATATTTCACCATGTGGGGTACAGAATGTGATAGGTAAAATTTTCGAAGACAGCATGAGTGGCAGTGAAACAAAGAGAAAACACTGAAGCAGTGACCTGAGAGAGCTAAGGGCAAAATGAGGGACGGCGCCATTAGCGAGCACGCTGGCCGCGGCATATGGCCACCTGGTGGTCAACACGCCGTTAAGCACATCCATCAGGCCGGGGGCCGAGCTCTGAGCTAATAGCCGGCGGCGGCCTCAGGAGGCCACTGATCAGAGGCGTGCCGAGCTGAGCCCTCGGTCGATACGGCGGGTGGGGGCAGAGAGGCGTCGCCGCGTCCCGGCTTACGGCAGCTTAAGAAGTGCCGCGCCGCCGCAACGGTAGGCCATTATGCGGATCAGCTCCTCACGCGCCGACCTCAGTGGCCGGAAGGCCACCGATTTGTTCACTTGGACGCACTCGCCCTCTCATCTCGAAATTATAAACAACCCACTTCCTTTTGGGTCATATTGCTGGTTGGTATTAAACTGGCAATCAGGATTTGGGGCTTTATAAATTCATACAATGATTGTATTGTGTTGATGAATGTCACTTTCGAGCAATACGCTTTTTGACTTTAGAAAGAACTCGGTTTTATGAACACTTTTCCAAGAGAACTGTAACGTAACTTTTTCCAGTAGTGAAGTTAAAAATTTGAGAGGTTTCACTCTCGAAGCAGCTGAACAAAGATAGTAACTTGACCTTTAAAATTAACACCGACATTAGCACTAAATATACAACACTGAAATTCACTTTATAGCCCCGTTTACTTTCTAAGAAGGCCTGGTGGCGGTAGCCCCATGCAGTTCCAGATCGACTGCAACAGCAGGTAGTCGAGGGGACTTCGCCAGCATGCGGTCTCGTGCATTCTCATTCGGCTGCACCACCACGTTTCGGTTCAAAATGGTTCAAATGGCTCTGTGCAATATGGGATCTAACATCTGAGGTCATCAGACCCCAGAACTTAGAACTACTTAAACCTAACTAGCCTAAGGACATCTCACACATACTTGCCCGAGGCAGGATTCGAAGCTGCAACCGTAACAGGGGAGCGGTTCCGGGCTGACGTGTATAGAACCGCTCGGCCACAGCGGCCGGCTACCACGTTTCGGTCTCTGGATGCACGAGTGAATGGAGACCACGTATGAGAGGTTTAAGCGGACCAGGCTTCATATTATCGCGTTGGATGTCGACATCAGTATCCCTTTTTTATTCTGACTCATTTACTCACAGTTTCATCAAACGTCTCAAAGTCCGTTCTTTGTTGATGGTTTACTCTTTATTTGGCCAATATTCCGTCGTTTCACGTGTCACTCCTGAATACCTTTGTATCGGACTGGCTGGCCACCTTCTTTTCGCATTCCATCGTCCAGAATAAGAGTCGCTTTCGCCAGTCGCTTTTCAGACATTCTCGAGACACATCTGGACCAACGAAGTAATCGACCCATTAGGTAAGCTTCAATTCATGCTGCTTTAGCTCTTTGAATCATTTCCGTGTTCCTGACTCTGTACGACAACTTGACTTTCATAATGCTCCTTAGACACTCTAGGAGAAATCGGTCCCGTCGCAAATGAGAACAGTAGATTTGAGTACATAATTGCCGTACTACAAAGACAAATTTTCGTCTGGGGTAGAATATCGGGGAATGGAAACATTTTGGGTGTTAATTTCCCAAAATCTGAAGAAGCAACGTCAACCCTGTTATTTACTTCATCATCTACAGTTTTTGTGGTGTTAAGCTCATGCCCAAATATTTAAACTTATCAGTCTACTTGAAACTCTGTCCATCAAGATGCATATTTAGGGGCTCTGTGCTGTGAAACTAGTCAAAACTCATAAATACAGCCTTGTTGACGCTAATTTTGAGCACAAGTGCTGCAGTGGTTGCACATCTACAGCTACATACATTCTCCGCAAGCCACCGTACTGTGCGTGGCAGTGCCTACCCTGTACCACAACTAGTCATTTTCCTTCCTGTCCAGCCCTAAAAGCCGGTCCTCTCTTTTTTCACAGTAGTATTCAGCAGGAAGAACGTCACCTTCCCTCCAGAAATTCCCATTTGAGTTCACGGAACATCTCCATAATACTTGTGCATTGGTTGAACGAACATACTGTTAACAAATCTATCACCACATCTCTGAACAGCTTCGATGTCTTCCTTCAATCCGACTTGGTGGAGATCTCAAATACGAGAGCACTACTCGAGAATGGATCGTACTAGGGCTCTGCTCTCCTTTATAGATGAGCTACACTACCTTGAAAGTCTCCCTACAATCCAAAGTGGACCATTCGCATTCCTTCCCATCCGCCTTAGGTGCTCATTCCACTTCATATCGCTTTGCAGCGTTAAGCCTGGAAATTTATTCGACATGACTACGCCAAGCAGCACACCACTGATGCTGTACGTAAATGGATTAGTTTCCCTAACCATCTGCATTAATTAATACTTTTCTGCATTTAGATCAAGCTGACTTTCGTCAAACCAAGTACAAATTCTGTCACACTTCCATGGGGCTCTCCTGGCCACACCCTTGCCTCTGACGAACACTCGCCGTCAGCGACAACGTAATGGGTTGAATTACTTAATAAGTCATTTACCCACGTAATCCGCATGCTCGGTCTTCCGTTAACGATCTGCAGTGGGGCATGGTGTCAAACGCTTTCTGGAAATCTAGCGACGTCCGCCTATTGCCCTCCATCCATGGTTCACAGGATATCATGTGAGAAAAAAGAAGGCTGAGTTTTTCAAGCTTTCTAAATCCGTATAGATTTATTGTATTCGAACTATGTTCAAGGATTCTACAAAAAACCAATGTTATTACTCTGTAATTTTGTGAGTCCGTCGTTTTACTCTTCGTATATACAAAGAATCACCTGCAGTTTGTTTTTCAGTCTCTCGGGATATTGTGCTAAGTGAGAGGTTCGCGATAAGTGAAAACTTTAGTAAAAGTCCAATGCCGCCGTGTACTCTTTGTAAAAGCAAAATCGGGTAACATCTGGACGTGGAGACTTATTTGTTCTCAACTCTTTTAATTGTTTTTCTGAGTCAGGGATGCCTATTTCTATCTCCTGTCTAACGCCGTCATGTTTGATGCGGTCCTTCTGCGAGAAAAATTACTTAAATGCGAAATTTAAATTTTAGCTTTCCTTCTGCTGTCTTCCACTGCCACTCCAAATTTCTCGAGGAGTGACTAGAATTTCCTCGGGTTCTCACCAAGATCTTTCGCCGAGGTATAATGTGGATGTTGCCTGCTATGGGCGTCGATGTTTTTACAGACGTACAGATTTTTACTCACTTTTACCTGTCGTCATTTCCGTGATGTTTTTGAACCGAGAGAGCTACGATCTCTGCCTATTCAGCATTTTCCCAATTTTTTTAGTAAACCACGGTCCTTATGCCACTTACACGGCACATACTTCAGAATGCGATCTGCGATCAGTTTGAACTTTGGCCACAAGTCGTCTGCTTCCATCTTATTGGAACTTAACGATGTCCATCATTTGCCTAAGTGGCATGTTAATGTGCTCTTTCTACCGAAAATACTCTCCTAGCGTTCTTGATTAATTTATTTGCCGGCCGAGGTGGCCGAGCGGTTCTAGGCCCTTCAGTCCGGAACCGCGCGTCTGCTACTGTTGCAGGTTCGAATCCTGCCTCGGGAATGGATATGTGTGATGACCTTAGGTTAGTTAGGTTTAAGTAGTTCTATGTTCTAGGGGACTAATTACCTCAGTTGGTAAGTCCCATAGTGCTCAGAGCCATTTGTAACATTTAATTTATTTACTTCATTAACGATCGTCGTTATGCCGACATAATAATCAGTAATTCTTGTCTTCATACTGACAGCGTCGATCGGGTTACTTCTGTTTATAGCTACAATGTCTAAAATAATACATTTCGTGTGTGTTGTGAGACTTCCTGCTCCAGACAATTTTCGAAAAACATGTTAAAAACTGTTTTACGAGGATGCCTGTCGGTTGCAGCAGCAATTAAACCTTAGATACTACAGTCTACACTCGGTAGGTCAGAGTCGCTTCCTGATAATAGCGCATGATCTGGATATTTCCGCGCTACTAGGCGGAGAGTTACTTTAAACTTACAACTGATACGGCGGCATTGGGTGGCCGGTAAAAATATGCGATAATTAACTTGATTTCACCTTGGCGTATTACTCATGTCCAGATAGCTTCGCAGTCAGACTCAATTTCAGCCTTGATAGAAACAATATTTTTGTCGACTGCAATCAACACTCTCCCTCCTCTAGCGTCTACTCCGTTTTTTCGATATACGTTTCCGTGCCTCAATAAATAATTCGGAGCTTTCTACACTAGTTTTCTCCAGCACTCAGTACCAAGAACAATTTGAAGGTGAAAACTGTACTGGACGACAGGAAGTTCAGGAACCTGGTTAGGAATACTTCGGCAGTTTACTGTTAAAATTTTGACTGCTGAAGTGTCTTTCTTTCTACTCGTTCTAATTTCGCCCTTTGCATGTCGACTGCTGAGGAATTATCACTGAATCTAAAACTATTGCCTAGCCAAAAAAAAAGTCATGTGCACGCCACTAGTATTCTGTCACACGAGTAGATAATTTTGTGTAGTACACCCCTTACCTGTAGTGTTATAAGTGGTTGAAGTAGTGTCAGTAATGTTGCTACCTCTTCTAACATAGAATTGTAGAATTTTTTTGTTAATTCGAGGAAGAACATCGATCTTAATATTAGCGTTGACAATTAAGGCTAGGAATTAGAGTTTTACTCTTAAGGGGAGTTGGAACGCCCTGTCACGACAATGTTAAATTTAGTGACTTGGCTTCCCTGTATTTCAGGAGCCACTGTATCCAATGGCATGAAACTTTTACAGGACATTAAACTGTATGTTCTGAGTCTACTGAACTACATTAATTGCATTTCAGCCACTGGTTTCGGAAATATGATTGTTCAATTACACAGTTAAAGTTTTGTGTACTTTTTTTGTACGTTATTCTAAATAAATTTAATTATTTATAACGTTATGTAGTTCATTCAGTTCAGTAGACTCAGGATATGTGAGTTATTACTCCCTGAACATTTGAATACTCTTCTCGAAGTGGGAAAATGCAACAGAAAATCTAAATTTTCAGGAACAGCTTCTACAATTTTATAAGGCAGTAACTCACTTAAATGCTTAATCATTTATTTTTAGTCATAAGCACATTGCACCATACTGTATATCATCCTCTTGATCTTTTTCCGTTTTTTCTTCGTTTCTTCGTTCTAGACTCCTTAGTGGCCAACTGTGCTGCATACTCCACTTTATCAATGTGAACCTTGTCCATCCGTTCATGTTCCCTGATGCAGTTTGCCCCAGGATTAATTCCCATGTGCTATAGCACTTTCATCCTACCAATGTTGCCATCATTAAAATCAATAACAAAATCACTGACCCCCCACTTTAGTGTCTTCATTCCAACAAAAACATGTTTTGATAAGCGAGTCCATATAGGATTATTGCACGATCATTGGTATTTTGGGTCTGACCATGCAGACACTGCTTCAGTAATTCAGAATTTGCCAGGTATCTGTAAATATGTTTTATGATATCGAAGAGTGCTGCTGGGATGGAATGTTTATGACTGTATGAACTGTTTGAGTACTGGGCATTGCGGTAATTGCACCATGGATCAGGTCTAGTAGGGCAAATGTGGTGTACTGGTTTTTCATCAGTTGACAGTCTGTGGAAGAAGGTAGCCCACACTGCCCGCTTCATTTCCAACAAATTCCCAGTATTATTTCTAATGGCCTACCCATGATACTGCTATAGTTCATCAATCATTTTGTCTGCCAGCCTGCCTCTTATGGGTTTACCATCACAAACATTCTTGTCTCTCTTGTGTCAACTTCCTCAACTAGGTGCCCAACCACTTCTGGACATGACCTTTATAACACAGCAACCCACAGCCTCCTATATAAAGAGTTTATAAGTTATATACCATTTTATTCTCAAAATTGCAAATTTTATAAGGAGATGAAAGTCCGAAAATGTAAAAAAACTATTTTTTTTCGTTCTAACTCTCCTTAACACATGGCCACCAATAATACCAGACAACTGACTGTCTTCCTTCGGTGTGCTATCTTTCACAATTAAGTGCCTGGACACCTTCGCTGGCATATGGCCGTTCTGCAGTGACTTCACTGAAATGCGACAGAAAGAGTGTGCTACTCCTTACCACTAAAATTAAGGAATGGAGAAACACCAGGCACATTGGAAACAGTGAATTCTTTGGCGATGGACTGAATAACGTGAATTGATTTCCAGCGTTAGGGGCAAGCTGTGTTTGATCTATGAATGGGTATTTGTATACTAATAAGTGATGGTTAGGAAGTAGCCATACATCTACATCTACATCTACATTTATACTCCGCAAGCCACCCAACGGTGTGTGGCGGAGGCACTTTGCGTGCCACTGTCATTACCTCCCTTTCCTGTTCCAGTCGCGTATGGTTCGCGGGAAGAACGACTGTCTGAAAGCCTCCGTGCGCGCTCTAATCTCTCTAATTTTACATTCGTGATCTCCTCGGGAGGTATAAGTAGGGGGAAGCAATATATTCGATACCTCATCCAGAAACGCACCCCTCGAAACCTGGCGAGCAAGCTACACCGCGATGCAGAGCGCCTCTCTTGCAGAGTCTGCCACTTGACTTTATTAAACATCTCCGTAACGCTATCACGGTTACCAAATAACACTGTGACGAAACGCGCCGCTCTTCTTTGGATCTTCTCTATCTCCTCCGTCAAACCGATCTGGTGCGGATCCCACACTGATGAGCAATACTCAAGTATAGGTCGAACGAGTGTTTTGTAAGCCACCTCCTTTGTTGATGGACTACATTTTCTATGGACTCTCCCAATGAATCTCAACCTGGTACCCGCCTTACCAACAATTAATTTTATATGATCATTCCACTTCAAATCGTTCCGCACGCATACTCTCATATATTTTACAGAAGTAACTGCTACCAGTGTTTGTTCCGCTATCATATAATCATACAATAAAGGATCCTTCTTTCTATGTATTCGCAATACATTACATTTGTCTATGTTAAGGGTTAGTTGCCACTCCCTGCACCAAGTGCCTATCCGCTGCAGATCTTCCTGCATTTCGCTACAATTTTCTAATGCTGCAACCTCTCTGTATACTACAGCATCATCCGCGAAAAGCCGCATGGAACTTCCGACACTATCTACTTGGTCATTTATATATATTGTGAAAAGCAATGGTCCCATAACACTCCCCTGTGGCACGCCAGAGGTTACTTTAACGTCTGTAGACGTCTCCCCATTGATAACAACATGCTTTGTTCTGTTTGGTAAAAACTCTTCAATCCAGCCACACAGCTGGTCTGATATTCCGTAGGCTCTTACTTTGTTTATCAGGCGACAGTGCGGAACTGTATCGAACACCTTCCGGAAGTCAAGAAAAATAGCATCTACCTGGGAGCCTGCTCGACGACCCTTCTTGAAGACTGGGACTATCTGTGCTCTTTTCCAATCATTTGGAACCCTCCGTTCCTCTAGAGACTTGCGGTACACGGCTGTTAGAAGGGGGGCAAGTTCTTTCTCGTACTCTGTGTAGAATCGAATTGGTATCCCGTCAGGTCCAGTGGACTTTCCTCTATTGAGTGATTCCAGTTGCTTTTCTATTCCTTGGACACTTATTTCGAAGTCAACCATTTTTTCGTTTGTGCGAGGATTTAGAGAAGGAACTGCAGTGCGGTCTTCCTCTGTGAAACAGCTTTGGAAAAAGGTGTTTAGTATTTCAGCTTTACGCGTGTCATCCTTTGTTTCAATGCTATCATCATCCCATAGTGTCTGGATATGCTGTTTCGAGCCACTTACGGATTTAACGTAAGACCAGAACTTCCTAGGATTTTCTGTCAAGTCGGTACATAGAATTTTACTTTCGAATTCACTGAACGCTTCACGCATAGCTCTCCTTACGCTAACTTTGACATCGTTTAGCTTCTGTTTGTCTGAGACGTTTTGGCTGCGTTTAAACTTGGAGTGGAGCTCTCTTTGCTTTCGCAGTAGTTTCCTAACTTTGTTGTTGTACCACGGTGGGTTTTTCCCGTCCCTCACAGTTTTACTCGGCACGTACCTGTCTAAAACGCATTTTACGATTGCCTTGAACTTTTTCCATAAACACTCAACATTGTCAGTGTCGGAACAGAAATTTTCGTTTTGATCTGTTAGGTAGTCTGAAATCTGCCTTCTGTTACTCTTGCTAAACAGATAAACCTTCCTCCCTTTTTTTATATTCCTATTAACTTCCATATTCAGGGTTGCTGCAACGGCCTTATGATCACTGATTCCCTATTCTGTACATACAGAGTCGAAAAGTTCGGGTCTGTTTGTTATCAGTAGGTCCAAGATGTTATCTCCACGAGTCGGTTCTCTGTTTAATTGCTCGAGGTAATTTTCGGATAGTGCACTCAGTATAATGTCACTCGATGCTCTGTCCCTACCACCCGTCCTAAACATCTGAGTGTCCCAGTCTATATCTGGTAAATTGAAATCTCCACCTAAGACTATAACATGCTGAGAAAATTTATGTGAAATGTATTCCAAATTTTCTCTCAGTTGTTCTGCCACTAATGCTGCTGAGTCGGGAGGTCGGTAAAGGGAGCTAATTATTAACCTAGTTCGGTTGTTGAGTGTAACCTCCACTCATAATAATTCACAGGAACTATCCACTTCCACTTCACTACAGGATAAACTACTACTAACAGCGACGAACACTCCACCACCGGTTGCATGCAATCTATCCTTTCTAAACACCGTCTGTACCTTTGTAACAATTTCGGCAGAATTTATCTCTGGCTTAAGCCAGCTTTCTGTACCTATAACGATTTCAGCTTCGGTGCTTTCTATCAGCGCTTGAAGTTCTGGTACTTTACCAACGCAGCTTCGACAGTTGACAATTACAATACCGACTGCTGCTTGGTCCCCGCATGTCCTGACTTTGCCCCGCACCCGTTGAGGCTGTTGCCCTTTCTGTACTTGCCCAAGGCCATCTAACCTAAAAAACCGCCCAGCCCACGCCACACAACCCCTGATACCCGTGTAGCCGCTTGTTGCGTGTAGTGGACTCCTGACCTATCCAGCGGAACCCGAAACCCCACCACCCTACGGCGCAAGTCGAGGAATCTGCAGCCCACACGGTCGCAGAACCGTCTCAGCCTCTGATTCAGACCCTCCACTCGGCTCTATACCAAAGGTCCGCAGTCAGTCCTGTCGACGATGCTGCAGATGGTGAGCTCTGCTTTCATCCCGTTAGCTAGAATTAGGAAGTAGCCATAGAACTAATCAAATCTTGGGATTCTCATGGAAGATATTCCAGATGCACGCAGATAGAGCAAAGAGCAAGAGGGAATTGTGATCTAAGTGTGCAACAACCAGAAGTCGGAATTACCACTCATTTAATAGAACAAACAAAAGAAAAGGTATTTTAGTCGCCTTATTTGTTTGATCTATCAATGTGTATTTATGTACTAATAATTGATGGCTAGGAAGTAGCCGTTGAACTAACCAAAACTTCGGATACCCATGGAAGATATTGCAAAAGCAGATAGAGTACATAAAAAGAGGGAATTGTGATCTTTGTGTGCAGCAACCAGAAGCTGAAAATACCATTCATTTAAGAGAACAAATAAAACAAAAGGTATTTGAGATGCCTTATTTAAGTGAAGAGCAGCAAGCAGACTTGATGGGTGTTCTTTAAATTATATCAAAGTTTTAGAAGAGAAAGCAGGTACAATCAAAGAATGTAAATATCATCTAAATGTCAAGCCACATGAACCACTTTTGTTTATCCACTACATCCCTTTCCTAGGGCTAAAAGGTACGCTATACCTAAAGAGATCAGAAGAATATTAATCTGGGACACCTCAGAACCTTCAATGAGCCGGTATTGTATTCCGTTACTTGACGTGGCGAAAACAGAGGGTAAAAATATTTGGTTGGTAATAGATGCGAGGAATGTCAATAAGATTACTGTGTGAGACAGCAATCTGTTTCACGCCTTTCTCCTCACATTTTATCCTATTTGGATAGTGAATTTGTATATGAGACTTTCTTGCTTCATTTACTTTCTGATTCAGTTTTAACTTGTCAACTTTTCACCTGTATTGTGCGCTGATTACATGAGTGGTTAGGGTTAACTTGTAGCAAAGTGGTCTACACATCCTTCTGTACCAAAATAAAAAAAATCTTTATTCTTTATCTTCATATTATACATATTCAACCCACCACCTCACATGATTAGTGGGTCCCTAAGTGTTACAATATCATTATTGTTAGCAGCTAATTACAGTTATTACAGGTGAGCTACAGTACAGTACAGTGTGTTACAATGGGCAATTTCTATACTGTTAGTACTCTACATAGTTCTAATGGCTGCTTATGACTAAACCTCTACTGCCTGCAGCGTCACAGGTGTGTCAGTGATGTGTATAAACCTACTGCACGGCCTTGCCTTCCGAGATAACCTCGATGACCGTGCCCCTGACACTAGACAGATCAAGAATGACTTGAATCGCTGCAGATTCCTGTTTCTGTTTCCTATTTGTAAGTCCTAATAGCTAAGATCTACGTCAAGTCCTATGAATGTCTCATTTCAGTTTGTTGTACCCCATCCTCCTAGTCTTGGACGTGGTTAATTCCAACTGTGTTGTAAGTCGACCTATCCACGCATAGGCGGTGCTGGATGAGGGTACTGGGAGACATTTGGTTATTTGTTGCTATTCACGATTGTCTTTCCCATATTCTGATAGAACTCTCCGTGATACCTCGTTTGCTAGATTGTTCAGAGTTCGAAATGTCTCCTCACTTCTCAGTAAGAAGTACGTGTCATTGTTTTCTAGTTGAAGTCGTAACGCGGCTGTTACATCATTGAAAAGGGGGCACTTGTAAATCACATGGTCGGGAGTATCCTCCGATGCTCCACAGTCAGTCGCAGGGGTAGCCCTCCTCCCAAACCGACGTAGATATGTCGGATAGGGCCCATGAACATTGAGAAAGTGGAACAATCTCCGAGTTGGCTCAACCTACTTCATTCCTAGCCGTTCTTTCACGTCTGGCAAATGTTGAAAACTTCTACGGCCGCCGGCCGATGTGGCCGTGCGGTTGTAGGCGCTTCAGTCTGGTACCGCGTGGCCGCTACGGTCGCAGGTTCGAATCCTGCCTCTGGCATGGATGTGTGTGATGTCCTTAGGTTAGTTAGGTTTAAGTAGTTCTAAGTTCTAGGGGACTGATGACCACAGATGTTAAGTTCCATAGTGCTCAGAGCCATCTGAACCATTTTCTACGCTCAGTATCATCAGTCACCCACGATTCCTGCCATAGTTCTTCAACTCTTCTTCTAATCGCACCCTTGTCTCCAACCCGAACACCCAGAATGTCCTCTGTTTTCTCAATGTTCCCTTTCTTGGCCCACAACCATGCTGCTTGCTCTCTAATCTTAATGTCCAGAGGACAGAGCCCCATCATCACTAACAGGGCCCCACCTGGAGATGTCATGTTGGCCCACACTGACCTTAATGTCCTATTCCTCTGCACCCTTCTCACTGACATGGCGGGCACCACACTCGTGAGCCTGTGCGCCCAGACTCTCGAGCCGTAACCCATTATTGATGTTAATATGCTGTTATGATATAGTTTTATCAGATGAGGGGGAAGATGGAATCTTCTATGACCAATGAAGATAAGGCTACTGAGTACTTGTAGAGCTCCTTGGGTTACGATTTCAATGTGCTTTTCAAAGTTCCACCTTCCATCAATGATGACTCCCAAGTAGCGTGCCTCGTGTCACCAAAGAACTGGCGTGCCTTCAATTCTCACTGTGGGGTTTCTTTATGAGTTGTCCTTTTAGCAAATTATATGTCGACTTATTCAGTGAAATTGTCATTTTTGTACTCCCGCGCCATAGTTGTAATTTTTCCATTGCCCTTTATATCTTCGGCTCTATATCTTCGCGGCTACAGCCGCCAACCAACAGGAGGAGGTCATCTGCGTAAGGTATCACCTCTAGCACCTTTTCGCTCTGCTGTAGATTATCCAGTAGTGGCTCCATATGGATGTCCCAGAGCAGGGGGCCTAGCACGGAACCCTGGGGGCATCCCTATGTTATTGTTTTTCCAATTTTACTGGTAGGGCAAGATAGCCTGACCTCCAGATCCTTGCAATAGCTCCTCAACCGTATGGCGGCCCTCTTTCTCCCGTAGGCAAGAGAAGGGCAAAGGCCACCACAGGTGGTCAAAGGCGCCACTGATGTCCACCATGATGCCAACTACGTACTTGTACAGGGCTGAGTCATAGACCCCGGCTGCCAGGGCAATCGCATCAGATGCTGACCGCCCAGGCCTGAAGCCGAACTGCCTGCTACTCATCCCACAGAGCACACGATGTGCAGCCAGTGTGGCAGCCAACAGTTTCTCAAGTAATTTTCCAAACAAGTGCAAAACAGATCGGTCTGCATGATTTGGTTTCAACAGGGTCATCATCATCAGTTATCTGCTATATTAGCAGGTCCTTTGCCTCTCCATTTTCTGCGATCCATTTCTTCCTTCTTAAGGCTGCTGTATGTTGTACCGTCCATCATGTCATCCAGTATCTGGAATCTCTTCCTTCCTCGCTTCCTTTTCCCTTCTACATAACCTTCTAAAACTGTTTTTATCAGTCCGTCATTCTTTCTTAGTATATGCCCAATCCAATTTCTTTTTCTTCTCTTTATTACATCTAGTAACTGCCTTTTCTCTCCCACTCTTCTCAGTACTTCTTCATTTTTTACTCTGTCCATCCAACTTATTCTTTCCATCTTCCGCCATGTCCAGATCTCAAAAGCCTCCAGCCTTTCTCTGTCTTTTTTCCTCATAGTCCATGTTTCAGCGCCATATAGAAGAACACTCCATACAAGACATTTTATGAGTCTCTTTCTGAGTTCTCTGTCCAGACCGCTGCAGAAGATTCTCCTTTTCTTATAAAACGCCTCTTTTGCCATTGCTATCCTTGTTTTAATTTCTGTGGTGCACTTCCAGTCGGTGTCTATCCTGCTTCCAAGATACTTAAAATTTTGCACCTGTTCTAGTGTTTCTCCCTCAGCACAATTTTTATTTCCTTATTTCCTCCTATTGCCAATACTTTTGTTTTATTTGCGTTAATTTTCATTCCATATTTTTTTCCGCTAGTTGCAATGGTATCCACCAAATCCTGTAATTCTTTTTCCACTGTGGCTAGAAGGACCATGTCATCAGCAAATCTCAAGCACCCTGCTCTTCTTCCTCCAATTTCTACTCCTTTGTCATCTAATGAGCATTGGTCAATCATATTTTCCAAGTACAGGTTGAAAAGAGTAGGTGATAAACAGCATCCTTGTCTTACTCCTTTCCCTAGTCTGATCCAGTTTGTACTTTCTCCTCTCACTTTAACTGAAACTTTTTGATTAAGGTACAATGAGTTTATAAGTCTTCTGGTTTTCCAGTCCACTCTCTTTTCCCTCATAATAGTCGCCAGCTTGTCCCAAACCACAATTCAACAGGGTATTTCTTTATAATTACAAACGTTAACAACTTTCCAGATTTTTGGGAATTTCTCTGTATAAGCACTCATTCAATAGTTGAGTGAGTGGTTTTACCAGCTGAGGGGCTCAGTATTGCACCACCCCCGCCACAATGTCATCTGGACTGGGTGATTTTCCTCTCTTTAGCGATTTAATGTGGGCAGTCACCTCCTCTTCGCTGACCGGTGCGACCGAGCGGTTCTAGGCGCGTCGGTTTGGAACCGCGCGACCGCTACGGTCGCAGGTTCGAATCCTGCCTCGGGCATGGATCTGTGTGATGTTCTTAGGTTAGTTAGGTTTAAGTAGTTCTAAGTTCTGGGGGACTGATGACCTCAGCTGTTAAGTCCCATAGTGCTCAGAGCCATTTGAAAAATTTTTGAACCTCTTCTTCAGAAAAGAGGTAAACTGCCCTATCATTAATATATCGGTCAAGATCATCATTTCTCAATTGGCGCTGGCTTTCGGTTTCCCCATCCGCTCTGTCGTCAGGCAGCAGGGACTGGAGGAGGACGTCAGCAGTTTCTTGGCAGGTTTCCGTCATCCTGTCCCCATGCCTGACTGTTGATATTGCCATTGGAGAGTGGATCTTTTCTGTAACCAACTTATAGGGTACTCCCCATGGGTCTATAGCTAATTGATTTAGTACATAGCTTTCCCAGCTCTATACCATTACTGCACGAAGTTCATTTTGGAAACTTTCCTTTACCTCTCGGTATTGTTGCAGCCATCTTTGCCTTTCCCACCAGACGACACTGCGCTGGTAGTGCCGCCTCAGCCTTCTGACAGACAGGCGCATTCCTCTAATTCGGCTGACCATGGTGGTGGAGGCCGCCATGGCCTTCCTCCTAGTTTGTACGGCTGCCTTCACCGCTCTGGCTACCGCACTCACCAGCTCTTCCGCATAATTGTTCACGTCTATGTCTTTCTTGTAGTAGCTCCTTTCCCCTTAAAGACATCTTGTTTTGACCAGGGGAACTCCTTTCCGGTCATGTGAAAACAGGCGGACATTTCACACGCTTTGGTTGAGCTGCCGGTCACTCAGACGGCAGCGCATATGCTACCGTAGAACACCGCGTGGATAGTCAGATGGGCCTTTCAGAGATTATCCCCGAGGCTCAGCTTCCACAGAAAACGAGCAGTGGAATGAAATAACTGCTGTCTATTGTAGAACAGGAAACCACTGCTGGGAGGGGTGAGAAATCTGCCTTGTAATAACGCTCACGTAGAGTCCTCAGCTGCCCACTTGCCGTAATCCTGCTGCGTGTGGCCTCCAGACAGCAAAATAAGTAGCCACACGTGTGTCTGCAAATTTTCAAACATTTCCCCTTCCTTGGAAATGCTGTGCGAGGCCGAAAGTTTCCAGAATTTGTGACAAACACTGCCTTATTCACGTATGTATGACAGGCTGTATTAATAGGAATAGATCAAGTTAATTGGAACGTTTAATAGGAGAAGAAAGAAGTTTGATCACCACCACACATGATGTACAAGGAAGACTATGTGTGTGTGTGTGTGTGTGTTTGTGTTTGTGTGTGTGTGTGTGTGTCTTTGTTCCCGCGTCGAAGGAGATGTCGATCAACGCGAGGTTTGGGGTTGATTTTTTCCGCGTCAGAATATGCCTAGACCATTCTGATAATAGTGAGTATGATCTTTATATGCCATCCACGCCGCAGTGTTTTGGGACTGCCAGAAATTTGGTGTCAATTCTGCAGCTACCTGACCCTACAGCACGGGAGAAACAATGGGAGTCCATTACTACTATCTGCAACAGACACTGGGAACAATAGCTAGCCATATGGTATGCTTTCAGATAGATGATAACACTGCTGACAGCACAGCTAAGCGTTTTCGTTAAAGTGTTTTCGTCCAAGGTATGTTTTAGAAGTTCGTTCCTGGACGATATGCAGACCAGAAAAGCCATGATGTTAATCCTGCTTATATACGAGGACGCATTATTCACATGACAACGAGGCAAAGTCCCTTCATCATTCAAGGGGGAGGGGGGGGAGATGTATAGAAAATATATTCGATCTTTTTACTAAACAATGCAAACTGCACGCGATGAAGAGAGCTACAAGTCCTCCAATAATAATGAGACTTTTCAACTGTTCTACTCCATGTGCTGGGAAGCCACGTACTGGGAAGGCTGAAAAAATTGGCTGACAATGCAAAGAATTTTGCTAGTGCTTGTTCTACATCTACATCTACATTTATACTCCGCAAGCCACCCAACGGTGTGTGGCAAAGGGCACTTTACGTGCCACGGTCATTACTTCCCTTTTCTGTTCCAGTCGCGTATGGTTCGCAGGAAAAACGGCTGTCTAAAAGCCTCCGTACGCGCTCGAATCTCTCTAATTTTACATTCGTGATCTCCTCGGGAGGTATAAGTAGGAGGAAGCAATATATTCGATACCTCATCCAGAAACGCACCCTCTCGAAACCTGGCGAGCAAGCTACACAGCGATGCAGAGCGCCTCTCTTGCAGAGTCTGCCACTTGAGTTTGCTAAACATCTCCGTAACGCTATCACGGTTACCAAATAACCCTGTGACGAAATGCGCCGCTCTTCTTTGGATCTTGTCAATCTCCCGTATCAACCCGATCTGGTACGGATCCCACACTGATGAGCAATACTCAAGTATAGGTCGAACGAGTGTTTAGTAAGCCACCTCCTTTGTTGATGGACTACATTTTCTAAGGACTCTCCCAATGAATCTCAACCTGGTACCCGCCTTACCAACAATTAATTTTATATGATCGTTCCACTTCAAATCGTTCCGCACGCATACTCCCATATATTTTACAGAAGTAACTGCTACCAGTGTTTGTTCCGCTATCATATAATCATACAATAAAGGATCCTTCTTTCTATGTATTCGCAATACATTACATTTGTCTATGTTAAGGGTTAGTTGCCACTCTCTGCACCAAGTGCCTATCCGCTTCAGATCTTCCTGCATTTCGCTACAATTTTCTAATGCTGCAACCTCTCTGTATACTACAGCATCATCCGCGAAAAGCCGCATGGAACTTCCGACACTATCTACTAGGTCATTTATATATATTGTGAAAAGCAATGGTCCCATAACACTCCCCTGTGGCACGCCAGAGGTAGACGTCTCCCCATTGATAACTACATGCTGTGTTCTGTTTGCTAAAAACTCTTCAATCCAGCCACACAGCTGGTATGATATTCCATAGGCTCTTACTTTGTTTATCAGGCGACAGTGCAGAACTGTATCGAAGTCAAGGAAAATAGCATCTACCTGGGAGCCTGTATCTAATATTTTCTGGGTCTCATGAACAAATAAAGCGAGTTGCGTCTCACACGATCGCTGTTTCCGGAATCCATGTTGATTCCTACAGAGTAGATTCTGGGTTTCCAAAAACGACATGATACGCGAGCAAAAAACATGTTCTAAAATTCTACAACAGATCGACGTCAGAAATATAGGTCTATAGTTTTGCGCATCTGCTCGACGACCCTTCTTGAAGACTGGGACTACCTGTGCTCTTTTCAAATCATTTGGAACCTTCCGTTCCTCTAGAGACTTGCGGTACACGGCTGTTAGAAGGGGGGCAAGTTCTTTCGCGTACTCTGTGTAGAATCGAATTGGTATCCCGTCAGGTCCAGTGGACTTTCCTCTGTTGAGTGATCCCAGATGCTTTCCTATTCCTTGGACACTTATTTCGATTTCAGTCATTTTTTCGTTTGTGCGAGGATTTAGAGAAAGAACTGCAGTGCGGTCTTCCTCTGTGAAACAGCTTTGGAAAAAGGTGTTTAGTGTTTCTGATTTACGCGTGTCATCCTCTGTTTCAATGCCATTATCATCCCGGAGTGTCTGGATATGCTGTTTCGAGCCACTTACTGATTTAACGTCGGACCAGAACTTCCTAGGATTTTCTGTCAAGTCGGTACATAGAATTTTACTTTCGAACTCACTGAAGGCCTCACGCATAGCCCTCCTTACGCTAACTTTGACATCGTGTAGCTTCTGTTGGTCTGAGAGGTTTTGGATGCGTTTACACTTGGATTGAAGCTCTCTTTGCTTTCGCAGTAGTTTCCTAACTTTGTTGTTGAACCACGGTGGGTTTTTCCCGTCCCTCACAGTTTTACTCGGCACGTACCTGTCTAAAACGCATTTTACGATTGCCTTGAACTTTTTCCATAAACACTCAACATTGTCAGTGTCGGAACAGAAATTTTCGTTGTGATCTGTTAAGTAGTCTGAAATCTACCTTCTATTACTCTTGCTAAACAGATAAACCTTCCTCCCTTTTTTATATTCCTATTAACTTCCATATTCAGGGTTGCTGCAACGGCCTTGTGATCACTGATTCCCTGTTCTGCACTTACAGAGCCGAAAAGTTCGGGTCTGTTTGTTATCAGTAGGTCCAAGATGTTATCTCCACGAGTCGGATCTCTGTTTAATTGCTCGAGGTAATTTTCGGATAGTGCACTCAGTATAATGTCACTCGATGCTCTGTCCCTACCACCCGTCCTAAACATTTGAGTTGGCGAACCTACAAGTATTTGTGTGAGATGGCAATTAGGCACTTGGTAGTGTAAACTTAGGTTATATTTCTTGGGTAAAAACGTTTCTGTATGTGGACTAGGAATGTACTCCAACTGCTCTGTAGAGGGTATTCTCAGAGATCCAGTAGTATGTCAGTCATAAGAAGTAGCGATGTATATAACCGGTTAAGTGAACATGCCAGTACATATTGCGTATAGTTTGATCCAACAGAAGGGTTGTGAGTGATACTAAGTTGAGCAAGACGGCTCAGATCAGACCTCGAAATTAATCCAAGTGCACTGGATGTTTTTCAAGTTCAGATTTTTACCTAATAAGTTAGGAGTCACCTTGGGCAGTAAAAGAAGCTTGATACAAGAGGACCTGATATGAAATAGGCTCTCTGAGTTGTCAGTGTCTGTGCAAATGCTTTCACCAGCAGGCAATGTTGGGTGTCTGGAACGTGAGGCAAAGGTGCACAGAAAGTTTAAAAAATTTTAAGGAAATTTTCGATTCATATTTTGATTTTATATGTACAGAAACTCTGTTGCAGATGTAGGTTCATCTGTTATCATATCAGTGTCTAGAAAGTGGTCTAAGGAAATCATAATATGCTCATGCGATGTACATCATTGCGAATAATACACGCTGAAAATTAATATCAATATGCGATTACTAAGTCCTAGAATTACTGGAAAATGAATTAAATATTCGAAGATAAACAGAATACAGAAATTGTGAAGAAACGAACAAAGGGCAGAAATATGGAGGTTGTGGTCCTTTGAAATATGCTAACGCAGAATAACCGGTTCTTGATGTGAATGCCAAAGTAAGTGTGCGCTAGTAGAAAGCTGCACTCTGAGCGGGAACAGCGCGTAATCAAGCGGAAGTTGTGTGGCGTCGGCGCAGTAACAACCCTTTGCAACCGTGATAAGAGATTGGTTGATACAGACGAACAAAGCAGCCGTGTCAATACCACTGCAACTGTCATCCAAACTATTATAGTCTTAAGAGTTTTTAATCAAAGAGATCCATTATCTGGCAAAATCACACGTAATTTCAATAAGAAATCACTCGTTTCGGATGTCACCGGACATATATAGATCAGCGTGACAATTGAAAACGGTAATAAGTTCGAAAGTTAAAGGAAAATGATATACAGATTACGTCAAAATTAAAACGTCTAAATATCAATATGTCATACAAAACGAAGAAACAACAGTTCACTTATGATAACATTGAGAGATATATGATGTCAGTGAATGTGAGTGAGGAGCTTTATGTGTACACTGTCTGACCGAAAGTATTTGGACGCCCCTACACTATGCAGAATTGACCACTGTACGTCACGAGAGGCGGACCCGCCACTATGAAGGGAAGCAGGGAGTATTGCGTTGTCAGTAGAGTAGCAGTAACAGGAGAACGGGCCGGTCATAAGAGCTCAGTGACTCCTAATGTGGTCAGACGTTAGATGTTACCTGGGTAGTAAATTCTTCAGAGACATTTCAACACTTTATAGCTGCCTAAGTCCTTGGTTGGCCATTTCACTGTAATGACGAAAGCCGAAACAACAACCACAGCCAAACAAGACCTGGCAGATTACATGTCGTGACGTACAGGGACCGTCGAACATTACTTAGCACGATTTTGAAAAATTGGCATGATATTAGGGAAAGAATCAATCGTGAGCTCCAAAGTGCTACCATCAGTCCAGCCAGCACGTAGTGTCCATAGGGAGTAAAAGCAATGGTGTACAGTGGTGGAGCAGTTCCTGATAAAACACATGTTGCTCTGGTCAGAGTCAAACGACGCTTGAGTGACGGTGTAAAGAGCGACGCTACCGGAAAGCGGATGACAGGAACGAGTGATTTGGAGTGATAAATCACGCTACATCTGTGGTAATTCGATGAAAGGG
Organism: Schistocerca piceifrons; assembly: GCF_021461385.2. Classification (NCBI taxonomy): domain Eukaryota; kingdom Metazoa; phylum Arthropoda; class Insecta; order Orthoptera; family Acrididae; genus Schistocerca; species Schistocerca piceifrons. Next base: position 809,346,007 of record NC_060138.1, read on the forward strand.
TTTGGGTTTGGCGAATGCCTGGATAACATTATCTGCCATTATATGCTGAAGCACCACAGAAACTGGTATAGGCATGCGTATTCAAATACAGGGATATGTAAACAGGCAGAATAAATTTCTGCGACCACCAACGCCTATATAATACAAGAAGTGTCTGGTGCAGTTGTTAGAATGGTTATTGCTGCTACAACGGTGAGTTATCAAGTTTTAAGTGAGTTTAAACGTGGTGTTATAGTTGGCGCACGAGCGATAGGACACAGCATCTCCGAGGAAGCGATGAAATGGGGATTTTCCCGTATGACCATTTCACGAGTGTACCGTGAATAGCAGGGATCCGGTAAAACATTAAATCTCCGGCATCGCTGAGGCCAAAGAAAGATCCAGGAAGAACGGGACCAGCGACGACTAAAGAGCGTAACAGAAGTGCAACTCTTCTGTAAATTGATGCAGATTTCAATGCTGGGCCATCAAGAAGTGGCAGCGTGTAAACCATGCGAACCATTCAACGAAACAATATCGATATTGGCCTTCGGAGCCGACGTCCCACTGGTGTACCCTTGTGACTGTATGACACAATGGTTTACGCCTCGCCTGGGCCCGTCGACACCAACATTGGACTGTTGATGACTGGAAAATTGTTTCCTGGTCGGACGAGTCTCGTTTCAAATGTCATCGAGCGGATGAACGTGTACGGGTATGGAGACAAACTCATGAATCCATGGACCTTGCATGTCAGCAGGGGAATGTTGAAGCTGGTTGAGGCTCTGTAATGGTATGGGGTGTGTGCATTTTGAGTGATATGGGATCCCAGATACGTCTAGATACGACTCTGACAGGTGACACGTACGTCAGCATCCTGTCTGATCACCTTCATGCATTCATGTACATTTTGCATTCCGACGGACCTGGCCAAGTCCAGGAGGACATTGCGACACCACACACGTCCAGAATTGCTACAAAATGGCTCCAGAAACACTCTTCTGAGTTGAAACACTTCTGCTGCCCACCAAACCCACCATACATGAATATTATTCAGCTTATCTGGGATGCCTTGCAACGTGCTGTTCAGAGATCGACACCCCTTCGTACTCTTACGGATTTATGGACAGCCCTTCAGGATTCATGTCATTTCCCTCCAGCACTTCTTCAGATAGTCGAGTCCATGCCACATCGTGTTGCGGCACTTGTGCGTTCTCGTGGGGCCCTACACGATATTAGGCAGGTGTACCAACTTCTTTGGCGTTTCAGTATATGTGGTGCCAAAAGCGAAACATGGCGGTGTTTTTCTTGTTTAGTGAGGGGTCCCCTTGTTGTGCTCAAGGAAATGATAAATATGGAGGGACACGAACACATTTTACAGCATAGTGTACTGCATGTACTAGTGAAACAGTTGACACAATGCACCATGTCGTGAAACAGCACCTATGAGGCAATGGTTTTCGGACAGTATTATTCCTGAAATGGATCGACCTACCCGGAAATCCGACCTTATCCCAATGGAACATTTTTGGGGTGAAGTAGAACATCGCCTTCACTAGAGACCCCGACTTCCAATACCGCTACCTCTTTCTTATAGAATGGGCTGCCACTCTTCCACAGACATCAAGCACCTCACTGAAAATGAACCCAGCAGAATTCAAGCCATTGTAAATGTCCACTAATACTTCTTATCATTTACTGTATAAAGTCTAAGTCCCTGGTGGGCATGAAATACGCGTGTGTGCTATACACATTTAAACAAGAAAACCTATAAAATTGCGTGAAACTACGTGACAGAGGTTAGCTTACTTTAATTACAGATGCCCAAAGTTCTTCGTATAATTTATAGTTACACATATACATCAGTATACATTTAAATGATTTTTTTGTGCGGAAAGGTTGTCAGTTGCAGATATTTAATGAAGTTCACGTGTCATGCATCGTTAAACAATGTGAGGAATCAAACATTTCACAGGAGAATACATCACAAGTTTTAGAAACTAGTGACATTTATATGGAGAACATAAAGGAAATGGTTAATATTAGTAGTCGTAAACCTATAAACAAATGTTGTAAAATCAACCGACAGTGTAATATATGTTGCATCATCTTTTGGTATTTTTAAATTGCTTGCCTGATCACTGTGTATGACAGAATAGTATCAAAATCTTCTCTTAGACTTATAGTCATTTGGTACACGAAGGACGTATGAATTCAATGAAATAATAATTTATAGTCAGTTGGTCTCACCGCAAGGTTCGTTTCCTTTATTTTGTTAATTTATGTGAATGTAAATAAAATCTGAATACAAGTTACGTGAACGCTATCCTTCTCTTCTTTCTGTTCCTCACTTCTCATCGCGTTGTTAGATCCCTTTGTCTCTCCCCTCTTACTGAAAAATCGTTCGAACGAGGTCTCCATAATGACACATTCAAGTTAGCAGTCATGTCAAAGAGCCCTCAACGAATTTAATGGGAATTTAATCTACTTTTTTGTACCTTTCAAATGTCTTTTCACATCTAATACAGATGTCATTTCTTATGTAGTAGGAATCCCACTAATGTTGGAACAAACCGACAGAACTCTGTAATACCTCCGGTACATCATAACGTCCTTAAATTCTTTTTGATGTTTCACATTTCTAAAGAACAGGAGATTACACCAGTTCTTGATCTCTCTAGTCGAGTGTACTGAGTGGGCTGCCGACAACTACTCAGTGTCTATTACATGCAAAGTTCCAGCGTTCCTTTCGCAAAGTTATTCAGTCAGAAATTTTAATTAATGAGATACTACTAATGATGAGTTACGTCAGATGCACGTGAAATTTTTAATTACTATGGAAGAGGAAAGCAGGTAAAGGACAGCCAAGGTGGAAACGTATCTTCAGAGAAGACAGAAAGAAACAAACGAAAAGAGGTATTGGTAAGACAGAGAAGGAAAAAGCAAAGCAATATAATAAAGCAGCTGGCCTCAAACGAGAAACCGGAAAACATTATTTCCTTTGAAGTTAATGCTTTGGTCCTAAAGAGATATTTAAAGAAGTTTGAATAGTTTTGCAATAGTCAACAATTATTCTTAAAGTAGTGTAAGACCCATCTTGAAAACACCCTGCGTCGTTGAATTTACGACATGGACGTTGTTTTGAGTTTATAAAACTTATCACATAAATTCATAGCTGATGAAAACACGTTTGAGTGTGAGACCGTGACTGAGCATAAGAATGAAAAAGAAAGTGTGTTACGTCCATGAAGGGGGTTGCTTACAAAGCTCGCGTTTGACCATCCTTGGATTTGGTCGCCGGGCTGAGACGTTTCCATTTACCAAGGTATATTACGTAATAGATAAAATGCACGAAGCTGCACGATTAGTCTTCCGTTAGTACAGCCACAGCCACACAAATGGTCAACTTGAGATGCTATAAAATATTAAGTGTCCGTGCTCAGTTTCAGTAACCACAATGCAATGACGTCATCTCTCCATTTCATTCGGCAGCTATATGGTGGCCCTACCAAATTTTTCAGTTGCCATCGCTCCTGTCTATAATGGTTTTGACAGACACACTTTACGAGAGGCAGCACGATACGATGTCGTATTTCGTTTCTAGAAGCCGGCACAGTCCATCGGACAATACGGAGCTTGATTCTGAAATACAACATTAAGCTGCGACTAAATGATAGTCCAAAATCGTTACCGCGAACCTGCTATGTAAACATGGTACTAACAACTCAAGAGCCTAGGTGTCTTCATGTTCATTAGTCAGCAAAATAACACATGACTGCAGAATAGCTCAGCTAAAAAGAGCATTCCTCGATAAAAGAAATCTACTACTGTGAAATATGTTCTAAACATTAATTTTAGAAAGGTGTTCATGAAACTGTGCGTAAGGAGCACAACATTGTACGAAAGTGTGTCACCGACTAGGTGAAAAGGAAAAGAGATCCGAAGAATTTGAGAGGTTAAATTACAGAAAAATGCCGAAAATTAAATGGGTTGAAGGTGAAAAGCGAAGTCTTCGCAAAATTTGGAGAGGAAATCACTAATATATAATAACATTATTGTCGGGTCTGCAGCCGGGTCGTGAAGACATCCTGACACAATATTTCCGCGGTCTGCCATCTTCAGGTGTGTGAGCTGTTGCACAAAGTTCCCGGAACTAAATTCAGGCTGCGAGTGGCGGCTCCTTTTGTGTGTGTGTGTGTGTGTGTGTGTGTGTGTGTGTGTGTGTGTGTGTATGTGTGTATGTGAGTGAGTGAGTGTACTACCATCTGTGTGGCTGGACTTCTGGAGTGTGAAGATAAGTGGCTCAAGTTTATCTTCATTAGTCTTAAGCAGGGTCTTGAGCTCTGGGTCTGTAGACCCTACTTAGGTGATGATTCTTGATCTATTTTAACTATTTTTTATTTATTTCGTATATTCATATTTTTGTCTTCCTTCAGCTTCAAGTAGGTATCATCATGGAAGGTCTTCCACGATGGCTCCCTGTACCTTGACCTTATACCATCGTGCAGGTACCACAGAGCCGACATATTCAAGGTGCCTGCATGTTGGACATAATGCTTCAACCTTGTTGAGGAGTTTAATAGTGGATATCCGAATCAGTTACCTGAGGAGCGGCATGGCAAGTTCGCGATGGTGGTTCTGGATCCGGGCCCAACTTCTTTCACGGAGTATTGCCCGAAAGCATCGATTCTGGGCTGTCTGGATGAGGCGTAAGGAGGAGGGGGCAAATTGTGCCCAATATCGAGCAGCCGTAAAGAAGTACAGAGAGGACTGTTGCAGAGTAAAGGAGCAGCTTCGTTCTGTTTCGTAATTCTGTGCGGGCCAGTAGAGAGTAGATCTGTTGGAGAACATGTAGCAGTTTGATTCGTTTCTCTCGTACATGTGTGTTAAAAAGTGGCTTCTTATCAAGGATAATACCAAGACATTTAACTTTGTCCGTGGCTGATTGTGGAGAATCGGGCGATCACGGAGATCAGGGCGCCGTAGTGTTAACATCATGGTCTTCGTCTTCTCGGCATTGGGGTTAATACAGTTTTGCGCCTCCGATTGTGCACATAAGGACAGCTACCGCTGAAGGCGGTTGATGACGACAGTGACTCGTCGGCTACCCGTCACCAAAGACGTATCATCAGCAAATTGGACAATCACCACTTGCGTCAGAACTGAAAGATCGTTTACGTAGATGACAAAGAGAATTAATGACTAATACTAATCCCTGTGGGATACCTTCCGAAAGACGCTTGAGGCTAGACCGTTGTCCTTCTATCTTCCTGTCCTGAAGAAAGCTGATGATGGAGTTGATGCAGTAGTCAGGAAGAAAGTGAAAGTCATACAATTTGGTGGTCAATTCGTAACGCCAGAACCGATCGTACGCCTTCCCTATATTAAAAAGAAAAATGGGAGCTGTGTAATCAGACACATTCATATTATAAGCGATATATTCTGAGATCTACAGAAGTTGTAACTGGCTAAAAGGTGGTTGAAACGCAAACTGATCTGGAATAATCACATCCTGATCCAGGATTATAGGTCGGATCCTGTAGAATTGAACCGTTCAAGGATATTGGACATTGTCAGCAACAGACTGATTGGTCTATAATTGGAGGGCTGGCTTAGATCCTTTCCAGGCTTCGGAATAGGCACCACCTGAGCAATCTTCCAAGCTTATTGGAAGTGCCCCAACGACATGCTGCTGGTAGATACATGTTAGCAAAGCAAGTGAATGGGCTTAAGCTGGTCATGGGTGCCATCATCTGGTCCTGGAGCAGAGTGAACCCTATGGCTGCTAATTATTCATCGGGTTTCCACTGGTGTCGTGAGAAGTGATTTTGCTACCACGACAGTTTCCCTGACTAATTGTGTTACCTGACAGATCCCACCTGCGTCACCATCACTCCCTGGGGTGTCCACATCTTCCTGAGCTGCATACGTCGAAGCAAAATGTTCTGCTTAGGCGAGTGGGTCGTACGTGAGTCCTGTGGGTCCCTGGAATATTCGGTTCAGTGGTCGTGGGTTCCGTATGGCTGCTCTTCGAATTTTCCCAGTTAGTTTCTCAATGGCCCCATAAATACGGGTAGCAGATGAAAGGTGTGCAGTGGGTCAGGCAATGCTTTGCAGCCACCGCTCAAACCGATACCAACTGGTGAAAGTTTGTGATGGATGTCGCATGGAATGCAAAGCCTCTGTTGTTACGCTTAAGACGGGTTAGTGGTTGGGGATCAAGTCGTTGAACTTTTGCAATTGCAAATCCAGCCTCAGATTCTTATGCATCACGACATCCAAAACATCTGGTCTATAATGGGGGTTCGATGAAATGCGTGTTGGATCCTCATGCGCGAACGTGATAGCATCAAGTCTTTCTTCTAAATGATAGAGCCTCTCACCCTTCCAATTGTTGCGTCGAAAGAGCCATGCACAGTGCTTTGCGTTGAGGTCATCGCACTTCAAGATTTTCTCATATCGGTCAAATATCGCCAGGGAATACCCTTCAATGGGTTCCCTGTTTGGGCTGAGGTAAGCAGAGATAAGCCTTATGTGGCTGCAGGCAGTAGAAATGATGATGGCCGTGGCTTGAATTTCCAGTGCTGAGAGAGCTGTTGACGCGTGGAATTCGCGATGAAAATGGCGGTACCACCCTCACGGACATTGGTGTGTCCTGCAGCAAGTCATATTGCACAGCTTAAGAGTTTGTGTGGGACGGCAGTTTGTTTCAGTAACAAACAGAATGTCCACACGATGGTGTAGAATAATTTCTTCCAGTTCAGTCTTCTTATTTAAAACTCCAGTGACATTAAACATACAGAGTGAAAGGTCCATTAACATGTTGAGTCTACGGGCCATAGCTAGGTGAAAACAGTGCCATGCCACATTCGATGAGAGCCATCAGTTTGGAAAAGATGGTTTGTGCTTCGTTAAAATTCTTCAACGTAGTCTTAAATATGTCAAAGATGTTACATTGTTGTAACTTAGAGAGGAACTCAGAAATGCTTGAGAAAGTCTTCACAAGTTCTGTGTAGTCGAGAGAGGACTGTTCTTGTGAAGCTGACGGTGGTGATCAGCATCCACGTTGCCATGCCGCCTGTCTCGTCGAGGACACCGACGGAGCTTGTCGGTTAGGAAGTCCTGGGATGTCCTTTGCAGTGGTCAGAGTCTGTGATGGAATTGTTTCCGCCGCTTGCTGTTCCCATAAACGTGCGGCTTGCCCTTGGGCCGTGTAGCTGCGCAGAGCTTGTTGAAACGTGCTGCAAACTCTCCAAGTGGCTGGATGTTCTTTGCAGCAATTTGCACAAGTTTGTGTTTGAGTTGGTGATTTTGTGCAGTTTTGTGCCTGTTGGGGGCGTCCACATTTGACGCACCTGGTGGGAAGTGAGCAGTAATTTGCAGTATGGAAATAGCGCTAGTAGCGTTTACACTGTGTAGGACCCTCCTTAGATTTGTAAGTTTTTACCTTCACTTTTGTGTCCATGATACAACGGATGTCGTAAATCGCGTCACTCAATGGGCCAGTATAGAGTAATGTATTCGTCTTGGTGTCCCTCCTCTTGTACTGGTGCACCACAGCTCGTGTAAAACCAGAGTAAACCAGTGGCATGTAACTCAGTCTCAACTTGCTTCTCTGTAATCTCGGCGAGATGTGTTTTATGGCGTCCTTGAGCATTTTCTCATTTGGAAGACGGTAAGTTTTTTTGTTTTTTGTTTTTTTCGTCGGGCTTCTGACTGGTTTGATGCGGCCCTCACAAATTCCTCTCGAGTGCCAATCTCTTCATCTCAGAGTAGCACTTACAACCTACGTCCTCCAGTATTTGCTCGATATATTTTGCTCTCTACAGCTCCATCTAGTACCATGAAAGTCGTTCCTTGATGTCTTAACAGATGCCCTATCCTCCTGTTCTTTCTCCTCTTCAGTGTTTTCCACATATTCCTCTCCTCTCCGATTCTGCGCAGAACTTCTTCGTTTCTTGCCTTATCAGTCAACCTAATTTTCAACATTCGCAACAAATGCTTCGATTCTCTTCTGTTCCGGTTTCTCCACAGTCCATGTTTCAATGACATACAATGCTGTGCTCCAAACGTACATTCTCAGAAATTTCTTACTCAAATTAAGGCCTATGTTTGATACTAGTAGATTTCTCTTGGCCAGGAATGCCCTTTTTGCCAGTGGCAATCTGCTTTTGATGTCCTCCGTGCACCGTCCGTCATTGGTTATTTTACTACCTAGGTAGTAGAATTTCTAGACTTCATCTACTTCGTGACCATCAACCCTGATGTTAAGTTTCTCGATGTTCCCATTTCTACTACTTCTCATTACTTTCGACTTCCTTCGATTTATTCTCAGTCCTTATTCTGAACGCATTAGACTGTTCATTTCGTTCAGCAGGTCATGTAATTCTTTTTCACTTTCACTCAGGATAGCAACATCAGCAAATCGTATAATTGATGTCCTTTAACCTTGAATTTTAATTTCAGTCCAAAATCTTTCTTTTATTTTCATTATTGCTTCTTCGATGTACAGATTTAACAGTAGGGGCGAAAGACTATATCCCTGTCAGACACCTTTTTCAATACGAGCGCTCTGTTCTTGGTCGTCCACTCTTATCATTCCATCTTGGCTCTTGTACTGTTGTGTATTACCTGTCTCTTCCTATGGCTTACCCCTGTTTTTCTCAGAATTTCGAAAATCGTGCACCATTTTACGTTATCGAACGCTTTTACGAGGACGACAAAGCCCAAGAACGTGTTTCGATTTTTCTTTAGGCTTGCAACGTCAAAATTGCCTCCCTGATGCCTTTGCCTTTCCTAAAGCCGAACTGATCTAACATATTTTTCCATTCTTCTGTATATTACTCTTGTCAGCAACTTGGATGCATGAGATGTTAAGCTTATTGTAGGATAATTCTCCCACTTATCAGCTCTTGCAGACTTCAGAATTGTGTGGTTGATATTTTTTCTAGAGTCAGATGGTATGTCCTCAGACTCATATATTCTACACAGCAACTTGAATAGTCGGTTTGCTGCCTCTGACCCCAATGATGTCAGAAACTCTGATGGAATTTTATACATTCCTTCTGCCTTATTTGATCTTAAGCCCAAAACTCTCCTAAATTATGGTTCTAATACTGGATCCCCCATCCCTCCTAAATCGTCTCCTGTTTCTCTCTCTATTACATCAGACAAATCTTCCCCCGCAAAGAGGCCTTCAGTGTACTCTTTCCCCCTACCCGCTCTCTCCTCTGCATTTTACAGCGAAATTGCTAAATCTGAGACAGTCCTTCCGACAATCATTTCTTTTTCGATTTCTTCACATTTTTCATGCAGCCATTTCGTCTTAGCTTCGCTGCACTACCTGTTTCTTTCATTTCTCAACGACTCGTATTTCTGTGTATCTGGATTTCCCTGAACATTTTTGTACTTCCTTCTTTCGTAGATCAACTGAATTTCTTCGCAATTATCTTCTTTATACCTACGTTTTTCCTTCGAACTTCTGTGACTACCCTTTTTAGAGATGTCCGTTCCTCTTCAACTGTACTGCCTAATGAGCTATTACGATATTTTTCTATTACATCCTTAGAAAACTTCAAGCGTATCTCGGCATTCCTTAGTACTTCTGTATCGCAGTTATTTGAGTATTGATTCACCCTGATTATTCTTTTAAACTTCAGCCTGCTCTTCATCACTACTACATAGTGATCTGAGTCTGTATCTTCTCCTAATATGGCTTACAATCCACTATCTGATTTCGGAGTATACCTCCTCCTCTTGTGATTTTTGAACTGAGTATTCGCTATTACTAGCTGAAATTTATTACTGAACTCAATTAGTCTTTCTTCTCTCTCATTCCTTGTCACAAGCCCATATTCTCCTGTAACCTTTTCTTCTACTCCTCCCCCTATAACTGCATTCCAGTCCTCCATGACCATTAGATTTTTATCTTCAGCTTGCGACATCGGCATATATACCTGTATTATAGTTGTCGGTGTTGGTTTGCTGTCGACTTTATCATTGAACTATTCACTGTAATACACTCTATAACCTATCTTCCTATTCATAACGAATCCTACTCCATTTTCTGCGCTCCTGATGTCATTTTCTACTCATCTGACCAGAAATCCTTGCTTCTTTTCATTTCACTTCAATAACCCCTACTATCTTCATTTTCATTTACCTTTTAAAATTTTCTAGCTTTCCTATGACGTTCAAGATTCTGACGTTCCACGTCCTGGCTCGTAGAACGTTATATTTACGTTGGTTATTGAATTTTTTTCTCATGATCACGTTCCCCTTGGCAGTCTTCTCCTAGAGATCTGAGTGGGCGACTATTCCGGATTTTTTTGCCAGTGGAGACATCATCACGACACTTTTTGAGTTACAGGCCACATGTCCTGTGGATACACGTTATGTGTGTTTAATGGCTAACATTGCCTTCTGCATCCTCATTGCTGATTCTTCCACCTTTAGGGGCAGTTCCCCACCACAAGAACAAGAGAGTGTTTTGAACCTGACCGCTCCTCCACCCTTTTTGACAATACCGTCAGCAAAATGAGGACGACTTCTTACGCCGGTAATCTTCGGTCGCCAACGCAGATTACTAATCACAATTTAAGCGGTGGCGGTTTCCCGAAATCGATCGTTGACATGGAGGATGCTGACTCTCTGGCCGCGACCGGAGCCCCAGGCCCTTCGTTGTTGCCCGTTCGCGCCATTCCATAAGTTTCCATGTCTGCAGCCTTAGTCGTCGTCGCATGGCCGTGGTCGCCGTCGACGGGGGGTCGATGGGAGCTCAAGCACTGCCAGACGGCGATCAGCCGACCTCTGCGTAGCCGAGGCAGCTACCTCGGCCACGCGCTCGCTCCGATCCACTTGCCTGTGCATCGTGTACTACGATGCTCTGCGGCGGCTCCTTTAACCGTCGCGGAAGGCCAACAGCGCGTTTGCAAGAAATCGCCGTAACTGCCATCTAGCGCAAGTGTACATACAGTGCCGCAGTGGTGGAAGCTGGCGAAATCGATAAATTGCTATTGGAAACTACTGTGATAGCAGAGTCAAAGACCGTTGTTTTTTTAATGTCTGATATAACACGGTTCAAATGTTACTTAAGGTCTAACACTTCTCTATATTTATACGAGTGTCAGATAGTGTAATTTCAATGGATTCTCTTAAAACACAGTCCCAATAGAAAGGCGCAGAGGCAGACATTTGTGTGTTTCTATACAGGGTGTTACAAAAAGGTACGGCCAAACTTTCAGGAAACATTCCTCACACACAAATAAGGGAAAAGATGTTATGTGTACATGTGTCCGGAAACGCTTAATTTCCATGTTAGAGCTCATTTTAGTTTCGTCAGTATGTACTGTACTTCCCCGATTCGCCGCCATGATTTCATACGGCATACTCTACCTGTGCTGCTAGAACATGTGCCTTTACAAGTACGACATAACATGTGGTTCAGGCACGATGGAGCTCCTGCACATTTGAGTCGAAGTGTTCGTACGCTTCTCAACAACAGATTCGGTGACCGATGGTTTGGTACAGGCGGACCAATTCCATGGCCTCTACGCTCTCCTGACCTCAACCCTCTTGACTTTCATTTATGGGGCATTTGAAAGATCTTGTCTACGCAACCCGGTACCAAATGTAGAGACTCTTCGTGCTCGTATTGTGGACGGCTGTGATACAAAACGCCATTCTCCAGGGCTGCGTCAGCGCATCAGGGATTCCATGCGACGGAGGGTGGATGCATGTATCCTCGCTAACGGAGGACATTTTGAACGTATCCTGTAACAAAGTGTTTGAAGTCACGCTGGTACGTTCTGTTGCTGTGTGTTTCCATTCCATGTTTAATGTGCTTTGAAGAGAAGTAATAAAATGAGCTCTAACATGGAAAGTAAGCGTTTCCGGACACATGTCCACATAACATATTTTCTTTCTTTGCGTGTGAGGAATGTTTCCTGAAAGTTTGGCCGTATCGTTTTGTAACACCCTGTACAACATTTGACGTCCCTCAGTAATATGATGCCACCGAGCGAGGGGGCGCAGTGGTTAGACACTGGACTCGCATTCGGGAGGACGACGGTTCAATCCCGCGTCCGGCCATCCTGATTTAGGTTTTCCGTGATTTCCCTAAATCGCTCCACGCAAATGCCGGGATGGTTCCTTTCAAAGGGCACGGCCGACTTCCTTTCCGGTCCTTCCCTAATCCGATGAGACCGATGACCTCGCTGTCTGGTCTCCTTCCCCAAACCAACCAACCAACCAGTAATATGATGCTGAAAATTGTAAATTTGTGGTAAGGTCTTATGGGACAATGCTGCAGAGGTCATCGGTCCGTAAGCTACTTCACTACTTAAAGTAACGTACGATATGGACAACACACACACCCATGCCCGAGGGAGGACCCGAACCTCCTACGGGGGGTGGGGTGGGGGTGGTGGGGAGCCGCGAGGACCGTGGCGCGGCAAGATGACGCTCAGCCACCGCAGACTGCTCATGCTGAAACATCATGATCCGGATGAAGATCCGAGAAGAATATTCTCTTTTATTTCGCTGGTAAAGCTACCTGGACACATGACGAAATGAAGATGAGACAGCGAGATAGGTCGTCTGTTGAGACATCAGGATTATTCAGTGGTAGAGGGAGCAATACGAGAAACAATATTGTAGAAGTGATACAAAAAAGACGGTATAATATTGAATGTAACTGCTGCGCTCATATGAAGAAAGTGCCACAAGAGAAGATATCGTGGCACATAGAAACAAACCATCATCCATAAGAGTGATAACGAAAAATAAATAAAAGTCTGGTTACGTGGACTTATCACGCGTGGTATGTAGTGTATTCCGTTGTTAGTTCCTTACTGGAAGTGTTCGTTAATGTACTGCGTTCAGTAACCCGACTGTGACGAGCGTAATGTCGACGGGACGTTCCTTCGTTTGCTGCTCCCCAAACCCACGCTCAGCCTCGGCGTTCCCCACTAGCTCAGGGCACTTGTCGATAATGGCGAGGCCCGTTAGCTCGCAGTGGCTGCCGTAGTTGGGGGCGGAGGAGGCGGCGGAGGCGGCGGCGGCCACGTAACGAGGCGGCCTCCTGCACGGCCGCGACCGCGAGTGACGTGACGTAGAGGTGACGTGGCGTGACGTGAGCCGAGGCGCCGATCCTATCAGCGCGCCCCCTCAGATGCGCGCCGCACCGCTTATTGCTGCTGTCCTTTAAGCGCCCGACCTGTCAGGCACACAATAACTCCACGATCCTCCTTTCTTTCTTTTTTTCACCCTCTGGTTGACTCCTCGTTAGCTCTTCCTTGTAGGTAACTACGTACCGCCATATCAGGAAGTACAAGGATGTAGTTACGTTAAAGCTGGCCTCACACGTAAATAATATCTCACTAACTTAAAATGCCAAGAGCTGGAAAAAGAAACGCATCAATTTTTCATAGCTCGCCGGTAATGAGTGTCTGTCCATCTATGGGGAGTAGTAATAATTTTTTTAATTATCACCTCGAAAAAGCATAGTCACGTAGTTAACGCCTTGCTTAGATGCAGGTAGAGTCTGCGCAGAATAACGTGGATGGTACGTGTGCAGCCAGCAGGGCGCGCATGGGGAGAGTGGTAGTGGTGGGGGCTACCAGCAAGCGGTGTAGATGAAATGCTGACCGCTGGAGGCGATATGGCGTTTTAAACTGAAAGCTACGTTCACGTTTTCTATAAATACAAAGTGGAGCTCCACCGTGCCCACTCTTGCAACGTGACCATTCAAAAGGGTCTGTCACCTTTGATTTGGTAAGTATATGAAAAGCATTCCGCTGAATGTGCAGCGATATATTTTCGGGCTAGCTTGTCAACAATTTATACTTTCGGAGAAGCAACATGAGTGTCGAATTTTAAGTGAAACCTACACATTTCTCTTCTTGCCATGTTAAAATTTTCTTCTTTTGCTAAAACACAGCTGGCTTTACACGGTGTCACTTCACTAACACGTAGCACAGAAGCAATTGCGTGAGAATTCTGAAATAGTGATTTGTTAAGTTTATTAAGTGAGGGACTGTGGAAAAGTAATGTTAGTAGCTTATGAAAAAGCTCAACGTGAGTACTAATTAATCGTGTACTGTCTTCTATTAGGTTGTTCAAAAATACGTAGCATTTCTCATTTCAACAGATGTCGTTGGCCTTTAAAAATTACGTTCTTTCATTGAAAAAGTCTGTAATTGGTGCAATAACACCATAGATAATGAAGTTTTTCGTAATAACCATTTGGCAAAGTACTTTCCTCTTTGTGTGCTGTTTTTCCCCCACAATCTCATTTCGATATCTCAGATCATTTATGAAATATGAAAACTGTTGTGAATATTTCACTCTGGCTTCATCGTTGGTGCAGCGTGATTGCAAATGAGAGTGCTACATCAGATCAGTTTTCCGAGGCTCTGTATCTAAATCTACATACATACTCCGCAAACCGACAAATGGTGCATGGTGGCCAGATATAAACCTACACCCAAGTCTAAAGAAAAATTCAATATTTTATCTAATATTCATACATAGCAACACATTATGTACGCATAATATGCACCAAATTCAAAACAGTGATCCCTATTTTTCAATGCATACTTTTCTAAATTTCCCACAGTGTCTTACTTCCAGGTAAATATCACAGTTATTATGACCAATAACGAAATAACGAGCACATCATCATGAATCTGAAATATAAAGCTGTAAGTAACGCAAAAACGATTTTTTTGCCGAATACTTTCTGTATAATCGTTTGAGAAAGACGGCAGGGCGTGCGCCTCGATTCTGTCATCGCGAACTGGTCGAAAGGTGGCAAACACTACCGGGCACCCCTTCTGAACAAGCTGATGAACTCGCCTAGCGCTTCTGATGAAAACTGGCCACCGCACCCTAACGTCTGCACCGCTGGTACACACTGAATACCCCGCGCAACAAAAAATGGTTCAAATGGCTGTGAGCACTATGGGACTTAACATCTGAGGTCATCAGTCCTCTAGAACTTAGAACGACTTAAACCTAACTAACCTAAGGACATCACACACATCCATGCGCGAGTCAGGATTCGAACCTGCGACTGCAGCGGTCGGCGGTTCCAGACTGAAGCCCCTAGAACCGCTCGGCCACAGCGGCCGGCCCCGCGAAACAGTACCTTAGCGTGCCGTAAGAGCAAAGAAAGCGAAATGGCGCAGCACACTCGTACCAAGTGGAGCAGAGCGCGAAACAGAAGTGCAATGATCCATGCTGAGTAGAAGGAAATGTACGGCAACAACACATTGCCATCTGGTGCAGTGGGTAGGTGGGCAGACAAATCCGATGGGGCCTAACGAATCTGAATGTCGAACGACGAAGTGGCAGACCATCTCTCTCTCAAGTACTCGCAGTTGCGACAGGGGGCTCTAGTGGATCTGTCTTCAACATCTTGCACGATTCTGAACAAGAGAAACGTCGCCGCCTACTGGATTCCCAGACTTCTCGGTCTGCGGCGCCTTGGCACGGTTTGCGCGGGTCCTCCCGTCGGAAGTTCGAGTCCTCCGTCTGGCAAAGATGTGAGTATTGCCCTTAAGGTAAGTTAGTTTAAGTTAGATTAAGTAGTGCGTAAGCCTCGGGACCGATGATCTCAGCAGTTTGGTCCCATAGGGAATTGCAGAAAACGGTAAATAAGTCAGAGTTCACATGAGCTGTGAGCATGAAAGCAGGCTACAACAGGACTGGTAGCGATAGCGTTTGTGTTATGTCATAAAGTGTTTGTATCAGATATAGACATTACAGAGACATATAAGTTTGCCATAGAGGATGGAATTAAAAATTTAAAAAATGAAAGAAATTAAGAATGTTAAGGTCACGGCTAAAATGAATTCAGGTGCCGACCTATCTACGCTATTTCAGGAACAGTATAAACCAAATGTGGAAAACAAGTCACTACAATGAGTAGGTTGGTATGGATTCTCGGGTACAATACTAATATGATTGGGTAATGTCGTGTACTGTACTGGTGCCTAAATGCCATCTCTGAGATATGTGTTGGGTTAGTAACAGATATATGCTGGTTGAAAACCTAAGGAGGGATAATTAGTTTCAGGAACTATACACTCTAAATAAAGTTGTGAAGTTAAGAGAGTTTGAGAGAAGTGGGACCAGGTTCAAATGGCTCTGAGCACTACGGGACTCAACATCTGAGGTCGTCAGTCCCCTAGAACTTAGAACTACTTAAGCCTAACTAACCTAAGGACATCACAAACATCCATGCCCGAGGCAGGATTTGAACCTGCGACCGTAGCAGTAGAATTATATGAAGATATAACAGATAAGGAAATTAGGAGAAGCATTAGAAGCGAATACACTGCGGCAAGAATTTTAAGTTTTATTTTTGCGGCATAAAGTTACAGTATACTTTCGGTGACATGGAAATTTGTGGTGACTTCCTATGGGACCAAACTGCTACGGTCGTTACAGTATACTTTCGGTGATTTGGAAATTTGTGGTAAGTTTCTATGGGACCAAACTGCTAAAGTCATTTGTCCCTAGGTTTACACACTACTTACTCTAACTTTAACTAACTTACACTAACGACAACACACACACCCATGCCCCAGGGAGGACTCAAACCTCCGGCGGGGGGAGCCGTGCGAACCTCCGCAAGGTACCTGAGACCGCACGGCTACCCCGCGCGGCTTGCTTTCGGTTATTCCCGTGGACGTTACCTTCTAGCCTATGACATCGTTAGAGCAGCTAGTCGTCAGCGTTCTGTCTAATTCAATAAGCGATCTTACCGCCAGTAGCAGCCAACTATATCAACACCGAGATGGCATTTATACGCGCCCATCCAGTCACCAGGCATGTTCGAGGCATTGGCCGTTAACAACAACCGCTGGACCCTCCAGGATTTGGTCGACAGCTTTCGTTCATCGTCAGCCCGCTACTTATACATCTATGTCCGGAAATCAGGGCCAGCGTTCCGCCTCGCCAGGGTTAGTGGTAAGACGAACTGCGAGGCTATATCCACTTGTCGCTCCACGACTGCCGACTCAGTCAAGTGCGGCACTCGTAGCACAGCATCTGCCACAGCACAGCCTATAACTAGCCCCCGTCCAGATGGCCCTGCGCAGCCTCTCGTCACGTAACCCGGCCCCCTGCCTGGGATTCTGTGTTGAGCAAAGAGTAATTGACGGTTTTCCCACTGATTTAAGACCTACTGTTTGCTGTCGCACACAAAATTAAAGATGGGAGAGCTGCTATGCCATCCTAACAGATCAGTAAGAGAGGTTCCCATCATCTGGTACCACTGACGCACCCTGTGATACGAATACCAATTTTTTTTTTTTTTTTTTTGGTCATCAGTCTATTGACTGGTTTGATGCGGCCCGCCACAAATTCCTTTCCTGTGCTAACCTCTTCATCTCAGAGTAGCACTAGCAACCTACGTCCTCAATTGCTTGACGTATTTCAATCTCTGTCTTCCTCTACAGTTTTTGCCCTCTACCGCTCCCTCTAGTACCATGGAAGTCATTCCCTCATGTCTTAGCAGATGTCCTATCATCCTGTCCCTTCTCCTTATCAGTGTTTTCCACATATTCCTTTCCTCTCCGATTCTGCGTAGAACCTCCTCATTATTTACCTTATCAGTCCACCTAATTTTCAACATTCGTCTATAGCACCACATCTCAAATGCTTCGATTCTCTTCTGTTCCGGTTTTCCCACAGTCCATGTTTCACTACCATTCATTGCTGTACTCCAGACGTACATCCTGAGAAATTTCTTCCTCAAATTAAGGCCGGTGTTTGATATTAGTAGACTTCCCTTGGCCAGAAAAGCCTTTTTTGCCATAGCGAGTCTGCTTTTTATGTCCTCCTTGCTCCGTCCGTCATTGGTTATTTTACTGCCTAGGTAGCAGAATTCCTTAACTTCATTGACTTCGTGACCATCAATCCTGATGTTAAGTTTCTCGCTGTTCTCATTTGTACTACTTCTCATTACCTTCGTCTTTCTCCGATTTACTCTCAAACCATACTGTGTACTCATTAGTCTGTTCATTCCGTTCAGCAGATCATTTAATTCTTCTTCACTTTCACTCAGGATAGCAATGTCATCAGCGAATCGTATCATTGATATCCTTTCACCTTGTATTTTAATTCCACTCCTGAACTTTTCTTTTATTTCCATCATTGCTTCCTCGATGTACAGATTGAAGAGTAGGGGCGAAAGGCTACAGCCTTGTCTTACACCCTTCTTAATACGAGCACTTCGTTCTTGATCGTCCACTCTTATTATTCCCTCTTGGTTGTTGTACATATTGTATATGACCAGTCTCTCCCTATAGCTTACCCCTACTTTTTTCAGAATCTGGAACAGCTTGCACCATATTATATTGTCGAACGCTTTTTCCAGGTCGACAAATCCTATGAAAGTGTCTTGATTTTTCTTTAGCCTTGCTTCCATTATTAGCCGTAACGTCAGAATTGCCTCTCTCGTCCCTTTACTTTTCCTAAAGCCAAACTGATCGTCACCTAGCGCATTCTCAATTTTCTTTTCCATTCTTCTGTATATTATTCTTGTAAGCAGCTTCGATGCATGAGCTGTTAAGCTGATTGTGCGATAATTCTCGCACTTGTCAGCTCTTGCCGTCTTCGGAATTGTGTGGATGATGCTTTTCCGAAAGTCAGATGGTATACTGCCAGACTCATATATTCTACACACCAACGTGAATAGTCGTTTTGTTGCCACTTCCCCCAATGATTTTAGAAATTCTGATGGAATGTTATCTATCCCTTCTGCCTTATTTGACCGTTAAGTCCTCCAAAGCTCTTTTAAATTCCGATTCTATTATTGGATCCCCTATCTCTTCTAAATCGACTCCCGTTTCTTCTTCTATCACATCAGACAAATCTTCACCCTCATAGAGGCTTTCAATGTATTCGTTCCACCTATCTGCTCTCTCCTCTGCATTTAGCAGTGGAATTCCCTTTGTACTCTTAATGTTACCAACGTTGCTTTTAATGTCACCAAAGGTTGTTTTGACTTTCCTGTATGCTGAGTCTGTCCTTCCGACAATCATATCTTTTTTGATGTCTTCACATTTTTCCTGCAGCCATTTCGTCTTAAGTTCCCTGCACTTCCTATTTATTTCATTCCTCAGCGACTTATATTTCTGTATTCCTGATTTTCCAGGAACATGTTTGTACTTCCTCCTTTCATCAATCAACTGAAGTATTTCTTCTGTTACCCATGGTTTCTTCGCAGCTACCTTCTTTGTACCTATGTTTTCCTTCCCAACTTCAGTGATGGCCCTTTTTAGCGATGTCCATTCCTCTTCAACTGTACTGCCTACTGCGCTATTCCTTATTGCTGTATCTATAGCAGTATTATACAAATACTGTCATAAATCAAAGAAAAATACAGAGGTAACGGTAACTCAAAACCCTAACGTTGAATACGAGAATAAGAGACAGAATATGATAAAATACACTGCTTGGAAAAAAAGTGAAGCACCTAGAAAGGGAGGAGGAAGAGTAATGAAACTTCACTGCTTGGGAGGGTATGCGATGTTGTTTCAGTGAGTACAAGATTGCGTTACATTTACAAAGAAGTTGGCAAGCAAGTCCACCTATGTATGACGTTGCACCCCATCTGGCTGGATGCTTGTGTACTTCAGCGGGTAAGGGTGTCAAGAGGCTGTTGAATTCCTTTCTGAGGGAAACTGGCCCACAACTATTGTGACTGGTTCTTGAAAGCCTAGATACTGCCACTGAGACGGAGTGGATGTGCGAGCTGGTACCACACGGTCATACCAGGAACAGATCTTCTCGCTGGTCACGGAAGTACCTCAACATCACAGTTCATAGGCATATGTGCCCTCGGTGATGATCAATGTCCTTCTGAAAAATGACGCCACGATACTGTTACGAGAGAGGCAACACATATCGACGTAGGATTCCCTTGTGGTATCGTTGCAGCGTAGAATCACGATCAGCTGTACCTGAAGTCGTATCCGATGGCTCCACACCCCACGACTCCAGGAATAACACTGCTGTGCCTCTCCAAAACGTTAGAGGAGTGGGACCTCTCCTCAGGTCGTCGACATACTCGCTATGGAGGGTATCTGAGGTAGTGCAGAACCACGATGCAGCGCTGAACACAAGCTGCAGCACTTCAACAGCAGTTCAAGCTTCCCGGTCACAGCACTGCTGTAGTGTTAACGGCGGCCTAAGCGTGCGACGGAAGTTGCCGCGTTCAGCTGCTGCTAATCTCCGACCATGGCGTGGGATGACTCAGTTTGTTGCAGGAAGCACATTCCTAATTCTAATATGGCAAGTACAGATGTAAATGGGTTAGGGTGTGCTTAGTGCACAATAGGGCGATACTCCCTTGTGGTTATCAGACTTGGTCGACTGGAAGTTTGATGAAGAGTAGACTGCCCTCATGTTCCCATGGAGTCCAATATTGGGCTATTGTCACATCCCAGTACCCCACGCGTCCTGATATTGCACGATTACACCAGTCAGTTAAATGGCGACCCCAAATGAGGCTCCTTTCAAACTATTTTATGTGCTGATAACGCTGTCTCAGAAGATGATGTAGTCCTTTATAGTGATCACTCAACGTCTGACGCTATTCGCGCACATATACGCTCTAGAAGTCCTGGTAACAACACTGAAAACCAACAACACTAACACACTCTGGTTGCCGTCCTACCTGTCACAGGGAAATGAAACTCTTACTCATACTAGCCAACGATGTGAACATGTACGAAGTTACCATGACAGCTTATAACTCTGTGATACGGAAACGCCATCTGATTTTCCTTATATCGTATTTTGTCAATACCATGTGATTACTTCTCCTGTAAATTTTGAAACGTTGTGATTAATGGAAATCATGAAACTTCCTGGCAGATTAAAATGTGTGCCGGACGAGGCTCTAACTCGGGACCTTTGCCTTCAGCGATGAGCTACCAAAGTGCGACTTACGATCCGTCCTCACGGCTTTACTTCCGCCAGTACCTTGTCTCCTACCTTCACTGGAGCTCTCCTACGAAACTCGCAAGACAGATTATGTGAAGTAAGCCTCTAGTTACATCTATCCCTGTACCAACGGGAAAAGCTTTGTATGATGCGAGGAGAACTCAAACGAGCTAGCTAGCTAGATCGTTTTCTGAAGTTAGCTTCCTACATTCACTTTCTAATTATCATAATTGACCCTCTAGTGCAATATTGGTTCCCTTTTACGGTGCAGTCGCTGTGCGATCAGTAGTGTCGAATCTATACGGTGTTACGTTATATTCCACTGTCTGGGCCTTACCGTCGTGTTTCTAGACATTTTATTGAGCAATACTAACAACAATTACACACAGTTACCATGTCTCCTTTAATCATTTCCTTTAGAAGTGCCATCCAGTCTTAACCAAACACAGAGTCAGATCTTTAATCAGTATATTATGTAAGGTCGTGGATATAATCACTAATCCAATACGATAACCGAAACAAAAAGTCACTCTCTTAGAAACATAAAAGTTGTTGGGCTCTCAAGGTTTTCGTGCTCATAATCTGTTCTTTTTTTACTTCATAATACAATTAGTCTTCATTTATTAGTACCCCGTAAGTAAGGTACTTTTTTGACCATAGATGGTTTACGCCATAACTTCAAAACTAATAGAAAAGTCCTATATGGATATGTAATTGTGAATTACACTTAACGTCAAACAACATGATCAAACAATTTATTCAAGAGTTACACTTGTTATCCTGTTCCCGTAAATTTCATTTCCTTCGTCTTCTGGCATCTCACCTGCGATTCAGTCGATATCTGCGTGCTCATGGTCGCTCCATACTAAGTAAGATTTGTATTCAAATGGCAGTGCGTTCATTTTAAATAAACAGCATGAGCAATGCATTATGGTAAAAACGTATGTATAAGAACACTTTGTATTTCTCTATTAACTCTCACAGTGATGCAAAAAATCTGTCACTATCACCATAGAAACGACAG
Organism: Schistocerca piceifrons; assembly: GCF_021461385.2. Lineage (NCBI taxonomy): Eukaryota > Metazoa > Arthropoda > Insecta > Orthoptera > Acrididae > Schistocerca > Schistocerca piceifrons. The sequence continues at coordinate 809,367,968 of NC_060138.1, forward strand.
TCTGGAAATCTATTATCTATGAGTCTGCAATAGCTTACACATTATATTGTAGAGTAGTAGGAAGCTGAAGAGGGAGGAGATAATCTACAGTAAGAAAAAAATGGGAAGCATTTGACGTTTAATCTTACAGATCGTTTCATAGGTAAAACAATAATTCCTCCAACTATTATGAAACTTTAACACTGTGCAACTAATTGTAGATTAAACCACATCCTTTGACAGTGTTGTCCGTTTGCTGAGCAGACTGTAAGTATGCTGGATCCCGCTGCTGTGGCTGTCGTAATACGCCCTCATCCCTGCCACGCTTTCAGGCGCCGTGATAAGATTCGCCGGTCGCTCTCTCATGGTGCGTCTTGTCGCCATCCCTGACGCATGAATATTTTATCGAACCAGTTCCGAAGATAATACGTTATAAAAGTCCAGCGGAGCCAGCCTGAATTTATAGAGCGGAGAAGCGGGTGTATCAGTCGAGGGACCTCCTGCTTGTGCAGCTTCCGCCAGCCACTGAGACCCGCTTTTGTTTCCTACTTTCTTGCTACATTTCATTTCTTTGGAAACGAGATGATTCTTCAGGAAAGTTCGTTACTTGTTTCAGTGTCTGCTTGAGACATAAATGTTTTGAACATTCCGCTTGTCCCACACATACAATTTTTTTCCCCTTCATCTATATAGGTGTCGATGATGAAAGCCTATCTCTCTTTTCAGATGGTTCAAATGACTCCAAGCACTGCGGGACTTAAGATCTGTGGTCATCAGTCCCCTAGACTTAGAACTACTTAAACCTAACCTAAGGACATCACACGCATCCATGCCCTCCCGCGTCCGGCCATCCTGCTTTAGGTTTTCCGTGATTTCCCTAAATCGCTCCAGGCAAATGCTCGGATGGTTCCTTTGAAACGGCACGGCCGACTTCCTTCCCTAATCCGATGAGACCGATGACCTCGGTGTCTGGTCTCTTTCACCACACTACCCAAACATCCATGCCCGAGGCAGGATTCGAACCTGCGACCGTAGCAGCAACGCGGTTTCGTACTGAAGCACCTAGAACCGCTTGGCCACAGCGGCCGGCTTCCTCTCTTTTCAGTACCAGCACATTTTGTTGTTCGTGTTGTTGTTCATCTTGTGCCGGAAATCTGATATCTCTTCAGATTTTTTATGGTTACAGTTTCCACGTAGTTAAAACCCTAGAAGGAAACTCGCTGATGGTCTATCATCACGGAAACATATGTGGGCGAACAGGAAAGACCATTAAACAGGCTTTTGCTCAAGGCTGAATTTTTAAAACGTAATTATAATATCCTGTTTCACTGCTTGTGAGCCACAACCAAGTTCAAGAAAACAGCAGATGTCTTTGTTTACAGTTATCCGTTTTCTGACTCAAGTGATGCGGCTCACCACATATTTCTCTCCTGTTCGAACTTCGTAACCTCAAGTGGCACTTTTTCAATTATATGTTGGAAGTATTACAACCTTTGTCTTCCCCTACAGCTCCATCTAATACCATTTAAATTAGTCCCTAGTGTCTCAATGCGTGTGCCAGCTTCCTGCCCTTCTTTTTATCAATGTTTTCCACACTTATTATCGTCGCCGTTTCTACGGGGAACCACCTCATCTCTTCCCGTTTAATATTGAACGTTCTTTTATAGCAGTACGTCACAGACTCTTTAGATTCTCATTTCTTGTGTCGTACTCACAGTCCACGACTCACTTCCTGAAAATGCTATAACTCAATTTTTTTCCTGAAATTTATGCCTATGTTTCATAGCAGTATATGTTTTTTTTTCCTGAAACGCTCTCTTATGCCTGTTCTGTTTTAGTTTTAATGCCCTAGTTGATTCTCGTGACAAGTGTTATTTTATTGGAAGGTAGGAGAATTCCCTCACTTTTGCCTGTGTGTCATCCTCAATTTTGATGTTTACTTTCTCATTATTCTCATCTCTGCTACTCCTCATTACATTTGTCTTTTTTCTGATGACTCCCAGTCCATAGTGTGTGTTTGTCAGATTCTACTTTCCATTCCATAGAACTTGCAGTTCTTTCTCACTTTCACTGAGTGTAACAATGTCATCATCGACACTTATCACGTGGCCGTGCGGTTCTAGGCGCTACAGTCTGGAACCGAGCGACCGCTACGGTCGCAGGTTCGAATCCCACCTCGGGCATGGATGTATGTGATGTCCTTAGGTTAGTTAGTTTTAATTAATTCTACGTTCTAGGCGACTGATGACCTCAGAAGTTAAATCGCATAGTGCTCAGATCCATTTGAACCATTTGACACTTATCACCAATATACTTTCTCTCCGTATTTTAATCCCATTCTTGAACCTTCGCTTCAGATGACTAGTTCTATCGATTTACCATCTGAACCGCAGTGGGCAGACAGTATCGTGAACGTAAAAATATGCTGTCAAGTAGAACAACGGGAAACTTACTGAAGATGATGTTCTATCGCCGAAACATGTTTGGGTGACCAGAAGAAAACATGTGTGGCCAAAGCAGAATCTGCGAAACATTTTTAAGAATAATATCATTTTCTATGGTTTCCCCTTTCTTCGCCTTTTAGTCTTTCTCTTCTTCTTGTCTTCCTCAATTTATCTCTTGAGCATATTTCTCTTTTTTCGGTTTTCGTCTTCTTTCATTCACAAATAGATGCTACCACCGTAAAAATGAGATCCACCAAATTATCGCATTTCCCGAATTAGAAAGCCTGACAATTATTCAGTTTCACGTAAACTATAAATACAGTATATTACGACATGTTTTTACAAAACACGTATGCCCCATCATATTTAAAACACGCAAATTCACATGTATGTCAGCAATACTTTTCATCATGGAGTATTTTATTGTTTTAAGCTGTAGACAGTCTGCTAGATATATTTGTGTTTTTCCATATTTTGCTGCAGATCTGAAGACGTTCGCGCGACCGCTACGGTCGCAGGTTCGAATCCTGCCTCGGGTACGTGTGTGTGTGATGTCCTTAGGTTAGTTAGGTTTAAGTAGTTCTAAGTTCTAGGGGACTGATGACCTCAGATCTTCGGTCCCATAGTGCTCAGAGCCATTTGAACTATTTGAAGACGTTCATTACCGACTGAAACTGGTAGTCTGATGACACAAAAAAAAAAAATTGTGACAATAGGCATGAAGTAAAAGAAACATTTTATAAATCAACACCTCAATTTCTGTCAACTGACATTCTTAGTGACTCCATGCATCAAAGTCCTAAACAGTCGACATATACGTGCTTTGTATGGCATTCACATTCCTTATCAGACGCTTTCCATGAAAACTCTATCAATTAATAAGTTAGTTTTGCCAAAGTGACAGCTGTGCAGACTCGGGCGCTAGCTGTTGAGCAAAGCAAACACAGCCAGACGCTGCCCGCTGCGCCGACGGGAAATTCTAAAGCACGAAATATGTATACCCAGCCAAGAATGTGCTTTCGTGGTCACATTCATCTGAAATACAGACTACATTCGGTATAAAGATTTTGTGTAGTCATTAGCCCGTATTGCAGGAGGCAGTGTACCACTATATCGCGAAACGACACAACGAACTCTATGTCCTTGTTAAGCGAATGGCTAAAGCTTTGTCATTATTACGGCCGCCCCCTGTCGAGGATGTTGACCATAAACTGTACGTTTTTTGTGTCCGTAGTCAGTTAGTGCCGAGTTTAACTGCACCACTTTTTTGCTAAATAACCTTTCTATTGATGCACGTACAGGAAAGCACGTATCTCTGACACTAATCACAGCTGTGGTATTGAAAAGAACGTGAGTCATGTTATGCACACGTCTTTACATGTAGTCGCGATGCGTTTAGTACTTCAATTTATGTTGAAGTTACTTTCAACGCAAATAATTTAGGTGCTACTTATCTTCACACATAAAATTTACGCAGTTCTTTCACAATGTGTGTCTTATTTCTGAATGTCCACTAATCTGTGACTTTTTTAAACATAATGACCATTTACAGTATTTCACGTCACATGTGGTGATAATGGAGCGGGTTTTACAATTGCTGAGCGCTAATTGTACTAACCCTAATAGTCTTAACTATGGGTAAAATCTGTATAACCTGTCGCGACTAATTATTGGCAGCTTGAAAACCCAAGAGCTAACTGAGCTTATTTAATAGGAGAAATAACGTAATACCTAAATTGCTCATATTCGAGTGTACACACCAGTCTTCAGATTCTGCAAAGTTGCTATTTCGTAACACAATTTCAATATAACAGGTGAAGAAAATGTTAGAAAGTCGCGAGCCTACTATTCCGATTATATTACTTGTTGCTAACTGCCATTTCGGTTTGATACTAAGATCGAAAATTTCCTATCTTGTAATTCCTCATACGTCTCCTTAGGTCACCAATATTCTCCAACTCTGGATGAAAGCTAAAGAGAGAGAGAGAGAAAGAGAGAAAGATGTAGAGGGGAAGAACTCCATTCTTCTTCAATAGTAACATCTGCTTCATCTCTATGACCCCGCTGGTAGGAAGACATTAAATAAACTTTGTTGTTCTTTTGCATTTCTTTCCCCTGTCTTCGGATCCGTCTTTTTTATTGCATGATCTGTCGTGTCATCAATTTTCAGGCTCTCTAGGACGAAAAGCAACCTCACTTACATAGCCAGAACACTCTCAGTACCCAATCCAAAGCACTTTCACCGGATTGCCTCTTTTTAATCCTTAATTTCATGACTAGATATATCTTGTGTTAGCTAGTCATAGTCCTAGTCCCCAAATCATCTTCACGAACTCCGGCCAGAAATTACATCCTATCGCCTATTTGTACATTTCCAATTTGTGTCCTATAAAATCAGCTCCCAGTTCAAGTTTTCCGCTCAGTGACTTCCACGCTCTTCAAAGACCGAACCGCTAGACCCCACCATCCGACATTAAGGATAGTTCTGTAGCCCCTGTGAATTGTATTGTGTATTGAGCCGGGGACCTAGAAACGACGGAGAGGTATCGTCCCGCCGTAGCCCTCAGTGGCACACAACCCTACAACAGCCCACAGCAGTCAATCCACCGCACCGCTGCCCCACACCAAACCCAGGGTTATTGTGCGGTTCGGCTCCCAGTGGACACCCCCTCCCCCTCCCTGGGAACGTCTACTACCAGACGAGTGAATCCCAAATGTCAAAGTAATTATTGTGTACGCGTACGTGGAGACAGCGTTTGGACAGCAATCGCCGACACAGTCCAGCTGGGGCGGAATAAGAGAAACCAGCTCGCATTCGCCGAAGCAGACGGAAAACCGCCAAAAAACCATCCACAGACTGGCTGGCACTCCGGACCTCGACACAAATCCGCCGGGCGTTAGACGGCGCGGCTATCCGGGCGGACTTTGTAGGCCCCACTGTAACACTCACCCATTCCTACTCTTCCCGTGACCCTCCCGTCATACGTACCCACGCATTTCTTTCAGTCGTTTCGAGTGACGTCGTCATCCACACCACAACGCCATCGCAATTACTGTCGCCAGCCGGCCGGAGTGGCCGTGCGATTCTAGGCGCTACAGTCTGGAACCGAGCGACTGCTACGGTCGCAGGTTCGAATCCTGCCTCGGGCATGGATGTGTGTGATGTCCTTAGGTTAGTTAGGTTTAATAGTTCTAAGTTCTAGGGGACTGATGACCTCAGATGTTAAGTCCCATAGTGCTCAGAGCCATTTGAACCATTTGAACTGTCGCCAGTGTTCTTACAGACATTAGAGTTACATTATTAATCTTTTGTTTTCTTTCAAAGTAATAATTACAAGGTTGCCACAGTAAAATTTGTATTTTATTTAAAATTAAGCTATGATGGTGGTAGCAATAAGGCATCTACTTTCATCATCACACAATTCTGAAGGTCACTAAAAATGGTTCAAATGGCTCTGAGCACTATGGGACTTAACAGCTGAGGTCATCAGTCCCCTATAACTTAGAACTACTTAAACCTAACTAACCTAAAGACATCACACACATCCATGCCCGAGGCAGGATTCGAACCTACGACCGTAGCGGTCGCGCGGTTCCAGACTGTAGGGCCTAGAAACGCTCGGCTACCCCGGCGGGCGAAGGTCACTAATACTATTAATAAAAATAAAACTGCTCTCATATGAACAAATAGCGGTAATTCATAGTTACGTTAAATAGGTGTCCAACATGACGTCAAACACGGCAGAGGTTTTCGCGTAAATGTCACTGGTCGCTCCTGCTCACAGCGTGCACTGCTGAGCGTATCGACGGTGCAGCCGCTGCACCTAGTTACGATACATCGCGATCAGGAAACCACGCAGTGCGTGCACAGGACCGTTTCTACGCTATCGATCAGAGAAAGGAGCAGGTGAAGCGTAACTTTCCTTTGACCAGTATGGTATAAAGAAAGAGTCATATGACACGATTAGTTAGAAGACACCGAGTACAGGTTTCCTTCCTCCGAGGAATCTCTTCAGTATAGGTTACTGTAAAGAATGGACGTACACTGAAGTGGTTTGTTTGTGTTGTGTGATGAAGAGAGAAAGAAGAGGATGGAACCTTTTGTCTGCACATAGCCTACCGCTCTCGAATAGCGTCAGACGGGCCGTGGAGCTTAACGTCTCAGTGCGACGGACGTATCACCGTCAACAGTGTCACATGTCTTCACTTCAAGAGGTGCGGCGAACAGGTTGGGGATTCAATCCAAGGCATTCACAAAAAGTTTGTTGATCGGGAACGGCGCTCCCCTTGCTGACCGAACAATCATGGTGAAAATATCGTCCAGTAGAAACTATCAGTATACGAACTACTTGCGAGTCTAAAGCTACTTTGGTTTACTCTTAATGCGCGAGAATAAACACAGCAAATTTGTAGACAAGTATATGTCTGTGTTTCTCACTACAGTAGTAAAGAATAAAGTAGTGAGCGAGAACAGTTTTATTACTAACGATCCTGCTGGAAGAACATCTGCAGCTGAGCATTATACCAGAGGTTGAAAATACCGCTTCAGTTGTAAATTTCTTTTATTATCACGTCCGGTTTCGGGCTCTCATAAGCCCATCCTCAAGTGTCGCAACTGTGCTTTGGACCCCGAGCGACGCAGTCGACGTGTACTAGGCGCAGTGTGCTACCTATGATCTCAGAACAGTGGACGAAACCGGACGTGTTAATAAAAGACATTTACAACCGAAGCGGTATTTTCAACCTCTGCTTAGATGTTTTATCTCATAACACACGTGAAAGCAGAATCTACGTTATTGATTTGTCAGACATGGTAGTAAGTGCCAACTTCTTGGCACAAAGAAACTATGTTGGAAAAACACGGAACAAAAGAGAAAGACTGTTTTGTTCCTATGTAATAATGTGCGTGGTTATGAGTTTTGCATTTTTTTAACCAAAATAACAAATGAAAATAGTTTAGAGGTTACATTTATTGATGCTTTGCGCCTGCACATGGTAATGACAGGGAATACTCGAAGACGCTTTATAACAGCACAGATTATTAAGATAACCTCATGATAGTTTACAAGCAAACATTTTCAGCTATGATTTACACACATAAATTAACACATTAAACGTACTAAACAGACAAGGTTTCCAAATAGCATATACGTCTGGGCAAACCCTACAATCGCACCTAACCCTCCCAACTACCAAGAGGGATAGATTCCAGGAATCAGGAATATATAAACTAGAATGTCACAGTTGCGATGCTGTATATACAGGCATGGCATGCATGAATTTTAAAACATCGTGGAAAGAACACATCAGGTGTTGGAAGTACGAAACAAACCATTCCACATTTGCAGGACATTTAAAACACCATAACCACCATCCGGCAAACATGAAACAAGAAATGAAAATACTTAGAATAACCAACCATAGCAAATATCTTACGGAAATGCAAGAAAACTCCCAAATTCAGAAAATCATCACTGAAAATAGCATGTGATAAATGGGCAAACACACATCAGCAGAGGCTCCCTCCTACACTTAATAAAAGAAATTATAAGAGAAAAACCGTCCCTCTCACACAAGCAGCCACAAAAAATTTTATATATATATATATATATATATATATATATATATATATATATATATATATATATATATATATATATATACATACAGGGTGGTCCATCGATCGTGACCGGGCAAAATATCGCACGAAATAGCGTCAAACGAAAGAACTACAAGTAACGAAACTTGTCTAGCTTGAAGAGGGAAACCAGATGGCGCTATGGTTGGTCCGATGGATGGCGCTGCCATAGGTCAAACGGATATCAACTGCGTTTTTTTAAAAATAGGAGCCCCACTTTTCATTAAATATTCGTGTTGTACGTAAAGAAATATGAATGTTTTAGTTGGACCACTTTTTTCGCTTTGTGATAGATGGCGCTGTAATAGTCATAAACATATGGCTCACAATTTTAGACGAACTGTTGGTAACACGTGGGTTTTTTAAATTAAGATACAAAACGTAGGTACGTTTGAAAATTTTATTTCGGTTGTTCCAATGTGATACATGTACCTATGTCAAGCGTGATTACTTGTAAATACCACATAAATGCAATAAATTCTAAAAGTGATGTCTGTCAACATCAATGTATTTGGCAATACGTGTAACGACATTCCTCTCAACAGCGAGTTCTTCGCCTTACGTAATGTTCGCACATGCATTGACAATGCGCTGACGCATGTTGTCAGGCGTTGTCGGTGGATCACGACAGCAAATATCCTTCAACTTTCCCCACAGAAAGATATCCGCGGACGTCAGATCCGGTGAACTGGGGGTTTCATGGTATGGTGCTTCGACGACCAGCCCACCTGTCATGAAATATGCTATTCAATACCGCTTCAACCGCACGCGGGCAATGTGCCGGATATCTATCATGTTGGAAGTACATCGCCATTCTGTCATGCAGTGAAACATCGTGTACTAACATGGGTAGAATATTAAGTAGGAAATCAGCATACATTGCACCATTTAGATAGCCATCGATAATATGGAGGCCAATTATCCTTCCTCCCATAATGCCGCGCGATACATTAACCCGCCAAGGTCACTGATGTTCCACCTGTCGCAGCCATCGTGGACTTTCAGTTGCCCAATAGTGCATATTATGTCGGTTTATGTTACCGCTGTTGGTGAATAACGCTTCGTCACTAAATAGAACGCGTGCAAAAAATCTGTCATCGTCCCGTAATTTCTCTTGTGCCCAGTGGCACAACTGTACACGACGATCAAAGTCGTCGCCTTGCAATTCTTGGTGCACAGAAATGTGGTACTGATGTGTCATTCACAACACCGACGTTTTTGAGATACCCCATTCTCGCGCATTTTGTCTGTTACTGGTGTGCGGATTAGCCGCGACAGCAGCTAAAACACCTACCTGGGCATCAGCATCTGTTGCAGGTCGTGGTTGACGTTTCACATGTGGCTCAACACTTTCCTTAAATAACGTAACTATCCGACGAACGGTCCGGATATTTTGAAGATCTCGTCCAGGATACCAAGCAGAATACATAGCGCACGCCCGTTGGGCATTTGATCACAATAGCCATACATCACCACGATATAGACCTTTTCCGCAATTGGTAAACGGTCCATTTTAACACGAGTAATGTATCACGAAGCAAATACCGTCCGCACTGGCGGAATGTTACGTGTTATCACGTACTTATACGTTTGTGACAATTACAGCGCCATCTGTCACAAAGCGAAAAAGGTGGTCAATTAAAACATTCATATTCCTTTACGTACTACACGAATGCGTCATAAAAAATGGGGGTTCCTGTTTAAACAAAACGCAGTTGATATCCGTTTGACCTATGGCAGCGGGCCAACCATAGCGTCATCTAGTTTCCCCCTTCAAGCTAGATGAGTTTCGTTCTTTGAAGGTTTTTCGTTTGGTGCTTATTTTGTGAGATATTTGGGCTGGTCACTACGAATGGTCCACCCTGTATTTATATATACCGGGTGATCAAAAAGTCAGTATAAATTTTAAAACCGAATAAATCACGGAATAATGTACACTCCTGGAAATTGAAATAAGAACACCGTGAATTCATTGTCCCAGGAAGGGGAAACTTTATTGACACATTCCTGGGGTCAGATACATCACATGATCACACTGACAGAACCACAGGCACATAGACACAGGCAACAGAGCATGCACAATGTCGGCACTAGTACAGTGTATATCCACCTTTCGCAGCAATGCAGGCTGCTATTCTCCCATGGAGAAGATCGTAGGGATGCTGGATGTAGTCCTGTGGAACGGCTTGCCATGCCATTTCCACCTGGCGCCTCAGTTGGACCAGCGTTCGTGCTGGACGTGCAGACCGCGTGAGACGACGCTTCATCCAGTCCCAAACATGCTCAATGGGGGACAGATCCGGAGATCTTGCTGGCCAGGGTAGTTGACTTACACCTTCTAGAGCACGTTGGGTGGCACGGGATACATGCGGACGTGCATTGTCCTGTTGGAACAGCAAGTTCCCTTGCCGGTCTAGGAATGGTAGAACGATGGGTTCGATGACGATTTGGATGTACCGTGCACTATTCAGTGTCCCCTCGACGATCACCAGTGGTGTACGGCCAGTGTAGGAGACCGCTCCCCACACCATGATGCCGGGTGTTGGCCCTGTGTGCCTCGGTCGTATGCAGTCCTGATTGTGGCGCTCACCTGCACGGCGCCAAACACGCATACGACCATCATTGGCACCAAGGCAGAAGCGACTCTCATCGCTGAAGACGACACGTCTCCATTCGTCCCTCCATTCACGCCTGTCGCGACACCACTGGAGGCGGGCTGCACGATGTTGGGGCGTGAGCGGAAGACGGCCTAACGGTGTGCGGGACCGTAGCCCAGCTTCATGGAGACGGTTGCGAATGGTCCTCGCCGATACCCCAGGAGCAACAGTGTCCCTAATTTGCTGGGAAGTGGCGGTGCGGTCCCCTACGGCACTGCGTAGGATCCTACGGTCTTGGCGTGTATCCGTGCGTCACTGCGGTCCGGTCCCAGGTCGACGGGCACGTGCACCTTCCGCCGACCACTGGCGACAACATCGATGTACTGTGGAGACCTCACGCCCCACGTGTTGAGCAATTCGGCGGTACGTCGACCCGGCCTCCCGCATGCCCACTATACGCCCTCGCTCAAAGTCCGTCAACTGCACATGCGGTTCACGTCCACGCTGTCGCGGCATGCTACCACTGTTAAAGACTGCGAGGGAGCTCCGTATGCCACGGCAAACTGGCTGACACTGACGGCGGCGGTGCACAAATGCTGCGCAGCTAGCGCCATTCGACGGCCAACACCGCGGTTCCTGGTGTGTCCGCTGTGCCGTGCGTGTGATCATTGCTTGTACAGCCCTCTCGCAGTGTCCGGAGCAAGTATGGTGGGTCTGACACACCGGTGTCAATGTGTTCTTTTTTCCATTTCCAGGAGTGTAGATAGAGAGGTACAAATTGACACACATGCTTGGAATGACATGAGGTTTTATTAGAACCAATAAAACATAAAAGTTCAAATAATGTGCGACAGATGGCGCTTCATCTGATCAGAATAGCAATAATTAGCATAACAAAGTAAGACAAAGGAAAGATGATGTTCCTTACAGGAAATTCTCAATATGTCCACCATCATTCCTCAACAATAGCTGTAGTTGAGGAATAATGTTGTGAACAGCACTGTAAAGCATGTCCGGAGTTATGGTGAGGCATTGGCGTCGGATGTTGTCTTTCAGCATCGCTAGAGATGTCGGTCGATCACGAGACACCCCAAAGCCAGTATTCGTACGGACTGAGGTCTGGGAACCTGGGGGGCCAAGCATGGTGAAAGTGGCGGATGAGCACAGGACCATCACCAAACGAAGCGCGCAAGAGAACTGTCACGCGTCTAGCAATATGGGGTGGAGCGCCACCCTGCATAAACATCGTACGTTCCAGCAGGTGTTTATCAGCTAGGCTGGGGATGATGTAATACTGTAACATATCGGCGTACCTCTCACCCGTCACGGTAGCAGTTACAAAACCAGAATCACGCATTTCTTCGAAGGAAAAGGCCCGATAACGGTAGATGTGGTAAATCCGTAACAGTTAATGATGTGATGATATGTGTGAAATCTTATGGGACTGATCTGCTAAGGTCATCAGTCCCTCAGCTTACACACTACCTGACCTAAATTATGCTAAGGGCAAACACACACACCCATGCCCGAGGGAGGACTTCAACCTCCGCCGGCACCAGCTGCACAGTTCATGATGCCGATGGATTTTGTACAGATAGCATCGGAGGGCACGCCTCAGTGCCGACCAAACAGTAGTGTATGGAATGCCGGTGCGACGTGCGACTGCACGAGCGCTGACTTCCCCGTGCATAGACGAACCCTCCACAGTCTCCATTTCTTCCTGAACTGTCTCAGCAGCATTACGCCTTGTGTTCGGTCGGCCACTACGGAGTCTATCGTCTAAACAACCCGTGGCTTCGAACTTCGAAACGATTCTCGCCACAGCTGCATTTGTCAACGGACCTTTATCCGTTCGAATCCCCTTCATATGGCGATAGCTGAACTAGCAAAAAAATGGTTCAAATGTCTCTGAGCACTATGGGACTTAACATCGTAGGTGATCAGTCCCCTAGAACTTAGAACTACTTAAATCTAACTAACCTAAGGACATCACACACATCCATGCCCGAGGCAGGATTCGAACCTGCGACTGTAGCAGTCGTGCGTTTCCGGACTGAAGCGCCATAACCGTTCGGCCACCGCGGCCAGTGCTGAACTAGCACATTCCCCATTCTGATAATACAACCTCACTAAAAGCGCCTTTTCAGGTAACGTCAACATGCTGCGACTGCTGGCGCATCAATTCTCTCTCTCATTACAGCTCCTATTATACACGATTGTCATACGCAGTCACTGACGTTTTGCTGTCCAGCGCCATCTGTCGGACATTTTGTAAACATTGGTTTTTTTTGGTTCTAATAAAACCCCATGTCACTTCAAGCATGTGTGTCAATTTGTACCCATCTATCTACATTATTCCGTGGTTTATAAGGTTTTCAAATTTATACTGACTTTTTGATCACTCGGTATATACACAACAATAGATATTCAAAAATGATTTTCACCAGCATGAACGTACGGCAGGGGCTTAGGAAACCAAATACTATGCAAAATTTTAAAACGTAATCAAATACTATTTTCAACCAAACTTGTGTATTTTTAAATGGACACCCTCTCTTATTTCATATGCAATCAATAGCATGAAAAATCACAAAAATAATGGCATTGGTTGCATCGCAATACGTCAATTACATCCCGAAAAATTGCGAAGCGAAGTTGACGCTTGAAATATATGAAACGCACAGCTAGCGCACGTCCTGAGACTCAAGCGTGCACCTCACGCTACCTGTAATCGTCATGTGATGACGTACTACGGCAGTGGAGTGTTAATGTATGGAGTGGTATTGCACGACAATACATCATTGGCCAATATTTAATTGATAGCACTCCTAAAGGGGGATAGTTTAGCCATTTCTTGAGCTGCACCTTACTTGAACCGGTCCACCTCTTATAATGTGTCAAATAATGCGGTATCAGAATGATGGTTGTCCTGCACATAATGTTTATTGTTGTGAAATGAGAACTAGAGGTACAATTAGTGGTAACACACTTGGTTTCACGTTTCGGAACGTTATATGTTCTGAAATAGGTGGATTGTAAAGGATAGCAACGGCGTCACAGTTTCTGACGTGAAGCATCGCATGTAGTACTGTGCGCAGAGCAGGGGTTGCCTGCACTGGTGCCTGTATCCTGCCGTAAACGTACCAGTACCACCATGGTACGCCCTACCTTCAGTGTACAAGTATCTCCTGCTCTGGTCTGCTGAACTGCTCTCATATTGTAGCCTAACGTAATTCACGTACGTTGCCACATTAAAACCCGTTTTCTTGTGGCTTGTTACATTTGCCGTCATCTAGTCAAAATGCCGGCCTTCATTAAAGAAGAAAAACTGCGTATTATTTTAATTAATAGTGAATGTCACAGAAATGCAACCGCGGCTGTGACATTGAATGCTGAACGCTACCCAGATCGGCGGTGTCCGTCACGTCGAACCATTGGCAACGCCACTTCTCACGATACAGTGCGCCGTAACTGCTCGATCACCGAGTGGTTTTTCCTCGGTGAGTGTGCCATTGTTCGCGTAATGAAGTTTCTGTCTTGGCGCGCGCTTCGTCAGGTCTGTTATTGAAGCAGCGCGGTCTGCCAGCACAAAGCGGCCATTGTGCGGTGGCCGCGTGCGGCTCCTCCGGTGTCATCGGCCAGATGTGTTGTCCGATCCTGCTCAAGACATACAGACCGCCCACGTCTGCTTACCTCTGCGTGACTTGCTGGTACCTGACAACTTCTATCCCTGAAAGATTAGCCGGGACTCTGGGTGCCACAGCAAAATAATTTTGAGCAATTTAATGCAGCGTCAGTCCTGTCGTCGTGGAAAGAAATGTGAGGTAAGCTGTGCAGGGTGAACCACCAAAAACTTACTTAGCAGATACTGCAGAAGTGGAAAGTGCAATTGAAGTGTGGTTTCCACAGAATAGATGGTAGTCAGGGGCTCGTATTGTAAACAAAAAAAAAAAAAAAAAAAAACAGATTATAATAGTTGGAGTTGTTTCAAAGAAAATGACTTTTGCATGCTGCACCTCGAAATTTTTGTTTTTATTTGTGCACCCAGACGTGTTTCGCCTCTTTTGCAGGGCATCTTCACTGGGTGTCCTGAAATATTACATGATTTGTCCTTTTTACACATAGGTTATGGTTTCACATGTAGGTTATATATTTAAAAGTCCGCAGCTCGTGGTCGTGCGGTAGCGTTCTCGCTTCCAACGCCCGGCTTCCCGGGTTCGATTACTCGGCGGGATCAGGGATTTTCTCTGCCTCGTGATGACTGGGTGTTGTGTGATGTCCTTAGGTTAGTTAGGTTTAAGTAGTTCTAAGTGTTAGGGGACTGATGACCATAGATGTTAAGTCCCATAGTGCTCAGAGCCATTTATAAATTTAAAAACAGTTCCTTAACGTTTTTTTACGAAATGAAAAGGTGCATAAAGGTAACTTCTAATCCACTGCATTCAAGCAAACTGCTTTTTCTCATTTAGCAACCAATTGGACATCTTACAGTTCACTGGTTTCGTTACACATCACTGTAGCTGCCATCTTTTTAATACAGAGGTCCATTTGTTTTTCTAAGTGTTACCAACTGTTTTGTGAATGTATGTGTGTGTGTGTGTGTGTGTGTGTGTGTGTGTGTTAGAGAGGGAGAGAGATTTCCTTTTTTTTTAATAGTATTTAGAAAGTGTAATTTTGCGGAAACTTAATCTTTTTAAATGGAGCAATTCCTATTGACATTAACAGACTAAAAGCAGGTTAAATTACAATTCCAGTGATATTTGTTGCAGGATTCTAGGGCGAGTCTTTTACGAGATATCGTATTTTTAAAAGTTTCTACACCTACGTTTGTTATGTGGCGCGTAGTTGCTAGGTACGATATTGTTATGTTTGCTTCCAGTGTGCTTGTGTGTTCCCTGGGTGCATTGCGACTTGCAAGTCAGTGTCAGTGACAGAATAAACAGTAAGTCGTGAGTGGTCGATGGGATTTACCAACGCAGAAAAAGCCGACGTGCTCATGATATATAGAGAGCGTAGGAAGAATGTAGGACGTTCTTATACGGTGTATGCGACAAGATATCCCAGTAGATGACAGCCATCTCGGCAATTATTTATCAACAACTTCATCCAGTTAGTTGAAAGTGGTAGTTGAACACCTAGACGACAGGGTGAAATTAATGTTCTTTCTGCTGTTGTAGTTGATCATCACGTTAACTCCCGCATAGTCGCAGGAAGAAGTGGAAGGAAAGCGTCCGACGCATTCTCCATCGATATATGTTCCATCCCTGTCACATCTCTCTCCACCAGGAGCTGCACGGAAACGATTATTAGAATCGTGTTAACTTCTGTAAATGGGCATTAAGACAGGATACTCCAGATGTATCATGTATCTTGCTTAGTGACGAAGACTCTGGTAAATGGCTAGATAAACCGCCGAAACATGCGCAGTTGGTGTGCTGACATTCCCCCTTGACTTCGTCAACTTGAATGTCAGCGTTTATGGAGTGTAAACGTGTGGGACGGGATAGTGAACCATCAGCTCATAAGCCCGTTTTTCATAGAGGTAAAACTGGACACGCACCAGACTATTTTCCACGAATGCTAGACGACGTTCCTCTGCAAACTAGCAGGATCATGTGGAACCGACATGATCGCTACGTAGTACTACGAAGTATTACAACGGCATATCTTCATGAATTGCTTCCAAATCGTTGGCTTGAACGTAGAGGACCTCTACCCTGTCAGTGCCGTTCCCAAGCTCTGACGCCTCCAGACTTTTTCTTTGAGGAGATCTGAAAGACACTGTCCACAAGAACTTACCAACTATGTACATCCGACAATATGCAACGACGTACTACTGTGGCCGGCTCATACTATAACCAGAGTGGAAGCGTGTATTACGCCGCTTTCGGTGTTCACTTTAGACACAACCGGTGATGGTCACTTGTCTCGTTACTGGTCACAGTCCACAAAACTTGTGCACGTACTTTTGTTCTTCAGTGTGTACTACAACAGGGATTTTACAAGTGTCGATGTGGGAAGTTATACGATATCTCGTAAACGATTCGCATTAGAATCCTGGAAAAAGCATAGCTGATTTCCAAATTTATCTTACTTTCAGTCTGTCAACGTCAGTAGGCGTTGCTCCATTTTAAAAGTGTATGTTTTCACAAAAAATCCGTTTGCTAAATGTTATTGAAAGCTGTTGATCTTCTAGCAATACAAACCCCTGACTACCAGTTCATTCTGTGAAAACTGCTCTTCAGTACCACTTCACAATTTTCGCAATACTTGTGATGCAAGTTTTAGGTGACGTACTCTTCTTAAGCTCAGTATGATGGTAGTATAGCAGGAAACTATAAAACTGAAATAAAAAATATTATGGTTCATTTCCTTTGAGACAAGCAAATTTGGCGTGGACAGAAATAATGTAGTGTGCGTGGAAAATTTACTTTGATACCAAATAGTCAGAGAATCGTTTCATCGGGGTCAGAATTATGATAGCAACAGTAAATGCGTAACTCAGTTGAACAAACGTAGAAAATTTTTAGTAAACGCAAGGACAACCTCACTTTATCAACGCCGACTGCAAATGCCGACAGGCGGCTCTCAACACAGACAAATATGCAGAATATTTAAAATAGACTGAAGCGTTTCCAAAAACTATATCTTCTACACGAATGAAGATAGCAACGTTGGGTGAATTTTAACTTACGCAGTGGATTGAAACGGGTAATTTTCTCTCCCGCTTCCATAATTTAGTGATGTAATGAATTGTTGATGGCACGATTTTGCTGCCATCAGTGTCGTATCTTGAACACATGCTCATGCTTGGGAGAAGATTGAAATGTGACGTTTTGTTTTATTTTCTCTTGAGATCAGCAGTCTCTTTCTTTCACATTACCAGGACCTGATCTCTTTGTCTGCACATACGTAAGCACGGGTGTGTACTTTCAAATGTTCTGTTCGGATTAGAGACGTTACTTTCCCTCAGAAGTAGGCATGCGAGCCTTCGGATTTACGCTCCTTTCCTCTCAGCCTGAGCTCCAGAGATGTCCAGTAAAACAACGTGTATGGATTCCTGATCCTTCCAGACCTTTCTGTTTGTACAATAAAACGTCACGCCGTGAATCGCAAGCTTTCCCGTTTTTTCTGTTTCACTCGAATGGCTAGTCAAGCTCCGCCATTCCCTCCCCTTGTAAAACAAATCAGAAAAGAAAGAAAAAGGAGGCACTACTCTCAACGGACGAGCGGAGGCACTCTTTCTGCAGACTCCGTTGAGTGAGTATGGTTGTTCTCTACTAACATGGTCTTGATATAAGCCGGGTTGCGCTGTATGAGTTAGGGTGTTGTTAGATTTCATGTTCAGTTACTGATCAGTTATACTTGCTCAACAATTTTCGCGTGTGAATAGATTCCTGTGCGTATTACGTCCTGCACTAATGATCCAATGCTGTTTGTTTAGCGGAATGTTAATTGAGAGAAATTCTTAACAGTAGTCTGGTAGTAGAACGGATCTGATGTGTCTCATGAATGATGGCCCCAAGTGAGTTTCTTTGTATTCTTGAATTCCGTCTATTGTTATTTCTTCTTATAGCCTTCAAGGAGTTTTACCATTGCAATTCAAATGCGGCCGATTAATTTTCTTTCTCGAAACCGAAGGTTTAGTTGAACCATATCCGTTCTTTGTGTAGTACGAGACACCAACTGTCGACAAACCAGTTTTTTAAGATCACTAATAGCTTTTGCGAGAAAGTACTCGATTCTTAGAGCTTGATGAATACCTATACCATTATTATCAAAACATTGTAGTCAATTTTACTAGATTTAACAAACTTGGTCACTGCGAGTTGGTCCTGTTTCGTTCACTCAGCGTAAACTTTTTAAAATATATTGTTAACTAAAGCCTTCTCAACATTGTAGCTAAACACGAACAAAAGTAATTCCCTCAAACAGCCGTTCTATCTGGCGCTGAGAATTTTAAATCGTGTCGTTTACAAGCACACCGTCGGTGTATAAGTGTAAGATGTTATACTGACATCCAACCGTGTATTGCGTGTGCCTCACTATCTGTGTCATGCAGCAAACCTAGTTTAACTTACAGTTAATTAGTACATTTAAGAACCATAGAAAATAAAAAATCTGAAGTGGAGTCGTTCATATTTTTATATGAAATTATGGGCGGAGACGAAAATGGAAGTAGTGCAGTCTGCCATACAGTCATGATCCAGACCGCGGGCAGCAAAGTTGCGGTCTCGCCTGTGACCTCTGCAACGAACCCGTGAAGTACGGGTACACCACGTCTAGGCCCTTTGGGGGGTGGTGTGAACTCGTCTCATATTGCTTCATGTTCACTGTGTCACGCGTCTCGTGCATGCGACTGTTAGTAATTGTTTCGAAGTGGTTCCCCGACGTTTGAGACTAGTTGCAAATAACAAACCTTCAGTTCATTAAGTAATTAGTATTCTATAACCGATCATGTACATTAAACATCAAATCTGGATCGAACAGGAGGACGATTAGTATTTTTTTGTGAATATAGGGCACTGAACAACTGTTAAGCACGTACTCATTCAATGATCCCTTTAAGCAGAAAAACAGAACGCCAGAACAAGCTACGTAAAATATCAGATATGAAAATGGTGTGAACGAGCGAAAATCAGTTATGATGGATTTGATGTGTTTAAGAACAATAGTCTGCTAATGATAGTGAAATCTACTGACTAATTTTTGTGCAACAAACGCAGTGCCGGCATCAAGCGGACCCATAAACACCATATGGTTTTCCTGTAGACGTGGACCAATCGGGAGAAGAGCTCAAGTACGCAATGACTTCTTAGTCTGACTTGTATTCGCGTTAATTTCACGTCAAGTCTATTCCGAGAGATGAATTACAATGGTATTGTAAATTACTTTTGATGTTTTGAATCAAATTAGATAGAGAGGACTCGATGACGATAATCTCACTCCAAATGATATGGGCGGAAAAATCACTATACGAGTATCTGAGTGGAAATGAGACAGAAGTAAAATTGTGGACCAACCAGAAATGGCATACTATTTTCCGTTACTTCATCCCTCGGAAATGTTAAATAAACTGAATACTTCCGGCAAACGAATGGTGTTTCAAGATGCCACTGGTGCATTAAGTTCGTTTATTAATTGGAACGCATGCATCGAGTTGGGTTCACCGGCGTTACATATGTGCAACAACTTCAGATTCGACATTTTCAATCGAATTTGACATACAGTTTGGTGCCAAACTAATAACATTTATTTTTATTAGTTCCCTTGCTACAGTTAATATTTTCGTTATCGAAGCATTTAATCACCTAAGATTTTCTACTGATGAGACCCAACGTTTTGTTTTTATCGCAGTCCGTTTCCAACCCATAGACGACCTTTGCACACGTTCTTCAGTTTTTTTGATCCGGGCTATGCTCTGTCACTGACTAGAGGCAGCAACATATCTCCATTATGATGTGGTCCCCCGTACTGCGCGTGCACGTCCCTCACCCCACGTTTGGGCACGGACGTTAAAATGGAGTTATACCACCTCCAGCAATAACTCATCATGCCTGCCTCACCTTGTTCGTGCGCATCCCTTTGGTAGTCGTCCACACACCTCAGGCTGTGTGGACATTTTCAAGCATTTGATACACAAGTCGTGATTGACACTTATACGATTTCCCACTTTGAATGCATTTTTTAATTTAATGGCGTCTTCTGTTACTGTAAAACCGGTGTTTCGGAGGCGTATCTCTGGACTACAAATGAACACTGCTTTTCATCAACCCTTTTTGTCTTTACCAATAACAACGGATCTCTTTTGGCACCTGCATTTCCAGACATACTTGAAACAACCGATCTGCGACATTCCGGTCTGTAGTAACCATCTCAACAGCATCGTAGTCACGGGTTCTAAGACCTTCAAGTATCGAAAACTTACGTTAACTTTCTTTCTACTGCACAGATCGCCAGTCTAAATCGTTACGAGCCGAGCGGTGTAAGGTGCTGCAGTCATGGGCTGTGTGGCTGGTCCCGGCGGAGGTTCGAGTCCTCCCTCTGGCATGGGTGTGTGTGTTTGTCCTCAGGATAATTTAGGTTAAGTAGTGTGTAAGCTTAGGGACTGATGACCGTAGCAGTTAAGTCCCATAAGAGTTCACACACATTTGAACATTTGAATCGCTAAGAAGCGTAACTTTCCTTTTCTTCTTTGGTCGGGTACTTGGGTTTGAATATAAACAAAACTGAAAGCTGCCAACCAACAGCCATATGAAGGCCACTAAAGACATGCCCCCATCATGGAGCATACAAGAATTATAAATTTTCAAAGGCTAGGTGAACTATGACGAGAAATTGAAAGCTATTTTGGCACAGATTTAACCACCCCTTAATGGTCACCGCGAGAAGGGGGCTCAGTATGTTTCGTGATCCACATTTGCCGATGAGCTCTTCGCTCTTCAATAGGCCCTACAAAGAGCGTCCTGTTTGGTGACTTACTCCCCTGATAAAAACCTTGATACTGCCACAGATGCTTCACAGCCTGGCATCAGCACCTTTTCACTCAGAAAGCCGATGGATTAGGCCATCCAATAGCTTTTACATCCGAAACGTTGAGTAAGCCTAACAAAATTACGCACAAATCGAGAAACATGGCCTCGCCATCATCTTTGCAATACAATAGTTTCACACTTACTTCTAAGGTATAAGTTTCACAAGGTTTTTCAAGACTTACTAGGCCCTCCCTTATTGTTGCCAGACAAAGGGGGGCTATGTTTTTATTTGCAGTATTACATTACATACAAACCAACAGTCGAACACTGGAATGCACTCTTACCTGGTTCCCAACAAAACCCAGGATAGCATCTGACCAAGTGGAGTTCACGTGTTTCCGCATGGAATCCGAGTCTTTTTTCGTTTTAAAGGATTTCCCAGGCGCAGCATCTACAATCGCAACTGAATAACAGAAGTTTCTCACGAAGCGCCAAGGTTTTAAGTAGGTGAAATCGGGCGATCTGAGAGCGGACCAATATCACACAGCTGCTTTCCTTGGAAATATTGGCTGTCAGATCAAGACGAGGTCCTTCTACTCACTGAGCAGAACGAATACCCCTGGGTGATGCGCCCCCCCCCCCCCTCCCCTCTCACCCTACAGTCAGCACAGTCAGCACTCTGATCCTCGCCTTATATCACGCCAGCTACTGTGGGGTCGCGCGAATGAAGGACCTGAAGCCACCACAAGGCTTTCTTAGCTGATCACAGCGAGACACTCACCCGCTAATTGAAGCCCCCCCCCCAGTCTTGCAGCAATCTCCTTCAAAAGTTTCTTTATCCTGCCCCCAGCCTTCTATGCTTTGGGACCGAGACCATGTACACAGTGAGGGTCCTTTCGTCACTACAATGTTGCTAATCGCCATAGTCAATTTCTTAAACATTCCACATTTCGTTAAATTGTATTCCAATACGACAAAAGCGGCTATTAATGCACTCACACAGATATTCGCTACTGAAGGTCTCTCACAACAGATTACCTCGGCTCTCTTTACTAATTTTCCACTCAGCACGGCAGTTATCACCTCTTCACTGCTCCTTTTCATTCTCAATCAAAAGGCAAGAAGGACGGGATATCCTACACCTTCAAACAAAAAATGAAAACAGAAGTCTATCCATGGACATTCAAGCACACAGTTCAAGTTTCCACCGTCGATCAGCGCTGTCTCCACAGACACACTTCCACACACTACTCTGTACTTCACCCCTCTCTCTCTCTCTCTACCTCTCTGCCTGTTTTCAAATGTCAAATACTAAATTTCTGACAGACGTAATCTCCGTAACCCCTCCTATTCTCTCTCTCTCTCTCTCTCTGTCTTTCTCTCCCTATTGCAAAACAATCCAATACTAGTGTGTTTTTACGAAAGCTTTATATCCCTTTCCCCGTAAGTACACACACACACACACACACACACACACACACACACTCTCTACCTCTCCCTCTTTTCATACGGGACGTATTGTATTCGTAGCATCCGTACCCCACCGCCCCCCTCTCCCCTCACTCTCACTTTTCTCTCTTACAAAATAATCCAGTAATTGTCGGTTATTACCAAAGCGCCCACACATACGAACACGCATATGAGAAACATCTTACATACTTCACTGCACCCACTTGCTGAATGTCGAAGAGAGAGAGCGAGAGAGAGAGAGACTTTAGGGTTAGTGCAAGAGAGAAAAAACCTCCTCATTTCAGTGGTGGAAATGGCTAATGATACTTTCAGTTGGCAGCTAAGAGACGATACACATCATTTCTGCCAGTGTTGTCAAGTTCTGTGTCGGCCTTTCTCCCTCCTTCTGTAATGCTTACTTGCGTGAACAACAGACATTTGTGAACTTATCCATAAGCTATTTGCAAATGATCGATGTTTAAAATCAGAGTTGAGTTACCACGTAGAACAAGCTACAATCATAAAATCTGGTATGAGGGTTGGTATGATGGTTTAGTTGTACTTCATAATCATGAGCTTAGTGTCATGATGTGTAGGTTTTGAGTTTTTGAGATAATAAACTAATATTTTCAATTGCATCACTTGGCGGTTATGTCGGACACTGTACCTATCATTTCACATGTGCTAGCCTTCTCTCTCTCTTCCACAGCAACACACACACACACACATCAAAAATACTGTCTAAGCTGTGTACTGCATCACCACTTACATTACGGTGTGACATCCATAATTTCCAACATCAAATTACGTAAGCAGCTATAGTTCTCTCTCTAATAGAGGGAGAAAGAATCGTGAAACAAAAAAATACCCTACATAAAATATTTTTCATAAAAAGATTTTTCAAATTTATAAAAATATTTTATTAGATATAGTTATTGTCAATGTGTTACGATACCGAGCTTGGGGCGGATTACGGGCTTGTGAAATCATTTCGTTTGCTGTTACATGTATGCTCGTTTCTTGTTTTAGAAGTTTTCTGTACCAACCTGTCAACAAAATTTTAATGATACGGCAGGCTGTTGCTGTTGGCATAATGTGGGACCTGGGGACGTGTTGTGACCTAACAGGCTTCGTTAATACTAATGATTTTTAGGTTACAGCTATTTATTTGAGGTAAAATATTGTAGTAAAGTGTTGTGGAGTTAGTACTGTTGAATCTGGGTTATGTTTCTGTGAACTCCCGGGTTTGAACGTAATTTTGTGCGTTCTCTTGTGTTCATCGTTGTTCTTGGACTATATTAAATTTGTTTGACATTTAATCCTGTATCTATAGGGCGTTTCCGTAACAGAGTGCAAAAATTTAACAGGCCATTGAGGATGCTCCACCGAACAGTTTGAGGCAGGGAATCTAGGGTCAGAGAAGCCAGCCTAAGGAAATAATAGGAATAAAATCACTTTACTGTGTCCTTTTTGTATTTACAGTAGTTAACTGCAAATGCCAACACTGACACAATGAAATTTGTACTGTATCTTACAAAATGTGCTCAAACTAATGGCCATCAACCTCCATGCAAACGTGACATCGGCGAATAAGATTCTGACATACCCTGAGAGATATCATCGAGAGAGGTGGCGCAGTGGTTAGCACACTGGATTCGCATTTGGGAGGCCGACGGTTCAAACCCGTCTCGGGCCATCCTGATGTAGGTTTTCCGTGATTTTCCTAAATGGTTTCAGGCAAATGCCGGGATGGTTCCTTTGAAAGGGCGCTGCCGGTTTCCTTCCCAATCCTTTTCTAATCCGAGCTTGTGCTCCGTCTCTAATGACCTCGTTGTCGACGGGACGTTAAACACTAATCTCCTCCTCCTCCCGTGAGATATCACCGGTGAGTTTCGAATCACATCACAGGCAGCTACAATTCTGGCAAATAATTGTATCTCAGTGTCCACTGGTGTTTCATCCCCCCCCCCCCCCCCTCAAATTATTATGTGGAGCATTCTCTATATCCTGTTATATTTTTGCACGCTCCTACAGAAACACTTAACATCTTCATGTTCCATTTTGTTTATGAAAGAGAGGGACAGTTCAAGTATTTACAGAGTAAAGCCTCGAGCGAAATTCTTTTATCATTTATTGTATTACACCGATCCATTGAAATACTTAATGTGGTTGTCGTAATGCTGATTTACAGCTTGTCATCAACATTGGGCCAACGTTAATTATTTCGTGGAGAATAGAATAAAAAGAAAATCACTTTTCATAAAAATAGCTTCCACAATTTTTTCTACGAGACTATTAATTAAAATCCTTCTTAATACCCGATACCCAGAATAAGCACTCAGCCAACAAATTAATTCGGAATTTCATTCGTTGAAACAAACCATTAGAGAAATCGAATTTTATTCACGGATTGAAAGAGTAAATTATAGAACTAATTAGAAAACATGTTGTGGCACAACCTGACCGACATCCAAGGATTCATCAATTTAGTAACGTAGAAGGGTTTTAAATGGATATAGGTTGCGGTAATTATTCGTAAGTGAAGAGACTCGCACAGGTCAGAGTGCTGCGGAGCCCTGAATTGAAGGCAACAACTATAAAATTGTCAACATTTTTTATAAATTTCTATTAAGAAGATCGGACTTTCGATGTCACCAGTGGTAGTGGCTGAAGCAGCAGTGACACTAAAAGCAAAGCTGTTTCACAGTAAGACACATAACTGTCAGAAAATGATAGCTTGTAAGTACCAAAATATTTTATGTCATTCCCCATCACCACCACCTAAGAATAGAACAGTGAAATCTATCCAGCGAGCACCTGAAGATGTAATACCATCATCCGTTGCTTTATCTGAAAATATTTTAGTGGAAAAACATATTATGTTACCTTCTCTCCACATGAGCCGCTTCGAGAAAGACTAGCTTCGGGAGTACAGAAATGTTATTAAAAAATGTGTGTCAAATCTTATGGGACTTAACTGATACGGTCAACAGTCCCTAAGCTTACACATTACATAACCTAAATTATCCTAAGGACAAACATACCCACCATGCCCGAGGAAGGACTCATACCTTCGCCGGGATCAGCCGCACAGTCCATGACTGCAGCGCCTTAGACTGTTATTAATTAGGTGCACTAACAAGCAGACTGACATTTTTTTTCACGTTCACAGCTTGATGAGTGCTAGATAATAAACCACGACTTTTGTCACCGGCTATTGATATCGCTGTCTGTCCTACACAGAAGGCATCGGCCTTATAGCATTCTACGAGGGTTATTCGGAAAGTAGGAAACCTCGGTGAAAATCCGATGAAGTTTTGCTCAGTGTCTCTAGTATGCCCGTCGAACGCGTTACGTCGTTCTTTTCAGTTCTGAGCACACAGGGAGCACATAAAGATGCCTATAACAATAGTGTCTCCCGCCAAGTACGAGGGTATGGTGAGAAATTTCGCCTCTAGCTATGCAGCCAACATTACATAACTGTCGTGCGGTTTCTTTTTCAAGACAATTCTCAGCTGCATTCTGCAGGGGCAATGAAGACGCTCCTGCATCATTTTCAGTTGGAAATGTTTGAATACTCTCAATACAGTCCATAACTGTCACCCTCTCAGTTTCATCTCTGCTGACATGAACCGCTGGCTGTGAAGACAACATTTTGGCACCGACAACGAGCTGTAGGCCAGTGTAGAAAATTGGCGGAAAGCACTGGCGGCTGCCTGCTATAACGAGAGTATTGGAAAGTTGGTACAACGCTACGACAAACGTCTAAGTCGGATCGGCGACTATGAAGATAAGTAGCTGGAAGTTGTAGCTAACTGTTGCAAATAAAACAGTTTTGATTTTATTTGTGATTTCCATTTCGCGACCTGTCGTTCCTTACTTTCCATACAGCCCTCGAATGATGAAACCTCACTCTTACTACAGATGCATGTCCATGATATAAAAGTATCATTATAACGAAAATTTTATGTTCTAGCAAGGAACAGTTCAGGTCATATTTGCAAATGATCGATGTTTACAAATTGAATTGAGATTCTATATACGAATAAGCTATGAATACCAAATCTGGTATCAGGGTTTAATTATACTTACTATTGAGATTATTATTATAGAGCTTAGTTTTTTAAGCTTTTGCGCTTTTGAATTGCATCCAGCGAGGGCTTTCAATAATTTTAGAAACTGTCGCTCATCGCATAATCTGTAGAGCAAAAATCATCAGTAATGTGTGTTAAGTCACGTTGAAAATTGACCATGGAATATATAGTTCGATGAAACCTGCACGCAGTTTCGACCATAAAGCTATAAAGCATTTCCAGTCAAAAATAATAACTATTCCTGCTAGATGCCAATTCGAATTCTCGCCTGTGGTGAGAGTATCTCGCAGTCTCCAATAACCACGTCTTAAAACGCTCAGCTGCTCATCAGGTCCACAGCAGCCAACAGCGATCTGACTGCTGCCTATGTCTACATCTACATCTACATTCATACTCCGCAAGCCACCTGACGGTGTGTGGCGCAGGGTACCTTGAGTACCTCTATCGGTTGTCCCTTCTACTCCAGTCTCGTATTCTTCGTGGAAAGAAAGATTGTCGGTATGCTTCTGTGTGCGCTCTAATCTCTCTAATTTTATCCTCATGGTCTCTTCGCGAGATATACGTAGAAAGGAGCAATATACTGCTTGACTCTTCGGTGAAGGTATGTTCTCGAAACTTTAACAAAAGACCGTACCGAGCTACTGAGCGTCTCTCCTGCAGAGTCTTCCACTGGAGTTTATTTGTCATCTCCGTAACGCTTCCGCGATTACTAAATGTTCCTGTAACGAAGCGCGCTGCTCTCCGTTGGATCTTCTCTATCTCTTCTATCAACCCTATCTGGTACGGATCCCACACTGCTGAGCAGTATTCATGCAGTGGGCGAACAAGCGTACTGTAACCTACTTCCTTTGTTTTCGGATTGCATTTCCTTAGGATTCTTCCAATTAATCTCAGTCTGGCATATGCTTTACCAACGATCAACTTTATACGATTATTCCATTTTAAATCACTCCTAATGCGTACTCCCAGATAATTTATGGAATTAACTGCTTCCAGTTGCTGACCTGCTATTTTGTAGCTAAATGATAAGGGGTTTATCTTTCTATGTATTCGCAGCACATTACACTTGTCTACATTGAGATTGAATAGCCATTCCCTGCACCATACGTCTATTCGCTGCAGATCCTCCTGCATTTCAGTACAATTTTCCGTTGTTACAACCTCTCGATACACCATAGCATCATCTGCAAAAAGCCTCAGTCAACTTCCGATGTCATCCACAAGGTCATTTATGTATATTGTGAAAAGCAACGGTCCTATGACACTCCCCTGCGGCACACCTGAAATCACTCTTACTTCGGAAGACTTCTCTTCATTGAGAATGACATGCTGCGTTCTGTTATCTTGGAACTCTTCAACCCAATCACACAATTGGTCTGATAGACCATAGGCTCTTACTTTGTGCATTAAACGACTGTGGGGAACTGTATCGAACACCTTGCGGAAGTCAAGAAACACAACATCTACCTGTAAACCCGTGTCTATGGCCCTCTGAGTCTCGTGGACGAGTAGCGCGAGCTGGGTTTCACATGACCGTCTTTTTCGAAACCCATGCTGATTCCTACAGAGTAGATTTCTAGTCTGCAGAAAAGTCATTATACTCGAACATAATACGTGTTCCAAAATTCTACAACTGATCGACGTTAGAGATACAGGACGATAGTTCTGCACATCAGTTCGACGTCCCTTCTTGAAAACGGGTATGACCTGTGCCCTTTTCCAATCCTTTGGAACGCTACGCTCTTCTAGAGACCTACGGTACACTGCTGCAAGAAGGGGGCCAAGTTCCTTCTCGTACTCTGTGTAAAATCGAACTGGTATCCCATCAGGTCCAGATGCCCTTCCTCTTTTGAGCGATTTAAATTGTTTCTCTATCCCTCTGTCGTCTATTTCAATATCTACCATTTTGTCATGTGTGAGAAGGAACTACAGTGCAGTCTTCCTCTGTGAAACAGCTTTCGAAAAAGACATTTAGTATTTCGGTCTTTAGTCTGTCATCCTATGTTTCAGTACCATTTTGGTCACAGAGTATCTGGACATTTTGTTTTGATCCACCTACTGCTTTGACATAAGACCAAAATTTCTTAGGATTTTCTGCCAAGTCAGTACATTGAACTTTACTTTCGAATTCATTGAACGCCTCTCGCATAGCCCTCCTCACACTACATTTCGCTTCGCGTAATTTTTGTTTGTCTGCATGGCTTTGGCTTTGTTTATGTTTGCTGTGAAGTTCCTTTTGCTTCCGCAGCAGTTTTCTAACTCGGTTGTTGTACCACGGTGGCTCTTTTCCATCTCTTACGATCTTACTTGGCCGATACTCATCTAACGCATATTGTACGATGGTTTTGAACTTTTTCCATTGATCCTCAACACTATCTGTACTTGAGACAAAACTTTTGTGTTGAGCTGTCAGGTACTCTGTAATCTACTTTTTGTCACTTTTGCTAAACAGAAAAATCTTCCTACCTTTTTTAATATCTCTATTTACAACTGAAATCATCGATGCAGTAACCGCTTTATGATCGCTGATTCCCTGTTCTGCGTTAACTGTTTCAAATAGTTCGGGTCTGTTTGTCACCAGAAGGTCTAATATGTAATCGCCACCAGTCGGTTCTCTGTTTAACTGCTCAAGGTAGTTTTCAGATAAAGCACTTAAAATAATTTCACTGGATTCTTTGTCCCTGCCACCCGTTATGAACGTTTGAGTCTCCCAGTCTATATCCGGCAAATTAAAATCTCCACCCAGAACTTTAACATGGTGGAGAAATCTACTCGAACTATTTTCCAAATTATCCTTCAGGTGCACAGCCACAACAGCTGATGATCCAGGGTGCCTATAGAGACATCCAATTACCATGTCTGAGCCTGCTTTAACCGTGACCTTCACCCAAATTATTTCACATTTCGAATCTCCATCAATTTCCTTCGATACTATTGCACTTCTTATCGCTATAAACACGCCCCCCCTTCACTGTCCAGCCTGTCTCTGCGGTATACATTCCAATCTGAGATTAGGACTTCATTACTGTTTACGTCTGGTTTCAGCCAACTTCCTGTCCCTAGTGCTATATGGGCATTGTGACCGTTTATTAATGAGAGCAGTTCAGGGGCCTTTCTATAGATGCTCCTGCAGTTCACTATTAACAAATTAATATTGTTATTCTCTGTTACATTTTGCCTACTCCTACCTTGCCGCGTCTCAGGAGGCGTCTTGTCGGGTCTAGGGAGGGAATTCTCTAACCTAAAAAACCCACATGTGCACTCCACACGTACTCCGCTACCCTTGTAGCCGCTTCCGGCGTGTAGTGCACGCCTGACCTATTCAGGGCGACCCTACATTTCTCCACCCGATAGCGGAGGTCGAGATATTTGCACCCCAGATCTCCGCAGAATCGTCTGAGCCTCTGGTTTAAGCCTTCTACTCATCTCCAAACCAGAGGACCGCGATCGGTTCTGGGAACGATACTACAAATAGTTAGCTCGGATTCCACACCGCGAGCGAGGCTTTCCGCCTCCACCACTTCCGCCGACCGCCTGTACCAACTGAGGATGACCTCTGAACCCAGCCGGCAGGAGTCATTGGTGCCGACAATTTGCAGTCGGGTGCACCCAGTGCTCTCTATCGCCGCCGGCAGGACCTCCTCCACATCTCGGATGAGACAGCCCGGCCAGCAGACAGAGTGAACACTGGCCTTCTTCCCCGACCTTTCCGCTGTTTTCCTAAGGGGCTCCATCACCCGCCTAACGTTGGAGCTCCCAATAACTAATAAACCCCTCCCCCCGTGTGCCTGCTCGGACCTTGCTGAAGGAGCGGCCACATGTTCACTCACAGGCCGAGGGGCGATGCCACACGGCCAGCCCCCACATTGACCCTCCGCTTCGTGCGCCGCGAACGCCGCTGAACCCGCCACTTCCCTTGGGGAGACGGTGGCCCAACCGCGCCCGGTACCCGCGAAGATGTCTCGACAGCAGGGACAGTGGGTGAAGCATGTAACACCTGGGGTGTACCATGCGACGCACCAGACTCCCCACTGCCGCTACACTCCGAGGCAGCAGCCTGAAGACGGCTGACCGCGGCCATCAGCACGATCAGCTGTTCGCGAACAGTGGCCAGCTCCTCCTGCGTCCGTACACAGCAGTCACACATCCTATCCATCCTAAGAAATCAATTTACTGTAGAGAGTTAATCAACTTTTAACTAGACTGCTAATTCACTAAAGGCGGCTGATTGTGGACTAACCTGTGGTTGCTAGACACTTCTTGTAGAAAACAATGAAAATAGCACTACCTGTCTCTGGACTGTATTGAAAACAAGCACTAGCACTACTGGCACTCTGGCTGACTAATGGCATTCTCTCTGACTGTATACAAAACAAACACGAAATCTATGGAACACTATTACTGGCACTCGACAATTAAAGCTTCCTAAAAGCAAAAACACACGGAAGAAGAAGTGACAATTAATAAAAATACAGTTAATTCTTAAATTAACGTAGTTCGCTGCACAGCAGACGGCAGTTACGACGACACTATGACCGAGCTGTGACAGCACAGCCTCACACAGAGCGCCATGAAAATAAATATATTAATGTCCACTACTGCCATGTTTAGAAAAATAAATAAGTAATGTTGTTCTTTTCAGGGTTGACGTGGTCACCATGTCAGCTAACGGTATTTGTCGATGGTGAGCGCAGTCCAGCAGCCTTCGAAATTTAAGAAATATAGTGTCGGCCATATTGGTAGTTTTTTTATGTTTAGCGAGGCAGAAAGTTTATTGTAAGTAAAGGCATAGTACAGTTCATAATTAATTGCCTGTTTCATCACTTTCAACACGTTATTGATTACAGGGCATCAAGGTAAAACCTACATTGTAGCACATAACTGTTCATTAAGGATTTTAAGCATATATAATAATGGAAGTCATCTCGTAAGCTTTCCATAACTGCACATCATAACAGTATGTGGGGTAATGACTCTCACTCTATAAATTGACGATCATTATATCACTTTGTAGTATCAAGAGGGTAATGACGGTCACTCTATACACTAAAAATGGTTTTCATCCATTAGTACCAACTTACAAATTTTTCAGGTGGTTAGAATACGTATACGAAAGGCAGAAAGAGCTACATGGACTCCAGAATATCTTTCTTAACAAAATTTGTTCTTCAGGATTCATACATTAGGAAGGTCGCAGAAGATTTTGAAACACCTTTCAACACACCGAAAATCTTATTAAAGTGTGGAAATAATTCAGACCCAAGCTTAGGAAAGAAATGTGCATATCATCTCGAAACACGTGAAGCTACACATTGTGATCAAAAGTATCCGTACACCTGACTGAAAGTGACTTGCAAATTAGTGGCCCCCTCCATCGGCAATGCGGGAATTCAGTATGGTGTTGGCCCAACCCTTAGCCTTGAAGACATCTTCCACTCTCGCAGGCAATCGTTCGATCAGGTATTGGAAGGTTTCTTGGGGAATGGCTGCCCATTCTTCGTGGAGTGCTGCACTGAGGAGAGGTATCGATGTCGGTCAGTGTGGCCTGGCACCAAGTCGGCGTTCCAAACATCCCAAAGGAGCTCTACAGGATTCAGGTCAGTACTCTGTGTAGGCCAGTCCATCACAGGCATGTTATCGTCGTGTAACCACTCCGCCACAGGCCATGCCTTATGAACGGGTGCTCGATCGTGTTGAAAGATGCAATCGCCATCCATGAATTGCTCTTCAACAGTGGGAAGCAAGAGGGTGCTTAAAGCTTCAATGTAGGCCTGTGTTGTGGTAGTGCCACACAAAACAACAAGGGGTGGAAGCCTCCTCTATAAAAAACACGACAACACCATAACACCACCGCCTTCGATTTTTACTGTTGTCACTACACACATTGGCAGATGACGTTCACCGGCCATTTGCCATACCCACACCCTGCCGTCGGATCGCCACATCGTGTACAGTGATTCGTCACTCCACACAACGTTTTTCCATTGTTCAGTCGTCCAATGTTCACGCTCCTTACACCAAGCGAACTGTCCTTTGGCATTTACTGGCTTCATGTGTACCGGTCGACCATGAAATCCATATTTTCTCACCTCCCGGCTAACTGTCATAGTACTTCCTGTGGATCCTGATGCAGTCTGGAATTCCTGTGTGATGATCTGGATAGACGTCTGCCTATTACACATTACGATCCTCTTCAACTGTCGGCGGTATCTGTCAGTCAACAGACGAGGTTGGCCTGTACGTTTTTGTGCTGTACACGTCCCTTCACGTTTTCTCTTCACTATCACATCGGAAACCTAGGGAGGTTTAGGAGTGAGGAAATATCGCGTACAGACGTGTAACACAAGTGACACCCAATCACCTGATCACGTTCGAAGATGACATGAGTTCCGCGGAGCGCTCCATTCTGCTCTCTCACGATGTCTAATGACTGTTCAGGTCCCTGGTACTTGGCAATAGGTGACAGCACAATGCACCTAATATGAGAAACGTTTATTTTTGGGGGTGTCCGGATACTTTTGAGCACATATTGTATTTCGTGGTAGAGTGAACAAGAACAACGTAGCTGATTTTGTAAATTGTGATATAAAAAGATTTTTTTTTCATTCGCATTTAAAAGACAACTGGATATATCGAAGTGTCACTTCCTATTCATAAAGTGTAATGCAGTGGAACTGTAAGAGATATTAATATTTTCTGTCTGCAAGAAAACTGTGTGTCTCAGTGATTGGCTTTACTTGCGATGTAAACAGATTTGCATAAGTGAATATGAAAATAATAGAGTCAGTCAAGAGGAAGGGCTGTACAGATTCTGAACTCTTTTTGATGTAATATAAGTATGAATATATTTATTACACTGATCTCTTTCTGTATGAAACAATGCTTGATTTTTACATTAAGAGCACAATATTCGCTTTGTACACAGATTGCCCACAAAAGTCAATTCAATGCCATTTCCATTTTATTAAAGCGGATGTATAAATCAAAACTTTCCTGTCTAATGGAAATATCTCGAATATTTGCTCAGTTCTTGATTACTATTGTTTACAATAGATGATACTGTAAAAAGTGTGATGCCGATTGAGTCTGTTTCTGCCACGTGACAGCATAAGATGGCGAACAGTTCCTACTGACAGACAAATTAAAACGTAATTCACTTAATGAAAATGTAAAAAACATTATAATAAAATTATATCTATGGTATTTTTTGTTTTCCTTTAATTTCCTCTGTAACATAGTGTGTTGTCTCTTGAAAGTGAGCATTAAAGATAAGGGGACAGAGAGAGATTTTCCTGTCATGTATTGATCAGAGAGACTGAATGTAAATACTGTATGTAAAATTTTTATCTTTAGTGCACACATTTGAGATAAAATGCAGTGATGAGGTAGGCAGTAATACAGGGGTGTAACATTATGCTGTGTGTGTGTGTGTGTGTGTGTGTGTGTGTGTGTGTGTGTGTGAGTGTGTGTGTGTGTGTGTGTGCGTGTGTGTGTGTGTGTGTGTGTGTGTGTGCCCGTGTATGTCTACGTGAATGTCTGTGTGTGTGTGGTACTGTCTTTGAGTGCAACTCAAACAAATACACTCCTGGAAATTGAAATAAGAACACCGTGAATTCATTGTCCCAGGAAGGGGAAACTTTATTGACACATTCCTGGGGTCAGATACATCACATGATCACACTGACAGAACCACAGGCACATAGACACAGGCAACAGAGCATGCACAATGTCGGCACTAGTACAGTGTATATCCACCTTTCGCAGCAATGCAGGCTGCTATTCTCCCATGGAGACGATCGTAGAGATGCTGGATGTAGTCCTGTGGAACGGCTTGCCATGCCATTTCCACCTGGCACCTCAGTTGGACCAGCGTTCGTGCTGGACGTGCAGACCGCGTGAGACGACGCTTCATCCAGTCCCAAACATGCTCAATGGGGGACAGATCCGGAGATCTTGCTGGCCAGGGTAGTTGACTTACACCTTCTAGAGCACGTTGGGTGGCACGGGATGCATGCGGACGTGCATTGTCCTGTTGGAACAGCAAGTTCCCTTGCCGGTCTAGGAATGGTAGAACGATGGGTTCGATGACGGTTTGGATGTACCGTGCACTATTCAGTGTCCCCTCGACGATCACCAGTGGTGTACGGCCAGTGTAGGAAATCGCTCCCCACACCATGATGCCGGGTGTTGGCCCTGTGTGCCTCCGTCGTATGCAGTCCTGATTGTGGCGCTCACCTGCACGGCACCAAACACGCATACGACCATCATTGGCACCAAGGCAGAAGCGACTCTCATCGCTGAAGACGACACGTCTCCATTCGTCCCTCCATTCACGCCTGTCGCGACACCACTGGAGGCGGGCTGCACGATGTTGGGGCGTGAGCGGAAGACGGCCTAACGGTGTGCGGGACCGTAGCCCAGCTTCATGGAGACGGTTGCGAATGGTCCTCGCCGATACCCCAGGAGCAACAGTGTCCCTAATTTGCTGGGAAGTGGCGGTGCGGTCCCCTACGGCACTGCGTAGGATCCTACGGTCTTGGCGTGCATCCGTGCGTCGCTGCGGTCCGGTCCCAGGTCGACGGGCACGTGCACCTTCCGCCGACCACTGGCGACGACATCGATGTACTGTGGAGACCTCACGCCCCACGTGTTGAGCAATTCGGCGGTACGTCGACCCGGCCTCCCGCATGCCCACTATACGCCCTCGCTCAAAGTCCGTCAACTGCACATACGGTTCACGTCCACGCTGTCGCGGCATGCTACCAGTGTTAAAGACTGCGATGGAGCTCCGTATGTCACGGCAAACTGGCTGACACTGACGGCGGCGGTGCACAAATGCTGCGCAGCTAGCGCCATTCGACGGCCAACACCGCGGTTCCTGGTGTGTCCGCTGTGCCGTGCGTGTGATCATTGCTTGTACAGCCCTCTCGCAGTGTCCGGAGCAAGTATGGTGGGTCTGACACACCGGTGTCAATGTGTTCTTTTTTCCATTTCCAGGAGTGTATGTTTGAATACGGCGCCGTTTCAAGTGAGGCTCGCTTGATTTTTCGACTTGAAAATATTGCATATATTTGAACATGACACAATTTTTTGGAGTTCAGAGGTAAATATCTTTGAATATGGCACCATTTTTATTCATTGAAAATGCAGCTTACATGATTTCATAGATCATTTCAATGCGTGCTGAAGTATATGATCTACTCTAGTGCCCTCTACAATACTGCCCTGTGATTGTGTAGAGGGAAGAGTGGAAGGTAAAGGGCAACGGGAAGTTAAATACCTACAAACTACAACTGGTTTAGATCCGCCATCTTTCAAATTTTTAATTTCCTGCCACCATTATCCTGCGGTTTTAAAATTTCCCACACCGTCTTCCTGCACTTTTTTATATATCCAGCCACCACCAGACTTTGTCAACTGCAACTCTACCTCATGGCGGTACTTGAACTGTGTGCCTCTGCAGAGACTAAATGCAGCGACTGTCGTCATGTAGGAAAGACATTCTAACTGTTTTTTTAAGTACGTAATGGTCCACATTGTCATAGTTAAAAGTCCATTTCAACTTCCGAACAACAGGTAAACTCAGATTATCCACCTACTCTGGTTATAAAAGCACAGCTTAGTTTCCATACTGAAGCACACATAACACCTCCGTCTTTACGACACAGTTGCCGACAGACACCATTCAAACAAAACATCCCCTATGACTAGCAACATCTGTCATCTTCTCCTCGCCCTCCAGCTCCTCAGTGGCAAGCATCAGCAGGAACAAACACATCAGGACAATCGTGGACTCCAATGCACTCTTTAGGGACCATCAGGTGATCCCCCAGTCCTCATGAGACACATCTGGTCCTGACGGCTCTCAGCAGTGCCCATAAGGCATGATGGCGTACAATATCACTCCCATTTTGATGCTTGGTGAACAGGCAGACTCACATGTCTCCCTGCAGTCAACACAAACTAGGTCGCTTTCGAAACAACAATCAGTCTGAAGGTGGAAGGGTGAAAGGGTGGGAGGAGGGATGCTTTATCTTGTAATACAGATGTTAAATTAGTTAGACTAACAACCCAGTTATATAACTGATGGAGCCACAGGCTAGTAGCTGACACAGTGAGATCATTGCTCCTGGACGGAGGCACACCCAAGTAGTGTAGCAGAGTAGATTCTGACACAGTTCCTACTTATTTTGCAAACTGTACATCCCCTGCAGTCAAGGAACGCGTAGAAAAGTGGAACATATGATGCACCATAGAGTGTAGTGTCATATGGTTTGCCTGTCTCACAGACAACTGTACCGCAGGGGAAAGGATGCATTTATCATAGTGTTATAGTTCTTTAGACCAGTGCTAGTAATGGAAAATCAACTGCTTGCTTGTAGCGATTTATGACACTTATGGTAATGAACACAACCTGTCACTCTGAAAGCCGTCCCACTCCCACTCCCTTTCCCACTCTTCTAGACAAAATGGACCGGAGAGGGGGGGGGGGGCGGGAATTCAAAGGGCCATTGTCGTATTGGCTGGCACAGCCTGCATATTTGGCTTTTCTTAATGGCTATAATTTATGGCCATCCTTATCCTAAATTCAGCAAATTATTATTCTAAAACGTCCACAAAACTGTTTCTCATTTTCTTAATTACTAGAAGCTATGAC
The DNA here is from genome assembly GCF_021461385.2 of Schistocerca piceifrons. Lineage (NCBI taxonomy): Eukaryota > Metazoa > Arthropoda > Insecta > Orthoptera > Acrididae > Schistocerca > Schistocerca piceifrons. The sequence goes on from NC_060138.1 coordinate 809,405,301, forward strand.
ACAATGCGACATCATGGTCAGAGTGCGTAATAGGTGTTCAACACCATAACATTACTGCAGGAATGTAAAAACAGTGGGAAATTAAAAGTTTCCAAGGAAGAACATTTCTCTAAACATGCATGTACATTAAAGAACACATGCAAGGCATCGCCAAATTACAATTGTATCACACCTTTAAACAGTTTCTCACAGTCTTGCTGATACCGCCATTGGAATGGGACAGGATCTGTTACGACATCTTTATTATAAGCAAGCAGGATGTTGGAAGATCTCTGCCATGGGCCACGCGATGATGTGTTACGCATAACTGCACACTGGTGCAAGCAAACTGCGTGCGTCAGCCACCGCCACTGCCTCCTCAGTGTTCACTGTAGACACTAACATGCATTGAAGTATTGCAGGTGAGCTATGATCTGGCTACTAGGTACTCTTGTTACTGCCAGCCGAACAATCACTTGTAATAACAATCAATTAGTCCCTCTCCAAGCGCGGTTACATTGCCTGATAAGAGGAATCTCTACAGACCCAACTCCACATGGCAGAGGCAGTATCTGATACTCCAAGACTGACCTATAACACTTTAAAAAACTGTGTCTAATTACATAACTTTTTCAAGAAGTGTACATGTGTGAAGTTGTGAAGTTGCTACTGTCTTAAGGGGGGACGTTGATGAAATTGACCAAAAATGTCAATTTCCGATTTATTTTTTATTTGTTTGTACAACTCATGGACGATAAGTTCCCAAAGATTCAATGTTGAAATCGCATTCAAAGTGCCTGAAAATTAATTAAAAGTGTGACGCGGCCTCCCTGCCACGCCCACGTTTTGAAGCAGCTCAGTGAACAACGATTCTGTGTATAACATTCAGCCAAACATGTGCGGGATACATCTAGAAGGCCGTGATACATACTCTTTGGTTTAATAGATCAACTTTGACTCTGTTCCGTACCTTATAAAAGATAACAAACTAGCTGCATCGTTTATGGCGAAACAATTATTTTTTTGCCTTGTGATACTGACGGAGGTTTATACAAGTGTTCGATCCTTTCTTCATTCAGTAATGCCACGATCACAAAGAGTTATAAAAAAGTGGATAAACGGCGTTTGAAAAAGTTAGTGAATGAAAAACGTGAGAAACAACGACATACCAGCAATAAGGCTACGTCTGAAGTAAGAATATCTGCTGAAAATGTGAGCTCGTCTCCTAGCAGCTCCTAGCGAAAAGTTGGTGAGGTGAATTGTGCATACTACAGTGATGAATCTCGGTGCACTGGATCAAGATTAATTGACCTTGAATTATTGACTGCAGTAGTTAAATTTTCTTGTGTTTGTAAGACGTGTGGTAGTGATAACCTTCAGATTATAGATGATGGAACAGGCTTGGCAGCCAATCTGCATATTGTAAGCAAAAAATGCGATGCTGACAGCTCATTCAAAACTTACAAATGTAAACACTGGTACTATGAGGCTAATATGAGGTTTACCTATTGATTGAAGTGCATTGTAATTAGGAGAGAAGGGAGAAATTTATTGTGTGGAATAATAAACATGCCAGCGCCATGTCTGAGATTTACACAATAAACTTTGTACTGTAAAACATAATTTCTGACGTGTGTGAGGACAGTATGATAGCAGCTACTGTAGAAGCTATTGCAGACAATGACCCATTAGATGAGAACGATTCTGTTCACAGACCTTGTTGTGTCATATGATAGTACATTCATGAAAGAGGGCATACGTTTTTATATGGTGTGTCAAGTGTCCTAAGTATTGACACAGGGAAAGTGCTAGATGTTCAAGTTATCAGCAAATTCTGCAATAATTGTGTACTTAGTGCAGAATGTGAAGAAGATGTAAAATGGCATAACTGCAGCAAAACATTTTCTGGTTCTAGTGGTGGAATGGAAGGAGCTGGTATTCAAACTATGTTAAGAGATCTGTCAAGGAACATGGTGTCAGATATGTGAAATATCTTGAGGATGGTGGCTCCAATGGATTCAAGTCTGTGAATGAGAGCAAACCTTATGGAGCACTTTCAGTTGAGACACTTGAATGCATAGGTCTCATCCAGAAGACAATGGGATCAAGATTGAGGAAACTTGTCAGTGGCATGAAGGGCGAAAAGTTGGAAGATGGAAAGGGCATTAGTGGACACCACAGACTCACAAAGAAGATGATAGACTCTCTTCAAGTGTATTATAGCAAGGCTATCAGACAGAACCCATCCAGTGTAAATGGCATGAAAAGTGCAGTATGGGCTACATATTTCCACATGTTGTCAACAGATGAACACCCTATTCATAAACTGTGCCACACTAGCTGGTGTAAGTATCTACAAGCTCAGAGAAATAACAACGCGTACATTCACAAGGAGAGGCTTCCAAATCGTATCCTGCATCTTGTCAAGCCCACTTACAGGTTTCTGGCCGATCCTGCACTGTGTTCATGGCAAAACCCAAAATCCAAATGAGTCTCTAAATTCACTCATATGGAAACGATGCCTTAAAAACACATTTGCATCTGCTACAGTGGTCATAATTGCAACTTATGATGCAGTTATTGAATTTAATGATGGGAACGTTGGGAGGATGAAGGCATTAGAAAGAATGGGCTTCAAGATAGGAAATTTTACTGAAGCCATCCTGAGAAAAATAGTTTTACAGCGCATCTCTGCAGCTGAAAAGTCAGTTGAAGATCTGGTAAAGGAAAGAAGACAGACAACAAGAAACCAGAAGAGAAGCCTTGAAAGGGAAGACGACCCACAGTACAAATGTGGTGCCTCCTGAAGAAGCGACATAAGGAAAAAAGTTAGGTTGAACTTTAAATTGCGTTTCCTGGAAAATTTGTTTTTTAAAGTTTATGTATCTTTTCCTCAGATTGCTAGAATCATGAAATTTCTCTAAACCTAATTACACATCGTCTCAAAACCAAATTTTGAAATTCTAATTACGAGCTGAGATATGGGACAAAGTGCTTGGAATTTTGCATGGATTTAGAATTGTACTTGTGGAATTATAATTAAAAATTATGAAAACTCCCCTATTTGACCTATTCCTAAAACCTCATGAGAGAAGCTTACAACATACAAAGAGATGAAACAGAGAAATTTTTGTAGAAATCTCTTGAATGCTTTCTGAGAAAAAGGAAGATACATTATTTTTTGAAAATAAAACGTTAAATGTCATTAAAAAAGATGAATGTATATACATATAATCAAAGGATTTTTTTTGAGAAGGTGTTACTTTAATAAAGCGTGGTGAACCGTCAATTAGGGCAGTTCACAAACAATAACTCAAGTACACATGTTATTCTAAACCGTTATTGTGGAAGTAGGGGCCAGGAGGTGCTGGTGAAATAACACACAGTGCTAAAGATACCTTTTTATTTTAAACTTTCCCAATAATAAAATATTAAGTCTGGCATTTCTTTAAAAAAATATAATTTCTAAACAATTTCAAATAGCGTGACGATTTTCATTATGAAAAGGAGGTTACCAGGTATGACAACAACAACTTGCCAATAATAAGATTTTAACTTAACATAAGACAACAGTAAGAAAACCTCTTCAAAAATAGTTGTATGTAAGGGATATTGCGAGGTTTAACGTTTACAATAAGAAGATTTCAAACTTGTTATATCAATAAGGGAACACTTTAAAAAAAGCAGCTAGCTTGTACTAAGCAAAAATAGTTGTCTCTCGCCAACATAACTTCTGTTTGTTACAAGATAAATGTGAATAAGCCAGCATACAAACCTTCACGTTAAAGGCAGTTCCATAAAAAAAATTCCTTAGCTCGGTGAGGGAGTGACACATGTAAAAGGGCCCAAATCACAATTGGCGTAATAGTTACTGGTGGTCTAGAGGTCCATAGCAGATCAGCTCCAAAACTTGCGCTACAAGCCGCCACCTCCCCAAGTTACTCAAAACCAGAAGATGTAGCAAGAGCGGTGCCTGCACAGGCTCCAACCCACAAAGACCCGCGACACCGACCCTAAATCACCTAATCGAGGAATGAATGAAAACAGCCCGACCAAGAAGCAATTACAACATTCCCGTGGAAAGGCAAACGAAAACTGCGGTGAGACGACCCCAACAAAACCACTGGTCAAGAAACTCCTACACTTCACTAGAAAACTTTCTCTTATATATATATATATATATATATATATATATATATATATATATATATATATATATTGTAACCTCCCGGCAGAAATAAAAGAAAAGTTTATGATGATGAAAACGTGCGAAAGGTTAGTTCCCCACAAGATTACTGAATAATAATGACCCAATGTAAACTCGACACAAAAATTAAGAAATGAACATTAATCATTAAACCCACAATAATAGGGCAGCATCACTGACCTTAGGCCCTGTGCAATAATTAATCTGATAAATTGATTCTGGGAGGAAAAGCATAGGAAATATTGTTTCAATTGGAATGATTCTTTTCTTAAAAACGATTGCTTTGAAAACAAAATTATTATTGGGGCATTTCTTGAACAAATTAATTACAATTAACATACATTACAATATCAGATGCGCGCAATGAGGCTTCATTACCTTATTTAACAATATACCTCGTCCCGAACCGTGACCAGAGACCCATGTCGACGCCCGCCGACTCCTCACACACAACTCCTACTTGCAACTCCACTCTCGCGCGGTCAAGCGCAGACTAGCAACGATAAACAACTCTCTGGTCAGAGATTCTGTCATGCCTCGCCATCGCTGGTACTGAATACATACGCGTTTCATAACCCTCTACTGGGGGCGGGGGGCAAAAATTTGGCAGCGATGGTGAGTCATTTGGACTTGCCATGAGCAACAAATTTTTTCTTAACTAATTAACTTTACAATCACAGAGTATACAGATGTAGAACATGAAGTAAATGTGGTGCACATGCACCGAGTACAAAACATATTAGACAATAACAAAATGTGAGTACAAAACATATTAACAAATGACATAAGTGCACATGCACTGAAAAACTCTTTAGCATTTTCACATCAAGTAAATATAATGGCAAAAAAAAATCATGTTGACAAGTGTCATAAGAGCACATGCACTGTAGTTCAAAACATATCAGCAAATCACAAAATGTATATACAATAAGTAGAAATCATGTTAGAAAAATGACAAAAATGCACATGCACTGTAGTTCAGAATATATCAGTAAATCGAAAAAATGTATAGGCCATGAATACAAATCATGTTAGAAAAAATGATTTTCACTATGTTACAAGAATTAGGATAGGAAAAGGAAGGATTGCATCATGGTTGTAGCACTTTAGGTTGCACGCAGCTGCAATGAAAGTCCATATCTTTCTACTGTAGCACAACACTAAGTGAAATATTCTGAAGTTCTTTTCCCAGAAGTATTTATCAGCGTAGCCAAGACACTGAAATGTTGTAGTAATATTCCATAGTATCTTTTTTGGCAGTACATTAGGTACACCAAACAGTGGGACCATAATAATGTCTCCATCGCTCACGGTGGTGGACAGCATGTCGTGTCAACACCACGCTCTTGTAAGGTACACCAACGTAGAATTAGTGCAAAACCAAATATAGTGCTCCATGATCAAGAGGATATACAGGACAACGGATATTGCAGTAATTCCAGCATAGTTAGGCCAGAAGGTGGAGGACATTAAGTCACATACTAGTCTTCATTGGGAATTACATTAGTAGTTGCTGGCATTCAGTGCCCAGTTATTGAACATTTCTGTACCATGTATGTAGTATTAAGAATAATGTTCATAAATTGCTTTACAGAGAACATTGGTATTCATTGCCTAATTACAATCATGAGAAGTCATTTACACAGAACATTGGCATTCATAGACTAATTACAAATCATCAAAGGTCATTTACAGAGAACATTGGCATTCATTGCCCAGTTACAATCATCAAAAGTCATTTACACAGAACATTGGCATTCATAGACTAATTACAAATCATCAAAGGTCATTTACAGAGAACATTGGCATTCATTGCCCAATTACAATCGTCAAAAGTCATTTACACAGAACATTGGCATTCATAGACTAATTACAAATCATCAAAAGTCATTTACAGAGAAACAGGAGGTAGTTAATAACATAGTATTACAGAATCATTGGTCATCTCCATACGGTAATCAGTAGCATTCATTTCCCAGTTACAAACCATTATTAATTAATCATTGGTCATCCCAATACAGTAATTAGTAGCATTCATTTCTCAGTTACAAAGCATTATCAATTAATCATTGGTCATCTCAATACAGTAATCAGTAGCATTCATCTCCCAGTTACACAGCATTATTAATTAATCATTGGTCATCTCAATACAGTAATTAGTAGCATTCATTATTCAAGTGACATACTATTCAGAGCTAATCAGTATTACTCAGAACTCTCTTAAACTGGTATCATTATTTGGGACTGGTAATACATTTTTTTGTTAGCAATGCATTGCTTTGGGTATTTATAGGGGAAAGCAAGAAGAGAAAAAGAAAAAAAATTGCTTCTGGGTTGTTCCTGTAAATGAAAATGCGTAACGTCATTCGTCATGAGTCAGCTGTAGTAAGGTTATGAAACAAATAGAGTATATGTAATCACATTCATAAATGACATAGATTTAATGAACAACTGCTTATAGCACATTAATTTAATAAACAATTTCTCCTGCAAAAATATAAAAAAATGGATTATTAAACTGAAAGAAGAAACGCATTTTATGCTGAGAAGAAGTGAACGAATTAACAGGTAGTGAAATGTGTATAAAAATGTGTTCCATAGCTGTCCTTTCCAAAACCTTCAGTCATTGTACTATGCAATATAACACCTGCTGTCAAAGCGAACTGCAACAAATACTTAAATAACTACATAGCATGAATACATAACTTCCCCATTATCCTCATCTGTAAAGAAAAAACTTCATTACCCATCACTTCATTATCTATATTATCATAACTCCATTATTATCATCACCTATAAAGAAAAACTTCATTATCCATAGTAGCACATTCTTCACCATTATTCATCAGCATTCATTATCATCTGCAAAAAAAAAAATCACTTCATTACTCAATACATAACTATTCCTTATCTCCAGCATATTCCATCATTAAAACTAAGATGTGTAGTTCTGTCTGACAGCCTGCATCAATCGCCTCGTATTCTGAAAGAAAAAAATAGTTCAGACTGCTATTCTACGATGTGTATAGAATATTCTTGTTAATGCTTGTTAATTCTGATCCATTTACTCTTCATCACGAAGTATTGCATTCTCTTTCGTTCATTCCAAAGGTGAAATTCCCATTTTGTTTAATTTATTTCTTTCACGCATCTTTTCTTTCTGAAATTGTTGAACAAAGATTAATATCTTGCATTTACATCATATACTCACAAAATAATGACTGGTTTATGGTAACATAATTAAGCATACAGCATAACATGACAAAAAACGTAATATGTGAAAAACATAGATAGTGTTCAGAGGCAAAAATGTACCCAGTGTATCACAATGTAGCAGTAAAGTAGTCACGATGTTGAGATATCATAAGGCAAAATGTCAAAATCAACTGGTGTTTGCTATATCTTAACTATTTCATAGTGCATACAAACAAAATACGAAACAATCGTATATACATAAGAAAGACAAAAAATGTGACGTTCGTTGTGTTCAGCTTGTATGTTGTGTAGTTGATAGAGGTGAAAGTTGAAGACTTTAATGGAGAAAGAATTTGATAAAATTAATATGTCACTAGATAGAATCGCACAGTTGGTCATAAAATGTGTAAGTTCGTCTGGAAAAATGTGCACGGTCTGATGTGTAACGACAAGAAGAGCGACCTGCTAACCTTACCTTGCCGGGCACTTGCCAAGAAAAATACGATAATCATCAATAAGTAGTCATGTGAATATAATTGCAGAAATAGTCATAAAATGTGTAAATTCATCTGGAAAAATATGCACGGTCTGAAGTGTAAGACAAGAAGAGTGACCTGCTAACCTTACCTTGCCGGGCACTTGCCAAGAAAAAATACGATAATCATCGGTAATTAGTCATGTGAATATAATTGCATAAGTGATCATAAAACTAGCAAAATGGCAATATAGCATGTTAAATCATAAAGTGTCTTCATTCAATAAAAGGTTTGATGTTTGATCAATGGTGGTTACCTTTGGATTTTCTGGTTCTCAAAGTTTCGACGTGTACAACATTGGGGTGAGGAATGCTGCGAATCCGATATGGACCTGCGTATAGAAGTTCAAATTTACTGCACCTACCTTTTCCTTTGTTGGATACTTAGTGTGTAAGTACTAATATTTTCTGTCCAATGTGAAAGTCACGGCATGTACAAACCTGTTCTTGATGTCTTCTCCGGCGCTCTGCGGCACGTTTGATGTTGTTCAGCGCAATGTCGATTATTTCGTGGTGTCATAATCGACGAGATGTAGGTAATTTTGTTTGGTGGTTCAACATTTTTCAGTATAACAGACGGAGATAGCATAGTGGATTCATTTGGTATGGACTTAATTACATCTTGGAATGAGAATATCTGTGTGTCCCAATCAATATGTCTTTTGTGGCAGTATATTCTACACAGTTTACCAATTTCTTTCATTAATCGTTCACAAGGGTTCGAAGAAGCATGGTACTTGGATATATAGATCGGAGAAATGTTTCTAGCTCGTAACATGCGTGTCCATATAGCAGAACTAAATTGTGATCCATTATCGGAAATTACTTTCAACACATGGCCTACATGAAATAGAAAATGTTTTACAAATGCTTTCGAAACAGTTTTAGCAGTAGCTTTCCGTAACGGAGTGAAGGTAACAAATTTTGAAGTGAGTTCAACAGCGACAAAGATGTAGCAAAAACCTCTATTAGTTCTGGGAATCGGACCAAAAATGTCTACAGCAGCCATATGTCTTAATTTAACAGGTACAATGGGATATAATGGAGGAATATGTGAAGTGTCTGACTTAGCTTTCTGGCAGATTTTACATTACGCTAAAACTCGTCGTATACGTTTCTCCATGTTGGCAAAATAACAGTTCTGTCTCTGTATAAGAAAACATTTTCTACCTCCGTAATGTGCGTAACTTAAATGAGTATACCAGATTAATTTGTTAACCAGTTCGCCAGGAATGCATAATAACCAGTTGTTGCTGTCAGGATGAGAGCGGCGAAACAGAATGTCATTGCGTACAGTTTAATGGTTTCTAATCGTAACATTATTCCTATCTTGCCAAAGGTGTTTAATTTCTTTCCACACGTTGTCTTTACTCTGCTCTTGAGCTATGTCCTGTAATGACGACGAAATAAAATTTTCAAATGCAACTTGTTGAATGTACAAGACGCTGAAATTTGTTTTGCAGAAGTTGGTTGCGATGTCTTGCTGATTGTTGCTGAGAGACCGGGATAGTGCGTCTGCTACAACATTTTGTGTGCCGGTAATGTGAACAATGGTGAAATTAAATTCCTTTAGATAAAGTTTTCATCTGCTTAATCTGTCGTGAGTAAATTTAGCTGAAAGTAAAATTTGTATAGCTCTATGGTCTCTGTAGACAGTGGTATGTCTTCCATAAAGAAAATGTCGAAATCTCGTAAAAGCCCAAACAACACATAACGTTTCCAGTTCTGTAACAGAATAATTTCGTTCATCAGGTGACAGAATGCGACTTGCAAATGCGACGTTTTTAATTACTGTTGAGCCATCTTCTTCAATTTCCTGAAAAATATGTACGCCTAAAGCGGTGTTGGAACTGTCGGTGGCAATGGAAAAATTTCTGGTAAGATCTGGGTGCGATAAAAGCGGTGCATTCAACAAAGCATGTTTCAGGTTCATATATTCATAATGTGCTTGCTTATCCCAGGACCAAATAGTGTTTTTACCTGTCAATTGGCATAATCTAGGTGTGTCTAAAGCAGAGTGATGAATAAATTTACGAAAAAAGTTAATTAAACCCAAAAAGCTGCGTAATTGTTTTTTGTCGTAGGAATAGTAATGTCACGTAAAGCTTGAAGTTTTTCCGGGTCAGGCGCAATGCCTTCTGCTGAAATTACATGTCCAAGAAATTTTATAGAAGTTTTACCAAAGTGCGATTTGCTGAGATTAACTGTAAGTCCTTGCGCATGGAAAGTTAGCAACAGTTGTTCAAGAATCAGATTGTGTTCAGTCCAGTTAGCTTCTGCAATAAGAATGTCGTCTACGTACGTCGTGATAATGTCTTTCATGCAAACGTGTGTCGGATGGCGTCAAAATTAATAACATTTTCGTGAACAAGATTCTGCGTGTCAAAATTATTGCTTACGTTACTGGAATATGCAACCTGTACTGTATCTGGTCAAATTCTATCGTACATGCTGTTATTTACGGGAGGATGCTGTGGCATATCCACTATTTGAACTGCTCTGTTATTTCTTCCTGACGTATTACGCTATAGATGACACCTATTGTCTGGTTCATTCATGATAATATATTGTTGCTGAAAAGATCGACTGTTATTAAATGTACGCTGAAAATTGTGCTCATTATTTTTACGTTTGTCATGATAGTCATTTCTATACGGTGCGTTTGCGATAGGAATTGAAATAGTGTGTTTCTATACGTAGTTATTTCTTTGCTGCTGTGCGTTACTATTTGTTGTAGCTGAGACTATACGTGCACGCGGCGAAACATTAAAGCTTGGTTGACCTTGCATACTACATTATTGGTTAGGTATGCTAACCGGATGACTTTCATGCTGTTGCGGTGGAAAACATCTATTGTTACCAAAACGCATTCGCTGTTGCTGCTAATTTTACACATACTGATTTTATCAGATATTAAAATTACGGCGGTAGTTCTGGAGTGCCTAAAGAAAATTGTCACTTCCGGTAAAAATTTGTCACATCGGGTTTTCATTACATGTTTCTTAATTCTAGATAGAGCAATAGTTAAAGAGCTGTTTTGATAGATATAAAGGATAGTAGAAGAAAAGGCAGCAGTGCAGAAAACTAAAGATGAAACAGCACTACTACAGCTCGGGGCCCTATGCACGCTACAGCACATATTCATTAAAGCGTAATGAATCCCCTGAGGTCAATTACGTACTGCAAATAAATTTTAGCTTTTGCATTACGGGCAATGGCGGTAAAAATCCAAAAGAAAATTGTAGTATCCAGTTCAAAGCTAGTTTCTGCATTACAGGTAATAGCGGTGAAAGTACAAAAATAAATCGACGTATCCAGTTCAAAGCGTATACCTGTGCTCTGTCATTATTAAGTTCCTTAGATTTTTTAACACATACAAATTGCTTATAATCAACGTTCTTATCACTGAATGTGTGAGCATGTTCACGATTGTGTGAGAATCTGTCTGTGTCATTTCAGATTTTAAGTTGCGTAGTCTCTGTAAATTGCCTAGGTTACTCTGGCTACGTGAGTGTGACAAATGCTCGCAACGTGGCTTATTCTGTGACGTATTGTTGACTGAAATAGTTTTCAATTCTGTTACTTTAATACTTTCGTCAATTTGGTTGTTGTGTCGTTCATTTTTATTATCGACTTCCGTATTCAGAGTGTGTGTAACTTCCAGTGACTCTAAATTAAACTCGTCGCGTATCTGTACTGCGTTTTTAGGACATTGTTCAGTGACTGCATTAATTTCGTGTATCTGTGTTGTGTTTGCTGAACATTGTTCAGTGACTGCATTAATTTCGTCTTTATGTGATTCTGTTGTGCCTACACGTGTACTACTTAAGTCTTGTGCAACAGTGCCAACTTCTTCATTACTGTTATTAGCACAAGCCTTAGTATCCTCACGTAATTGTACTTTAGTGTCATGACATTGCACGGTAACACCTGTAATCTGTTCACTAACGTGTTTGTTCTGTTCGTTAAGGTTGTCGTGTTTTTCGTTCGTCAGTTTGAAACATTCATTAAGTTGTTTGAAATTTTCCCTAGATCGTTTGCTATCTTCAATAAGCTTGTCGTATTTTTCACCCCGTTGTATCAATATTGCCATAATTTGTTCCAAGGTAACATTACCTACTCTATTCTCTGTACTGTTTGATGATGTGTCTGCAATTGTCGCGTTTTGTGAAACCATTTGGTCATTCTGCGATTCTTGAAAACGTTTGCTAATCGGATGCACACTGTTAGTCAATACCTCGGAATTAAATGAACCCGACGCATTCTGATTACACAGTTCGTTTTCATTATGGAAATTTGTCTGTTCATTACGTACATTTTACAAACCGGTTGTGTTAAGTTGGGCAGCGCTCATTACAATAGAGCGCCCCGCGTCATCAATTGTCGTCAAATTAACAGAGGAGACAATTGAATTCTTTTGTTCATCATTAAGATAAAAATCATCATTAGTGGTCGGTACGCACTGTTTGTTACTAAATGGAGGATTGTCATCATTACATTGCGTGTCACAATTACTATCAGTGAAGTTATTTAAGTCGGTTATTTCACTCATTATACCTCGCGATGTACTATTAATAGTCTTTCGCGGCATTTTTACTCTAGTCACAATTATTCACAAATGAGACAAAGACAATGCAAAATTCAACAAATACAAGTACAACAAAGAGCAACGAATTGCCGATGACCTGTGAAAGAAATTGACAAAATTAGTAAAAGCGTTGCGCCAAGTGCTAATTATATTTAAGTAAATAAGAGCAGATATCTGACGACTTTTCAGAAGATTCTCAACGAAATACGATCCTGGTCCGGATGTCGCCAAGTGTAACCTCCCCGCAAAATGAAAGAAAATATTTAATTAAATGTTAATGGTCATTGTGCTAAACGTAACCTCCCAGCAGAAATAAAAAAAAAGTTTATGATGATGAAAACGTGCGAAAGGTTAGTTCCCCACAAGATTACTGAATAATAATGACCCAATGTAAACTCGACACAAAAATTAAGAAATGAACATTAATCATTAAACCCACAATAATAGGGCAGCATCGCTGACCTTAGGCCCTGTGCAATAATTAATCTGATAAATTGATTCTGGGAGGAAAAGCATAGGAAATATTGTTTCAATTGGAATGATTCTTTTCTTAAAAACGATTGCTTTGAAAACCAAATTATTATTGGGGCATTTCTTGAGCAAATTAATTACAATTAACATAAATTACAATATCAGATGTGCGCAATGCTGCTTCATTAACTTATTTAACAATATACCTCGTCCCGAACCGTGACCAGAGACCCATGTCGACGCCCGCTGACTCCTCACACACAACTCCTACTTGCAACTCCACTTTCGCGCGGTCAAGCGCAGACTAGCAACGATAAACAACTCTCTGGTCAGAGATTCTGTCATGCCTCGCCATCGCTGGTACTGAATACATACGCGTTTCAATATATATATATATATATATATATATATATATATATATATATATATATATATATATATATATTACTCAACTTCTCGTTTCTCGTACTCCACTCCAGCGCCGGGAACACGTTGCACTTCCAAATGCTCGTCAGAGCCAACCGCTTCCAGTGATTTCAACGCCCGATAAGAAGACATACGGTCCCACGCGCTGATCTCCTGCACCACGGCTTCTAAGCTTCATAAGCCACGTACATGCGGGTAAGGCAGACTTAGCCCCTAACAGCCAAGAGGTCGGCCAAAGCACGTGGCGAGCAGTTGACGACCCCAACAGCAGGACCCCATTCGCGCCACCACCTCTCTCGATCACCGCCCAGTATGTACTCCGCGATCGTCACGCGACCGTACACTTGCTCCGCCTCCCGCCAGAGGGCGGTAGCGATCCAAACAGCAAGCCAAACCGAAAGTGCCACCGCAAACACTAGCCGCGAAGCGAAAGCACTCCGCCTGGCGCGCTTTTCGAAGAGCCGGTCACAACTACCGCTCACGTGATACAAAATTTCATTGCCACATCTCCAAAACTGTGGATTCAGTGCATTTTTGAAATAGTGTGTGTTTTTCATCATCACCCCTTAACAATGTGCCAACTTCTTTAATATCTGGTTTGTCTTCGGGTGAAATTAGACACCATATTTAAAATAGGAAAATCATTACTGGTGGCAGAAAAAAGTTAGTTTACAAACTAACTCACTACGCATGTAGGATTTGTTACCATTTGTCTCTTACACACTTCAACTTGATAGTTGCCTGGACATATGCATATGCAATGTTGCTTTCTCATATGTGCAGAAAATGGGATTTCCTTGCAGGCAGACAACGTAATTCACATCTGCATCTACATCTACATCCATACTCCGGAAGACACCTGACAGCGTGTGGCGGAGGGTACCCTAAGTACCTCTATCGGTTCTCCCTTCTATTCCAGTCTCGTATTGTTCGTGGAAAGAAAGATTGTCGGTATGCCTCCGTGTGGACTCTAATCTCTCTGATTTTATCCTCATGGTCTCTTCGCGAGATATACGTAGGAGGGAGCAATATACTGCTTGACTCTTCGGTGAAGGTATGTTCTCGAAACTTCAACGAAAGCCCGTACCGAGCTACTGAGCGTCTCTCCTGCACAGTCTTCCACTGGAGTTTATCTATCATCTCCGTAACGCTTTCGCGATTACTAAATGATCCTGTAACGAAGCCCGCTGCTCTCCGTTGGATCTTCTCAATCTCTTCTATCTACCCTATCTGGTACGGATCCCACACTGCTGATCAGTATTCAAGCAGTGGGCGAACCTATTTCAGGGAATGGGCCTTCAAGGCAGACTGCATTATAATTTGAGTGTTACTACTGCATATCTCCCACTCATGCCACAGAAATAAGGTAAGAGTTCATGTGGATACTCACAGTTCCGTTAAAATCACTACCAAATACCTTCTGCTATGCCCAGTGTTATGTGGTAATGTACATAGATGTAGATGGGACAAAAGTAGATTTAATACTGTGAGACCTGCTTCACTTCACAGTATTACACAGAACAACACAAAGAACAATGATGTTACCGAATTCGTCATATACGTGTATACAAGACTGTATTTGGGATGCCTAAACTGAACCTAAAAAATGATTAGCGATAAAAATCCTGTATTAGAGCTACTTCCTCCGATTTTATCATTGCGGTAATTTCGTGAGGTGTATGTGGTAGGAACTAACATATTTCCCAGAATGTATGATCTTGACTGTCTAATGTGAAAGAGTTAGATTTATTTACATCCATTTTCTGTGTCAACCCTTGATCCTCTGCATTTCGCTACAGCTTAGAAGTGTTGCAACCTTCCTATATACAACAGCACCGTTTGTGAACAACCTACATTTATATCTACACACGTACACCAAAAACCACAGTACAGTGCATGGGAGAGGATACATTGTAATATATTAGTAATTTTTAATTTGGAAATTTGTGGTAAGATCTTATGAGACCAAACTGCTGAGGTCATTGGTCCCTAAGCTTACACACTACTTAGTCTAACTTAAACTAACTCAGGCTAAGGACTACGCAAACACCCAAGCCAGATGGAGGACTCGAACCTGCGATGGAGGGAGCCACGTGGACCATGACAAGGCGCCCCAGACCGCTCGGCTACCCCGCGCAGCATTAGCTATTTTCTTTCCTATTCCACATACCTACAGATCAAGGAAAATGTGACTGTCTTTACTGTTATTCATAAGGTCACTATGCCAGGTTTACATTGCTGGTGGCTTGATAGTCGTACAGTCTTCGTTGAATAAAATTTCTCTGATTTTACTTCATATCATTTTCCAAGAAATACATATTCCTTTTTCCATGGATTCCCACTTAAATTTCCCAGTCTCTTGTCTTATATTTTCGAATGTCGTACACCCACCTGATACAATTATAGCAGCCTCATAACCAAATAAATCGTGTAATGCAATTATGTAATTAGTGAGAATATATGCCCTAAATTTAGATGTCCTAACTAGAAATCTTGATCACATGACCAGAAGTGTCCAAAATCTAGCGTGTTTAGAATGTCTATTTCTCAGTAACTACAACTGATCAATATCGTGTGCCAGCAGGAACTGTCACCATGACTCACGCCACGATTCAAACATGTGTCAGCTATTAGGAGAGAAGATGAGACCGACTGATGAATTCTATGTATTTATGTTTATGACTTTTTTTGCGACCAGCCAAAGGAGTACTAAGTGGTTCAGTCTATTCCAACTGAATTTTATGCCTGCATACATCACAACATTATTGCAACATGTTTTAATAATACTCAGGTAGTTAATAAATGCAGTCGATGCAGAGGCTGCAGCAGATTTCCACACCCACTAATCAACTACAACATTATGTCCAACGTCCTGCTAGCTATGGACCTCTTCCCAGGCATTAGCTGAGTCATCTGGCAAGGAATGACTGCTGGTCAGACACAAACACAGACACTCGCATGTTGCGTGAAGTATCGGTTAGTGTGTTGTACGTGTGTAGATTGACCAAGGGCAGATTGTGATGGCCCAGAGGCCTAGCATGAGCAGTTTCGAAACTGTACGACTGAAACCTGGTTGTTAGGTACTCAGATAGCGCACAGGATAAGGTTACGATTGTGGATGGGGCCTTCATCAGTTATTGTGAGTTGCACAAACAAACACACAACATTATTTTTCTAAGAACCACTTCAAAAGATCACAATTAGACAATACCACCGACGGCCTAGTGAAAGAAAACTTGAGATGCTTTCTGGGCCGAAGGCCCAAAACCACACCAAAAACAAGAATGGCTGAAGGTCTGACTTAGAAATTAAAAGCAATTAAAAATAGAAGGTAATTTTAAAAAAAAACATGCAATTAAAAACAATTAGCGTCTGAAGGCCTACACTACACGCCTGAAGGACAATTACAATTAAAACACTTAAATAAAAAAAATTTTAACAGAGAAATTTCTTGTTAAACTTACAACAGAACGGCCGCGAGTCTAATTAAAGAAGCATTAATTTATTGCATGGCTGAAGGCCGCAAACAAATCTGAAACAACGGCTGGAGGCCTGGACAACAAGTCAGACAAACAATGTAAAATAAACCCCTCCCTTCTTATAAAAAATTTTCCTTTAGAGAATACACACGGCTGAAGCCCTTGTTAAAAGGGGTTCACGTAAATCCTCGGCTGAAGGCCACACATAACACATAGGACAACTAATGACTTAGGGCCTGGATTACAAACAATTTCAGATGGAACAAATTATTAAGGAAAAAACTTTTTTTTAAAATAAAATCAATCTTCAAAATTTTAATTTATCACGCGCTGAAGGACTTTATGTAAAATTTAAAAGGAACCAAATTAATACACTGCTGAAGAGCTTGCGCAATACGTCAGACTAAACTGAAAATCATAATCTAAAACAAACAGAACAAGTGGTGCCCAGAAGAGTTCCAAGGGTCGACCTGAGAAGGTAGCTCAAACATAAGGTGAGACGAGACTGGCAGCCAAGAGTTGAAGCTAAATAATCGGATGGCAACCCAAACAAGGGATGGCCGAAGGACCGACCAACAATTTAACCAATTCCCTTTCCGTCCGACCAACGGCACAACGATGGGAAATATCGGCCGAGGAGGAGGATACGAACATCACTACCTCTTCTGAAATTGGCGTCTAAAAACAACCGAGGGAACAAAAACACTCTAAGGTAAATATGAACCAAACAACTTAAAAGGCTGTCAAACTACACTCCGTGCTGGACAGCATCAACACGACGAGGAAAGGCACACTGTCGGAAAATTACGCTAGTGACGAGGGCAGGTAACTGGGGCGTTAACGGCCACAGGGCAGAAAATACCGCTGGCGAACTTCACTGGCAAGTAACAGTCAATTTAATAATTAATCACAATATAGGAAGACGGCTGCAAGATTTCGCCGACTCCAACATATCATAGACTGCCCAGGGAGCAACAACCCACAAATGAACGAAGAGATGTCACAATAGTTGAGGTTTCATAACAGGTTAACTGGTCACTGAGCTTCAGCGCCCAGGTTCTGTGGGCAATGAACTTTGCCGCCCTAGTAGCTAGCGCCTCACGATCTGACAAAGCGTGCACACCACCAGCAGTTCTGGCCTGGCCCCGCGCCGCGGAGACTTCCTTGCTGCTCCATCCCAACCGACTGACCACCACACACACCACCAACATCCGGAAATACTAGCGATCACACCAAAGATAACAAAACAGTACTAGTATCGGTAAGCGCTGCTGCTGCCACACAAGGATGCAAGCCAGCAACTTCGTTACGCCTGTAAATAAGGAAGAACCAAGACCCACTCGATGTGACAAAATGCCAAAGAACAAAAGCATGAACAACTTATCAAGTACTCAAGGAGTGCTGTGGTGAGTGTCTTCAAACATGGTGACACGAAGGTGAAACCACGACGACATGTCGTGAGCCTGGGCAGAAAGTGAAGAAGAACTGAGAACACTCTTGCTGAAGGCGAAAGTCGAAAGTGAAAAGGCCGGTCTTAGGCTGAATGTAAAGAAAACGAAAATTATGGCCACTACACCTACCAATTCGTGGGATATAGCAGGAGAAACCATGGAGGTAGTGACCACATTCAGTTATCTCGGTTCCCAGATCTCTCCTGATGGCGACTACAGCCATGAAATCCGGAGACGCCTGTTGCTCGGTAGACAGGCGATGTCAAACCTTGTCAAGGTTATAAGGTCCAGAGATGTAACACTGACAACAAAGATCCGTATTGTGAGGGCTATGGTCTTCCCAGTTGTGATGTATGGATGTGAGACCTGGACCATTAGAAAGGCTGAAAGGCGAAGAAGTGACTCCTTCGAATTGTGGTGTTGGAGGAAACTTCTTAGAGTTCCATGGACTGCAAAGAGAACCAACAGATCAATATTGGAGCAAATAAAACCAGATTTCTTCCTGGAAGGTCTAATATTGAAACAAAGGTGACCTACTTTGGACACACAATGCGAAGGCATGCCTCGATGGAAAAAAAAACATTAATGTTGGGGAAGATTGATGGAACTAGAAGAAGAGGACGTCAGAGGATGAGATGGATCGATGGCATCAGAGAAGCAAGACAGGAAAAAGTGGCGTGATTTGGTTCATGGGGTCACGAAGAGTCGGAACCGACTAAACGAATAGAGAGAGAGAGTATCCTATTCACGGATTTCTTAGACTTTCGTTCTTGGAAACTAAAGAAAACAGATCTGTAATGTATCCAGCAACGATTTTTCATGCCTCAGGCAAAAGAGAAGCCCTGCGATATCTCGCCAGTCTACCCATACATGCGTGTGGGAAGCGTAAAATGACTCCTATTACCAAAGCACACAAAATTCACAACATAAAACTGCTTTACATTTTATGACTTCAGTAATTTCCCTTTCCCAAGCACTTTGATGTTCTACCGTGCACCTGCGTTTAATTTCTTGTAATTCCCGCGTATTTGGAATCCCTCTGGCCTCAAGAGCGCGTGCAGGGTTACTGTCGCCGGTATAGCGCAGGTTGGAGGAGGAGGTAGTTAAGGGCTGCGGCGACCTGCAGAAAAGGAGAGTGTGACGCAGGCGACGAGGAGCGCAAGTGAGGCGGCGTGTTGTTGTGGCCAAGCGTCTGCTGTGACTCGTTGGCAAGAGTGGTGTCTTTGCTCACTGCGGGTTTGGCGGGGCCGAGTGTTGGTCGTAGCCGTGAACATTGCTCGTTAAAGGTTACTTCGGCAGGATGCACAGTATTTGGCGTGTCTTCTGTTATTGATGTTGCAAGCAGTTTGTGGCTCCGGGTTGGAGTCAGGTCTGACCTTTGCAAGTACTGGGCGCGGTGGCGTCTGCTGGATGAAGCCCGTGTGTTTGCGACTACGAGTAATCTTCGTTATGCCCTTGTCAATGGGCGCAGGATTTTACGAGAAATCACGGTCAGCATCTGATTAGTGTGCACGTCACTTGGTGTTGCACGATGACTATTTGAGTCCATATCCTGGTTGTCCGTTGTTATGTATATAAATGTGCTGTTTGTAAAGGTTTTGCCTGGTACTACTTGAGTCCAGTTGCGTCAATGTGTGTGGGCTTGCGGCCGTCACAATCCCAATCTGATTTTAAAATCTAAGGGTGTAGAATGCCGATGTAGTTCTTCTGATTTACGAATTGTATTTTATAGTCAGTGAAAATTGTTGAATCTAGCTTCCTTATTTCTGAGGCATCTCTATTGTTCCCTGTTGCTTAGTATCACGAGCTCGAGCTGTTTACTAAAGTGTTTGCATCTACAAAAACAAAAAAAGAATCTAAATAATTTCTGCATTTGTAGTACCATTAATTTTTACTAAATAATTAAAGAGTTGTCTCTGTCCAGGATAAGTCATTGTATCTCTTGTTAAAGATCCCTGAGTACCATGGTTGAAATTTTCAGTGAAGGTTTCTAGTACTGTGGTAGCGGCTACCGCCGTCCTATGTTAGTAAAGAGGGAGGAATTATTGCCACTGGCGTCGCCTCTGCCACCGCCTCTATCAGTTTGGCTACTTCGAAGCCAATGGCGCTATGATAATTACTGGCAATAGCCGATGGTTGATATTTACGACATAATCATTTTACCACATATTTTGCTGTTTGTAATGTAAATGTATTTTTGTTATTTCATTTAATATTGTTTACGAAAAGGAAGTGATTTTATACTGTAGCCCTTTTGAGGTGTTTGCCATCAGTTGGTGATTGAAATTTAGTCTTTTCAGTTAATGGTATTCTTGGATCTTTGATTTCAAAAATAAATTCATCAGTGTTTTTAGAAACGTTAATAAATTCATTATGGCTCAGTACGTTTTCACTCAACACCAGTTCAATACCGCATTTTAGATGTATGCTTAAGAATAGTGTTGAATCAATGTACCAAACCATATTCCGGATCCAGATTCTATCTCCAAATGTATCTTATTGTTTATAAAGTAGTTCGATAGCAGGATATACTTGATGTACTTCACCGTCAGTAGGGTAGTTAGAAAGGCTGCTGCTTGCTGACTTATATTATTGTAACCACTACCACTGGATGTTGACACTCAAGACAGTGATGATCTTTGTGTCGACGCTCATGACGTCGACGGAGTCAGCAATGATGGTAGTAACAGCGTTGACCGTGGTCTTCGTGATGGCTATAGTTGTGGCATCAACGCTCATCGCATCGACAGCTCAGCGTAGACTGCCCCAGAGAAGATGTGTACACCCAATTCTGAGACCTACAAGGAGATGGAGGGTACCAGTGGATGTTCGAACGTATCTATGAAAAAGAAATAGAGAGAGAGATATCCAGCGTTATATTATGTTTAAGAAAACTTATACATACACAGACACGCTACTTGTGGGACCACTCATCCACAGTTAGAAGTTTAGATATAGTCGAATTCACCTCATCAAAACGATGTGTACACCTCTCAACAGTTGGCTGACAACCCAACGCTAGGTGATCCAGAAGAAAATGGACATCGTATTTTTGCAAGACACAAAAAGTACCACAGCAAGTTCGTCTTGTCTTCAATGCATCAGATAAGGAATACACAGGAAAAAAGCAAATTTTTAGCACGTATAAACATACTCATCCACACATCCATCGACGGTTATCGCTCTTTGTTTGATGCCAAACCATCTGCAGGCCCCGAATTTTGGAGCAGCTAATTGCTGCACAAAATGCATTAATATTTGTGTAAATTAATTTACCATGCCTTAACTTTCATCGGTTCTGGTCATTAGAAACAGTAGTGAAATAATTGGACATTGTAGTTGTCCAGTTGCTGATACCAAGTAATTCATTAATAAATACGTCGCTTATATGAAAATAACTGTCACTTTCATCACTTGATATTATCAAATACAAATATATGCACTGAACATTAATTATGAATGCGGATTTACATTATGTGTGAAATCTGACAGCTGTGTTCGCTCTACAATATATAATATCTGCTCAAAGTATCTAACCACCTCCTTGTTACTATAGTAGAATTATGGAATTGTCTTTCGGGATTATACACAAAATGAGAGTATTATTGGAATGATTTTCCAAAACTTCTGCTAGTTAAGAGTTACATTCTCCTTCTCTTAGCCGAAATACAAAATCAATACAAATCACAAAACTACGTTACAATCAGGAAACAACCAAATGTAACAATTAGCGTGAAAAACGAAAAATATGCAGTCAAAGGTAGATTACGGTGAAAATGAAGCAGAAAAGATATTAAAATACATTATATAGTTGGTAAATTTGCGTGGATGTAGCTCGTAGGTTGATTGCAGTCGCAGAGCTGAAAATTTCAAGTGTGTTGAATTTGATAAAAAAAAGGGGGGATGATAATGAGGAGGAGAGTGCAGACGATGAATGACGCTCTTTCAGGCAGTTGTCTTAGTTTATTTATGAAAACCGCAAAGATCAAAACATGGATTTCGTGTTACTCTTGAATGCTACCCCACTGACTTGACCGCTATGAAACTTCGCATAGTCAAAAGAGTAAATTTGAGAACATATTTCTTGGTGAAATACCAGCTGTAAAAGCTCACGTTATCGAGGCCAGCAACCAGAGGCAATAATGCCTGTAATTACGAACGAAAGAAAATAAGTAGAGCAAAATACAGTCGGCGATTCCTCACTGAAAACTATCAGTTGTGCAGTTTATGCGTATCTCGGGGAACGGGCTTTATTGGCACTGTACTCGAGCTACTGCGCGTTATATTATTCCTCGGTTGATGGACTGGTCGTATGTTGGCTTCAATCAATGGGAAGGAAGCAAGGGGGCCCTCGGGTTTTGTACTTCGACGGAACGAGAAAGCACGAGGAGTTACACGGATGGCCGGCCGCGGTGGTCTCGCGGTTCTAGGCGCGCATTCCGGAACCGCGCGACTGCTACGGTCGCAGGTTCGAATCCAGCCTCGGGCATGGATGTGTGTGATTTCCTTAGGTTAGTTATGTTTAAGAAGTTCTAAGTTCTAGGGGACTGATGACATTAGATGTTTAGTCCCATAGTGCTCAGAGCCATTTTTTGAAGTTAGACGGAAGTAGATGTTTGCTCCGTCTAGTAGGCGTGGGCTAACAGTGTCTGACGAGGTGACATCTTTGTGTTAATCGGTGTTTGAGCTGGGCTGACGGTGTGGAGAGCATTTACATTAGTTTTTCTGGGAACTACAAAATAGTCTCCGACTTGGGCCGACTTGCTACTTCTTAATTCCCCCTTATCTTTTCTGGTTACCTTCGAAATCATACACAAACACCTTTTCTTAAGCGTGTGTCTCCCTTGTCCCCTACCATGCACGCCGTCAGGTACACAAATCAGCGATTGAGATGGAGTTATTCTGTGGGCTAGCAAATATCTAATATAGAGTATAATAAGAGAAGCGGAATGAAGGTAAGCCAACAATTGAATCCGATCCTGACTAGTACAGCATAGTTAAGCTTTGAGGTGCTGAGTCAGTCAGTATAGAATACTATTTGATCAAAACTATGAGGCTGGGGACATTTTCAGTAAGGTGCCTGCATGTCTTTGGAGGGAGGGCAACCCGGTCTACCTCAAGAGGCTCTGTGATCTGGAACGAACTCGATGTTCTGATATCCCATTTGGTTCAGGTTGGAACTCTGGCCAACCCATTTACGGCAAATTATTGTCCACAAAGCAACGCCACAGATGTTGCTTTGTGGTACGATGGAGTCTCATATTGATACATACAATCGTCGACTCCAACTGACGTGCTAAACAACGCTTTAGAATGTATTCATATCCTTCCGGACTTAGCGTTTTCTTAAGCGCAATAAGAGAAACACAGCCCTAACCACGAAACAACCTCTATTCTCGTTTCCAGTCATGCATTGCACAGCGACTTTGTTGTTTATACCATCTCAAGCATTTGTTAGCATTGACTACAGAAACGTGTCGCCTTCAAGGAGCTTCTTCATCATAGTACCCCACTCTTTCTTAACACACTGTTCAGAGTCATTGTGTTAGATGGACTCCTGGTAGTACTTTAGAACTCACTTTGATTTCTAGAAATTTTTTACAACGATCCTCTGCAATGTTCGACGATCCCTTTCCGTCAGTACATGAAGTCTGCTTATTTCTTCTGTAGTTGCTCCTTTGCATTTCTACTTGACAATCACATTAGCATCTTAGACATGCTCTGATGGATTTGTTACTCAAGTGATACCTAATGACTAGTTCACATTCGAAGACATTGAGCTCTCTTGATGGAAACAGACTGCTTTTACCATTTGTCTTCAGACAACACAATATTCCCCACCTCCTTTTACACAGGCAGAATTATCTCTCATGATATTTAGTGGTCCGAATTACATACGGGTTTCCGGACATTTTTCTTCGTTATTCTATACACTTGGCGAAAACACTATGAACACTGTCCACCGTGAGACTACATGTCGCTTGCTGGCGATGTGAGCACGTGATGCGGTAAAGAAGATATGTAAAAGGAGGAGAGGAATGGGGAATCATTCTAACGACTATAGGCTTCGCAGATGAGGAAATACACTTACAATCCACTGGCAAAGAGCAGATTCTTATGGACAGATGTCTGGCAGAGAGCATCTCCGGAATGGCGAAGCTGGTCTGCTGTTCCGTGTAACTGCCTGACCATTAGTGAAAAGTGGGTGAGTAACTGTCACAGAAAGAGTTCAAGACAACGTGTTGGACGTCCACCCTTCATCATCCCATGAAGGTCAAGGCCCGCCCGCTCTGTAAAGCAGGGCAGGCGGCGATCTGTAGGAGGTCTGACGACAATGTCGTAGAAGACATGAATGTTTCGCACACCATTCAGCAAATAACTCTGAGCGTGAGCCTGCTCACCAAATGAAACCTACATGATCTCGTGTCGACCCAACGTCATCTTTAGTTACGGAAGTGGCCATAGAATTATAGAGATTGGACAGTGGATCAATGGGAACGTGTTTCCTGGTTGGATGAATAGGGTTTTCTTGTTACACCAGATGGATGGTCGTGTCCAGATGCGTAGTCATTCAAGCTAAAGGCTGTTCAAAACTTGCTTTTCGTCAAGGTCACAGGTCTACAGGGGCAGTTTTATGCAATGGGAGACATTCACTTAGGTTTCAATTGGGCCAGTGCTAGTAATCAACGGCAGAATAAGCAAACATTATTATGTGTTTCTGCATCCCTTCATGCTTTATGTCTTCCCCAGCATCTATACCATTTTCCAACCGGAAAACTGTTTTAATGCTAGGTCAGAATCGTAGAACAATGCTTTGAGGGGCGGGACAGTCACTTACGAAAAACTGAGTGAATGCGACGGCATCTTGTCATAAAACTTCAATCATCATTCTTCTCCTTCGATTGCGAAAACATTCTGTTGGCATCCACCTACACAGGGAGAAATGATCATCACAACAAAATAAGAAAAATCAGGGCTCACATAGACAAATTTAAGCGCTCGTTTTTGCAGCGCGCCGTTCGAGAGTGGAACGGTAGAGAGACAGCTTGAAGATAATTTATTGAACCGTCTGCCATCACTTTATTGTGAATAGCAGAGTAATCACGTAGATGTAGAAGATAGCTGCATGAAACTTTCTAACCTCCAAACCTCCAGGTGTCAGACACTCAGATCGGTACCAAACGTTGTGTGTCGACAGAGTATCAACCAAAACACCGATTTAGCTCGTACTGTGTGCTGTCGTCCAGTAGAACATCCGTAAACGGTAATGAAAAGAAACACCAGAACTACGGAGTACAGGAAAAGCGTATTTGTGAGCCCTTGTAGCGAAGATGTCTGGTAGGGGTGTGGTTAGAGCTTCAGATTGTACTCCTAGTGGCCCTGAGTTCGACACACTTTACACATGTAATTGTAGTATGGGAGAAACTTTTTCTGACATGTTCTCTTGACATTCTGCTTTCGCTTCGTTAATTGAAAGTAGCAAACCTATAGAGTACATTTGTATATATAGGTGTCGCGTTAACTATACAAAACACCATCGGTGGTTTTTGAACGAGAGACCTTTAAGTCGACTATCTGACTCTCTAGCAATTGACTTACCATAGAACTACATACTTAGTTGTCAACACATACGCTTTTCCTATACTCCGTAGTTCTCGTATTACTTCTAATTACCATTTACACACATTGTCTGGACGACAGCTCACAGTACGAACTAAATCGGTGTTTTGGTTGATACTCTGTCGACACACAACGTTTGTTACAGATCTGAGTGTCTGACACCTGGAATTTATAAAGTTTCATGAAACTATCTTCTACGTCTACGTGATTACTCTGCTATTCAGAATAAAGTGATGGCAGACGGTTCAATGAATTATCTTCAAGCTGTCTCTCTACCGTTCCACTCTTTAACGGCGCGCAGTAAAAGTGAGCACTTAAATTTCTCTATGTGAGCCCTGATTTTTCTTATTTTATTGTGATGATCATTTCGCCCTGTGTAGGTGGATGCCAACAGAATGTTTTCGCATTCAAAGGAGAAAAATGATGATTGAAATGTCATGACAAGATGCCGTCGCAGCGAAAAACGCCTTTGTTTTAAGGATTGCCAGTCCAATTCACGTATCATGTCTGTACCTCTATTTCTCCTACTTCGAGATAATACAAAACGAGCTGCCCTTCTTTGAACTTTTTAGATGTCATGCGTCAGTTCCACCTGATGCAGATCCCACACGTCACAGCAATACTCCAGAACAGAGTGGACAAGCGTGGTGTGAGCAGTCTCTTTAGTAGACCTGTTGCACCTTCTAAGTGTTCTACCAATGAGTCGCAGTCTTTAGTTTGCTCTACCCGCAACATTATCAATGTGATCGTTCCAATTTATGTTATTTGTAATCGTAATCCCTAAGTATTTAGTTGAATTTAAAGCCTTCACATTTGTGTGACATCACGTAATCGAAATTTAGCTGATTTCTTTTAGTACTCATGTGAATAACTTCACACTTTACCTTATTCAGGGTCAATTGCCACTTTTCGCACCATATACATATCTTATCTAAATAATTTTGCAAGTCGTTTTGATCATCTGATGACTTTACAAGACGGTACATGACAGCATCATCTGCAAACAATCTAAGACGGCTACTCAGATTGTCTTCTATGTCGTTAATATAGATCGGGAACAATAGAGGGCCTATAACACTTCCTTGGGGAGCGCCGGAAATTACTTCTGCTTTACTCGATGACTTTCCGTCTATTACTACGAACTGTGTCCTTTCTGGCAGGAAACCACGAATCCAGTCGCACAACTGAGGCGATACTCCGTAGGCACGCAGTTTGGTTAGAAGACGATTGTGAGGAACGGTGTCGAAAGCCTTCTGGAAATCTAAAAATATGTAATCAATTTGACATCCCCTGTCGATAGCACTCATTACTTCTTGAGTATAAAGAGCTAGTTGTGTTTCGCAAGGACGATATTTTCTGAATCCGTGCCAAGTATGTGTCAATAAATCGTTTTCTTCAAGCTAATTCATATTGTTCGAACACAGTATATGGTCCAAAACCTTACCGCAAATCGACGCTAGTGATATGGGCCTGTAATTCAGCGGATTACTCCTATTTCCATTTTTGGGTATTGATGTGACTTGAGCAAGTTTCCAGTCATTAGGTACGGATCTTTCCGTGAGCAAGCGGTTGTATATAATTGCTAAATATGGAGCTATTTCAGCATACACTGCTACGCTTCAATCAATAAACTACTGCATTTTCGTAAGAAACTTGTAAAAATGAAAGATAAATTCTTGAATAGATATCTGTAACTTTCCGTCTTTTAAAATAGACCAAAGTGTGAAAACTAAGAAATTATGTTGGTTTAAGACAGACTTGATCACTCAGTAGGATTTGTCAAGTAAATACGTTTTTGCTTTGCTCTTCAGTCTATCTATCATGCTCTTGAAATCACTACGCCAGTATTACTATTCGTCCCTGCAAATGGCAGCATTAATTTGGGAGCAGCTGCCTCATTTCTCCGCTACGGCGTGGTAGGGCCAGGCTGCTACGAGAAGATGACCCGCTACGCCATTGTCGCTTCCGCAGAACATAATTACAAAGCGCAGCGCCTGGCAGAAAAATTCTACGACTCCCTTCTGCCGCTGAGACTTGTTGCGTAACCCTTGTTCTTTACTTGCTTAATACTCGTCTGGTAGGATCTTTCGTTCATTCATAAGATTTTAATAACTGCAGCAACTGCTGCGTTTCCTGTCGTATGGCATCCCAAAGTTTGGAGACACTTTTTTCAAAAGCCTTGCATAGAGCCTAGTTCCGTGCTAGTACAAGTATATTCTGACGTGCTAATGCTAATAACTCACCTCTACGACTCGCTCCTTGTCTTACGTAGAAATCTGGGTTTACACAGCGTGTACAGTGTGTCTCTCCCAATAGTCGTCAGGTGCCTGTTCTCTAGTATTCCAGCAAATACTGGCAGCTATTTTTTTCAGCCTGGAGCCATCCAAACCAAATGCTGATCATCACGTCTTTCATGCGACTCCCAATATAGACGGAAAGCATCGATTTGTTTCTCACTTAAACAAAATTATTTTTAAAGCACAATTTTAAATGCCCATTCGATTGAGTGGTCCCAAATTAGTCTAGTGTGACGTTAATTTTATCGGTTTGTATTAACAGGGACAGTAAAACACGAAGACAAACGGCAATCCAGCAGGTGACGCAGTAGCGCTGCACGTTTTCCATCGGCTCTGGGCTCCTCATGAAAGTCATAATGAGCAGTATTCGTTTGAAATGACTCCATCTATATATAGCAAACACGAAATTGCAAATATCTGCCGGAACACCAGAGAAAAGGCGCTTGACGACTCTTAGGAAAAGCACCCTGTAGATATGCCGCATATTCCGCTCTTAAACTTTCGTACTCTAGAAACATTATTGAACTAGTTCTATCTGGCTGCGAATCAAAAATTTTGTCCTCCTAATACTACAGTCCCGCAGTTTATGTCAGAAGAATAGAAAGAATAAATTCAAAAGCTATATTTTACAAAGGACTGATATTACAATATGTTATTTACTCCAAACATTTCCAAGCATTATCCCAGTTGTCTAGGCCATCATCAAACAATACGACTAAACATACATTTTTGTAACGTCTGATATATTTTCATATTACAGCGCTTGTGACAGAAAATTAAAAAAGAAGTTCTTTCGTTCTTGACTCATTAAAAGATTTGAGAGATAGCGGTACGTTACAACTTAATCTTCCTACGTTCCCTCATACCCCTTTTAACAACTAGGTCACGAATTATTATGCCCGCCCTTTCTAGTGCGCTACCAATTACGCTTCTGTACCATGTCTTCAGCCCCGACTGAAAGTTTTATATTTCTACTGGTTTTTTTCCATCCCCCTCATTTTCTCCAGACGCTCTGCCCCCAACGTAGCACACACGGGGTGACAATTATTGAACTATATGAAATAAAATCGTCGTACCTTCTGAATGGTTTACGTTAGGACATTCAAACCGAGCGGTTGGCCGCAGGGAATGATGTGAATTAGTATGCAATATGTTGTTTGGTTTAGCGACGAAGCCCACTTTCATTTGGATGGGTTCGCAAAAAGCCCAACTGGTGCATTTCGGGAACTGAGAATCAGCATTTTGCAGTCGAGAAGTCTCTTCACATTCAGTAGGTGATTCTGTGGTATGTAATGTCCACTCACGGGATAAGAGCTGTGATACTCGTTGATGGCACCGTGACTACCAAACGGTACGTGAAGGTTTTGGAAGATGATTTCATCCACGTTATCCAAGTGACTCTGATTTCGACAAGGAGGCATGACGGAGCTCGATCCCATCGAAGCAAGAGAGTATTTGATGTCCAGGAGGAGCATTCTGGGGACCGTATTCTGGGTCTGGGGTACCCAGACGCCACTGTTATGGGTCTTGATTGGTTGCCATACTCTCTGGATATGAACACAGGCGACTCCTTTTTGGGGGGCTATATTGAAGACAGGGTGTACAGCAATAACCCCAAAACCATTGATGAGCTGAAAACAGTCATTCAGGAGGTCATCGACAGCATCGATATTCCAACACTTCAGCGGGTCATGCAGAGTTCTGCCGTTCGTCTGCACCACATCACCGGCAATGATAGCGGGCACATTTCACATGTGATAACTTAAATCTGAAATTTTTAGTGACGTCTACATGTTAAAGAAAGTGTATGCACACCCTAGTTTGTAACTAATTTACGTTTTCTTTCATACAGTTCAATAATTATCACCTTGTACATGCAAACACAAGGACAATTGCTGCCTCCAGAACTTAAGAGAAGAAAGCCTTGCCGTATACGTTTATGTCTTCCACTTCAAGTAAAACTGAATATCGTCTGATGATATCAGTACCAAAACCACCTCTGCCGTCAGATAACGTCACGTCTTGGAACTAATGAAGGAAGACAAGTGTTTTAGGTCCCATACATGGTGTCTCACGTCTGGAAACAACAAACACCTCGATCAGAGCTGCCATAAAGTGGCTCACGAGACCTTCCCCTCCAGCGACTGCTTCCCCCTCAAACTCGACCCCTGCGTTGCGCGGCACGGCCCCGCCACAGCCACGCCGCTCATTTGAAGGAACGGCTGTCAGTCCGTGTGGGTCGTGATTACTGCCTATTCCACATACGTAAAGGTCATAAGGCGCTAAAACTTTGATTTTTACTATTTTTGTCTCACATTCTTTTACGTGCATTTCTGCAAAGATGAAATATCTGAATTACATTCATTTAACTTGATCTTAACCAACTCTGCAGTATAGAGTTCAATTTCCGTTGTGGCAAAACAAAGCTCATGTTCCTACGACTCACTGGACACTCCGTTAGGTTGAGCAGATTTGATGTACATTCTCAAATGTATGTTTATCCGAAAAAGATTTTATTTTTAGAGTGAAGTCTGCTAGTTCTGTGTACCGATTCTGTGGCATGACATCAAAAATTGTTGCATCACTTTCGGTTTCGGATATAGTGAACACATCATTTTCTAAACTGAAATGTTCTTCAAGATCAATTATAGCACAATCAAGACTGGTTTCCAGTCAATTGTTAAAGAAAATGATATTCCGCTCTAGAGACTTAAAATCTTGCAAACGACTCTGAAAATCACTGGAGACTTCATGAATAATGGAAGTAAACCTTGAAAATTTTACTTCTATGTAGTCTCGTTCCAGTTCACAGCAACTCGGGAAATGACACAAATTTTGACTGTTTAGTTGCACCTCAAAAATGTTTACTTCAGAATAAATTAATAACCATAAACGCATCACAGATTTTGCTTTCCTTACTTTGCACTCCGTCTTCAGGCCACGAGTGGCCTACCGGGACCATCCGACCGCCGTGTCATCCTCAAGGTAGGATGCGGATAGAAGGGGCGTGGGGTCAGCACACCACTCTCCCGGTCGTTATGATGGTATTCTTGACCGAAGCCGCTACTATTCGGTCGAGTAGCTCCTCAATTGGCATCACGAGGCTGAGTGCACCCGGAAAAATGGCAACAGCGCATGGCGGCCTGGATGGTCACCCATCCAAGTGCCGACCACGCCCACAGCGCTTAACTGCGGTGATCTCACGAGAACCGGTGTATCTTCTCCGGCAAGGCCGTTGCCGCTTTCCTTACCCTGCAAACCTAAATTCAAATTATTTAAATTATCAGAAAAATCTATAAGTATTCTAGCCCTGATAAAAAAATGTATCTTTCAGCTTATACTCAAATCCTCTAGTAGTCGATTTCACTTCTTCATTCAAAAACCAGGTAAGTTCTTTCCTGCGTGCAAAAACAGAGTGTGCCAAATAATTTGCTCCACTACATCAACGAATTAAGGAATGAAGGAGTGTATCTCCGTGTTTCACGTCACCTTCTTCCACAAACTGTTCAAATTTTCTATGAGACAGTGATCGATTTCCTAATCTCGCACTTTTTTCTCATAGCCCATTTTGATTTATAATGCATTGAAAACTTTTTTCTTAACTGACCGACGAAGCCATTTTCGCTTCCGACCATAGCTGCCGCGTCACCGTGGAAACTGCAGAGCAAATTCTAAAACCACCAATTTTGTCAACACACATTTCAACTGCTTTAAAAATATGAAACCTGTTGTTCTGAGTACCGAAATTAAAGAGAGTAACTCTTCATGTGCTTAGTGTATTCATCTTTTGCCCCTCTCCCCCCACTACGATTTTTACTTTCCA
Source organism: Schistocerca piceifrons (assembly GCF_021461385.2). Lineage (NCBI taxonomy): Eukaryota > Metazoa > Arthropoda > Insecta > Orthoptera > Acrididae > Schistocerca > Schistocerca piceifrons. The sequence goes on from NC_060138.1 coordinate 809,437,372, forward strand.
CCCTTCCACCCAATACTAAATTGGTGTTCCCTTGATGATTCAGAAGCGATCCCTTCTTCTCGTCAAGTTGTGCCACAAAGTCCTCTTCTCGCCAATTCTATTCGGTACCTCCTCATTAGTTACGTGATCTACCCATCTAATCATCAACATTCTTCTGTAGCACCACATTTCAAAAGCTTCTATTCTCTTCTCATCCAAACTATTTATCGTCCATGTTTCACTTCCATACATGGCTACACTCCATAAACTACTTTCAGAAAAGACTTAGTGACACTTAAATCTATACTCGATGTTGACAAATTTCTCTTCTTCGGAAACGCTTTCCTTGCCATTGCCAGTCTACGTTTTCTATCCTCTCTACTTCGACTATCATCAGTTATTTTGCTCCCCAAATAGCCAAACTTTAAGTGTTTCATTTCCTCATTTTATTCCCTGAGCATCACCTGATTTAATTCCACTACATCCCATTGTCCTCATTTTGCTTTTGTTCATCTTATACCCTCCTTTCAAGACACTGTCCATTCCGTTCAACTGCTCTTCCAGATCCTTTGCTGTCTCTGACGGAATTACAATGCTATCGGCAAACTTCAAATTTTTATTTCTTCTCCATGGGTTTTAATTCCTATTCCTAAATTTTTCTCTTGTTTCCTTCACTGCTTGCTCAATACACAGATTGAATAACATTGTGGATAGACTACAACGCTGTCTCACTCCACTCTCAACCACTGCTTCCCTTTCATGCCCCTCGACTCTTATGTCTGCTACCTGGTTTCTGTAAAAATTGTAAAGAGCCTTACGCTCCATGTATTTTACCCCTGCCACCTTCGAATTTGAAAGAGCATACAGTTTTCTGTTATGTCGAAGTTTCTAAGAGAGTTCGGTCACTATCTTCTAAGATAGTAAGGTCAGTATTGTCTGGCGTGTTCCAACATTTCTACGCAATCCAAACTGATACGCCCCGAGGTCGGCTTCTACCAGTTTTTCCATTCTTCTGTAAAGAATTCGTGTTAGCATTTTGCAACCCAGGATTGGAATTATTATATTCTTCTTGAAGTCTGAGGGTATTTCGCCTATCTCATACATCTTGCTTACCAGATGGTGGAATTTTGACATGGCTGTCTCTCCCAAGGCTATCAGTAGTTCTAATGGAATGTTGTTTGCTCCCGGAGACTTTTTTCGACTTATATCTGTCAGTGCTCTCACAAATTCTTCTCTCAGTATCATATCTCTCGTTATTAGATGAATGAAAATTAATAGCTGACTATGATCTCGTTCTCACACAAAGACTAATACTGACAATTTGCAACTAAATTGTTTAGTTCACTTTTATGCTATGTCCCAAACCAAGAACTCGACCTTTTGCATGACAAAGCAACTGTTTTCAAGCGTTCAGTAGCAGCATCGTAACCAGATGAACGTGCGATTTTGTTTCACGAGTACGCCATAGCTGAAGCATTTTTCAGCATTTTCCAAATTTAAACATAGCACATTCGATGCAGTTAAACTCTTTCTTCTAAGTCTTGATCATTCAAGCAACTCTTGGATTTCTTTCTTTAACTTAAGCGCTAAAGCGCATCGTTCATTATGTGTAACGTCCGTGTGTTGCTTCATGTAGCGAAAAGAGATGTCAAGCAAGATAACTACCCTTCATTTTACCACATTAAAACAAGGGGTTTTCATCGAAAATATGTACGAAGAAGTACCCAGTCTCCCACTCATCACTGAAAACATGATTTTCAGTGTTCTTTCGTTTAGATTTCTTGAGAACTTCCACAATAAAATAGCTACAGTAATAAGTACAACGTATCCCAGAATAATAGCCACAGAAACACCACAATGACAAGCTGAGTGATAGCGCAACATTGACGAGAGTAAATCTGAACGAAACACAGAGATCAAGTAGACTAACGAAGCAGCGATATCTCTTCGAAGTCTGGCTGCCAGTGAAAGTGCGAGAGTCTGTGCTTTGAGGAATCAGTCTAAGAGGGACTGTCCTCCTCGACTACTAATAAATAAGCAAACCATAGGCGGCGGAGAAGCCATGACGTCACCACGCAAGTAGTGTTGGAGGGGAGAGCAATAGGTGAAGGGTAATGGCTCGCGAGCCTCGCTTTACCAGGCTTGACCTAAGTACTTTTCAGTCATTGGTACTACAAAATTCAGGTTGTGATGTATAAGCCAACAACTTCATCTTTCTTTCTAGTCTACGTGCAGATAGTCTCAGCTCGCAGTCTTGTGGTTAGTGTTGCTGACTCGGTTGCAGAGACCGGGTTCGATTTATATTGCGAATTTAGGCTCTCATGCCTCCTTTGGCGAGGATCTTGGACGGGGAGTGATTACTTATGTTCGTGAGAGCGTATCAGTTGTTGTACCTACCATACACGAGGAGTATGGCGCTTACCGTGATGGATACCCGCATTGCAATGCGGGTACAGCCTTTAAGATGCAGAGCTCGACTTTACTCTGAAATTGTTGCTCCCTTCTTTCTCGACCGGTGTGAACATCGTCTACTTGGCAACAATGCCTTAGTCAATGCCGATTACAAGATATTACCAGTTAATTTGGTACCATGTTGCTGCCGGATCCTTCCAGGTATAATATTCACTGAACAAATGACACTGGGTGAACCCACCAGTGTACTGTCAGCTACTGGTGATGGCTGAGATGTGTTTACTCTAGTGGCTACATGCATATTTGGTGTTGGCGGCCATCAAATTTGACAGCGCTTTCGATCTGGTGCGACATGGTTAGCTGCTCACTGGCGTGGACGGGCTTTCTGTGTCCCTTCTCTGGTACACCACGGCCTCGCTACTCTACCATCCGTTCCTTTGTCCTATTTAAGACCAGAACCGTTCCCCATTCCTTACATCAGGGTTGCCTGCTGTCAATGCTCATCTACTCTCTCGCCCTCGAACTAGCCACTGGGAGTCGCATGATGCACTTGTCAGTGTCCACCCTATGGCAATTCATGTTCTGCTGTCATGCCTATGTAAATAACCTGTCGCTGCTGGTACAGTTATGGGAAAAGACCACCAACATACTTGATCTGATCCCTACTTCAGGGGATGTGGCTTGCAGTGCTTTGACCATGTTCAATTCTACGGCGATGCCAACTGGCTGCTGACTCACACAATAAGAATTGGCGATTCTGACTTCTGTCGAGAGCTTCCGTCGCATTGGTATCATCATCCACTACCTGCTGCACAGCAACTTTCGGCGTGCCCTCCAAGTCACCTGTGCAATCATCTCTGTGGCCTTGATACGTGTAACGTGTGGAATATCTAAACGTCCATGTAGTTCCCAAGCTGGTGTACTTAGTACACGTCCATCTGATGTCACCATTGCTTGGTCGTAGCTTGCAGGCTGTGTTAGGCTACTTCTTGACGTTTGGTAACATTTTTAGAGTCAAATTCATCCTCCCCCAGAAGGTCAGGGTACCTGGACTCAGTAACGTTCGGTGTCACAAGGTGGTCTTCTATCTGAACACCACGAACAAATATTGGTCGTGACAGGGAACTTACGTGACAACCCTCGGACATTTACATGCCGGATTCCAATTGCCTGCGGTGTTGGTAGGGCTTATTGTGTCTCTATTTGCTCATCTGTCTGTCTTTTTCATGTACTTAAGCTATGTACACACAGGCCTCCAATGCACGCACACTCTGAAGCCCAAAGGATTTTAGCATTCATTTACTGTTTGACATACCTTGCAATAACGATGAGATTAGGTATCCACTAACGCTGCGGACTGCGGTGTGGCGTATCCTTCACCAGCTGTACCTCCTGACATCAGTCCGAGCGACATGGTATCACGTCGCCTGCAGAAAATTCGCCGCTAATCAGCGTCTACATGCGATTGGTCTAATGGTCACTTCTTGATGCTCTACCTGTCACTCGACGGATGATGATGTCCATCGCCTGACCTGTGCCAGAGTTCCTGGAGTCTGGCCGCTGGGGCTTGTTTCATCTGCGCTACTCCATCTGTAGTCAACGCATGTGCTTTCATTCCCCTGGAAGACGTGTTTCCCCGCAAAGAAGCCTTATGCGATAGTCTAAGGATGGTCAGCCGCCTACCTTTATGGAGACCGGCCCAAATCGCCCTGCAGATTGAACGTCCGGCGATTGAACAACGTCGACTCTACCGCGACTGTTTCGCCAATTACCTGTTCCGTGGGGTTTTGTGCGATCCCCCACTCAGCTGACAGGGAACTTACGTGAGGAAGACACTCCTCGCAGTGTGGAAACCAGGTTAAATTCGTTAAAAATAGTGGCCGAGGGCTGTTTTTCTTTCAATTATAACTATTCACGGTCTATGAACGTGCAGCATGTACAAAATTTTACGTGACAACCCTTGGACATTTGTATGCCGGCTTCCATTTGTGTCTCTATTTGCGCATCTGTCTGTCATTTCCGCTCCCCGCTCTGTCATCGAGCTGGAGGTGCCCCATATGTACGGATCTCGTATCAGCCCTGCGTACTGTGTGCTTACAAGGAAATGTCTTTTTGTTTCTTTAGAAATAAATTTAATATTTCCCTCACAAGTTCCCTTAAAAAAAGTCTTCCATTGCAAGGACATGCTGAGTTGGCAGGAGAAAAAAGCACGCTTCACGAAAGGGAACTCCTGGCCAAAATTTCGTACGCATATTTCATTTTGTCGCTAATATTCCTTGTCTTTTAATTACATACGCACTTCTTTTCATTTCCAAGAGTGTTAAATATATTACGTAATACTTAGTAACTGATATCTAGCAAATGCTTGGGAGAATTGTGTGCTACGTTTTATAAGCGTTTTGCAAATTGTGTAGCCAAATTAAGTCAACAATTAGGTAATACTAGAAGTACTTTGCTGTTTGCATAGCGAAACAACTTTCAATGGCAGAAGTAAAGAGGATACAAATTACAGACTAGCGGTAGTATGAAAAGATTAAATGAAAGATAAGAGTTTCTTAAATTCTAATATAAATTTAAGTGTTAGGTAGTATTTTTTGAAGGTATTTCTCTGGAATGTAGGCTTTTACGAAAGTGGAATGTGGACGATAAGCACTTCAAACATTAAGAGAACACAAGCTTTTGAAATGTGATGATACAAAACTATTAGGAACAGGTTTTTGAAAGTACTGGTTGAGGCTGTAGCCGAATACTCAAGTGAATCGTAGGTGATAAACAGTAGGGATAAGAAGAGAGTAGGAAAACTGAGAATTAGATGGGTAATACAAGTAACTGATGATGAGCTACTGAATCGAATTAGCAGAAAACAGTTTTTAGGGCATATCTTGACTAACTAAAGGCCCCGTTTCATGCCACACATCCACAGTCAGATATGAATAATTAATCTGATGATGGCGGAAGGTACAAAAGAGGTGAGGGGGTGAGGAGGAAGGAGATTTGTGGAGGGATACAAAGGTGTAACACCAGTAAACCGCTTGAATTAGATGTAAGCTGCAGTAGTTATATAGATATGATGAGTCTTTCGTAGGATATACTAGCTTGGAAAGCTGCATCAAACCAATATTAGGACTGAAGACTTCAACAGCAACACAGTAATTTGTGTGTCGCCACGGACAGAAATGACAGCAGTTCCCGCGAGTTAAACGTTTTCTATGACATCTGTTACTTATGTTCATGTATGGCCGGCCGGGGTGGCCGTGCGGTTCTAGGCGCTACAGTCTGGAACCGCGTGACCGCTACGGTCGCAGGTTCAAATCCTGCCTCCGGCATGGATGTGTGTGGTGTCCTTAGGTTAGTTAGGTTTAAGTAGTTCTAAGTTGTAGGGGACTGATTAACTTAGAAGTTAAGTCCCATAGTGCTCAGAGCCATTTGAACCAATTTTTGTTCATGCGTGTCGTAATACGACTAGGCACTACAATTATGCCTCAGCTGTAGGCGGATTCCGGAAAATTCATTTGAGCTGCGAGGAACAATTTATGTTGTGAAGATCCGCTATACGTTTCTATTTCGTCAATTCCGAACTGTCTTTTTATAATGATTCCAATTTTTGTTCCACTTTGTTTAGTAATCCAAATATCCTACTGATGCGTCTAACAAATTCACACAATTAATAAGCTGTTGTTATTTTGGGACAAAACTTAATAGCCAAGATTTCGTACAGTACTATTTATTCCTGATTACTAGTTTTAACAGTTAAGACTATTTTCTTCTGATCTGTAAAGTGCTGCATTTACATAGAGTACATGTACAATTATGCAGTGTACTGCAAAGAATGTGGGTCCATGATGTATGTAACTCGTCATCTAAATATAATTTCAAGTGCGGAAATGTGCACTGTTATGAGCCGTGTGTGGTTCGCGTTGATGCCGTTCATATCTTGGCATCTTGTAATAGCGATAGTGACGTCTCGTTTTCATAGTGTGTTCACAGGCGCCACTACGTTTGCTCGCCTTGTCTGTCCGTGAGTGGCAGAAGCAGCGCTTATCGATAGCGCATACTGTGGTACCATCTTTGGAGCGGTCTCTAGTATTTTCAGGTCGTCGTGTGTCGAGCGAGTTGAGTTGGGACAGAGCAGCAGTTACGTCCGGACAGCCAGTAATCACCCGATTGCTGGCGACACACATGCACTGTCCGACGGAAGGATGTGGTCGCGAGAGTACACGACCACGCCAAGGACCGGATTCAGCGAGTTTTAGTTAGATGGACCATGATATTCGAGTATTGCTACTTTCACTTGTGTGTGTGTGTGTGTGTCCGCCCGTCGAAGTGCCCTCATGGCAAGAAATTGTCAGTCGACGATTCACACTGGGATCATTCCCGTGCCTGACTTGAATGGGTATGACCGTTGGTATGTCGTTCGGTAGGTCGTCGCCGCGGACGACGTCCATTTGCTCTTCTCTGTGTTTGCGCGTACTTATAATTCGTCTGTGTTGTTTCACAGTGACTGGTCGTAGTATTGTGAGTTGTTGGTGGAATTGTTTTCCCGGATCCGTGTGTATGTTGTGGTTTTGAATGAGCAGTTATTTTAATGCTAACTGCGTACTGGATTTGGTGGGGAGTTGCGAAAAGAGATCAGTTCGGTTGGGGCGCAGCAGCGAGCAGGTTTGTACAGCGCGAGGGCAAGCTGGGGCCGCTGGGGGCGTGCTGCCACTGCCGGATCGAGGAGGGGTAGCTGCGAGAGCGACGACATCGTTGCACACCGTACCCTGGACGTTTAAGTTGAGTGAAGAGTTAACTGGTAATGCAACCTCGACTCTTCTGAGTTCTCGCCTTTTGTCGGCGGGTTGTTGCTCCCAGGGCCGCTGAGCCTGGCGGCAACGAGTGAGGTGTTTCGAGGCTGTGAAATATTGCAGCCGTCTTTCTCTCTTTGTTATTCATCGTCGAATTTAGTATTATTTTTATTAGTGAAATGTAACCAGCGTTATTTTCTGCCTTGTGGCCGCTAACGCCCCAGTTACTTGACATGGAGGTTAGCGTACTTTTCCGGCAGTGTACGTTTCGTCGTCGTGTTGATGCTGTCCGACAGTGTGTAGTTCGACAGACTCTTGTATTGTACTGTGCATCTGTTTTGGGGAAGTCTACCTTGGTCCTAGTGTTTCCTTCGGCCTTGGGTCTTTTCTGAAGACGTAGTGCTGCCTGCCTCTTCGCCTTTGCCTAAAAATATTCCATCGTTGTACCGGTGATCGGGCATTAGGCGGATTGGTTATTCGGTCGGTCGGCGCTTAAGCTGTCCCTAGTTTGATTTGCCATCCTGTTACGTGAGTATAACTCTTGGCTACCTGTCTCACCTTACCTTACGTTTGAGTTACCTTCCCAGGCACTCATGGAACACTTGCTCAGAACCGATTGTCCTGATTCCTTAGATTGTGATGTTTGCTTAAAGGATATTTGTAATTTTCTAATTCTACATCTACATCTACATCCATACTCCACAAGCCACCTGACGGTGTGGGGCGGAGGGTACCTTCAGTACCTCTATCGGTTCTCCCTTCTATTCCAGTCTCGTATTGTTCGTGGAACTAAGGATTGTTGGTATTCCTCTGTGTGTGCTCTAATCTCTCTGATTTTATCCTCATGGTCTCTTCACGAGATTATTGTTGGCATGGCCTTCAGACAAGCAATAATTTCATTTCTTTCATAGTAAGGCCTTCTGCCGTGTTACAGTAAGTTTTTTTTAAAGCAAACTTGTTTTAAAAGTAAGGTATTTGTTGAGATGTGTGCGATTTGGAATTGTTTTTCTGACTTCTAATTCAGGTCTTCAGCAGTTTGTTATTTGAAATTGTTTGTGGCTTTCAGCCGAGTGATAATTTCACTCCTCTTATCGTAATCCCTTCAGCCGTGTTCAAGTTTGTTTTAAAACGAAGTATTTATCTTAATATGTGCTATTTGGAATTGTTCTTCTGACTTCTAATTCAAGCCTTCAGCCGTTTGTTGTTTGAGGTTATTGTTGGTGGCCTACGGCCTTAATATTGTGGGATTTTTTTTCGTTATAAGGCCTTCAGCCGTCATGCAGTCAACAGCGTTTTTCTAAAGAGACTGTTTTAAAATGTTAATTTTTTAAAATACCATTTGCGTATTTGTTGTGCAACCGAGAGTAACTGATTACGGCCCCATCAACAATCATAACCTAATCCTGCCCCATCCTGCGCAATCAGTTCTCAGTTACGCAATGCAACGTCTAACAACCATCAGTAGAATGTTACGTGCCGGCCGTTGTGGCCGAGCGGTTCTAGGAGCTTCAGTCTGGACCCGCGCGATCGTTGCGGTAGCAGTTTCGAATCCTGCCACGGGAATGGATGTATGTGTAGTCCTTAGGTTTGTTAGGTTTAAGTAGTTCTAAGTGCTAGGGGACTGATGACCTAAGATGTTAAGTCCCATAGTGCTCAGAGCCATTTCAACCATTTTTGGAATTTACGTGTGTGGACATCCCTAGTTACAAAAGGTGCTTTTTAAAGGTATTTGCGACAAACCGCTTTTTATTTTTACTTTTAACAAATCTGTGTGGAATCTGTTACATAATATCCACTAAAATGTCGATATACTCGTAGTATGCGTGACACAGTCGTAAGGGAACAGGACGTATAACAATAAGTTCTTAATGGTTTGGAAACACAGAATTGACATTTCCTTATGTGTAATAAAACTAAACTAAACTCTGCCTGAACAGGCCATGAAGGACCAACGATACAGACCCGCCGCCGCGTCGTCCTCAGCCCATAGGCGTCACAGGCTGCGGATTTGGAGGGGCATGTGGTCAGCACACCGCTCCCCCGGCCGTTTTGTCAGTTTACAAGACCGGAGCCGCTACTTCTCAGTCAAGTAGCTCCACAGTTAGCCTCACAAGGGCAGAGTGCACCCTGCTTGCCAACAGCACTAGGCAGACCGGGTGGTCACCCATCCAAGTGCTAGCCCAGCTCGACAGCGCTTAACATCAGTTATGTGACGGGAACCGTTGTTACCAATGCAGCGAGGCCGTTGGCCCTTATATGTAATGGCAAATAAAAATCATGATTATACGTGTACTCTACGTAAATGCATCACTTTGCGAATCATAAGATGACAGAATTAACTGTTGAAATTTGTAATCGGTTAGAAATAGTACGGTATGCGATTTTATCTATTGAATTTTCTTCAAAGAAATTACTGATCACTCCTTATCTCTAACTGGCGGATAAACCCGGCGTGGCATGGGTATTTGTTGATAGCTGTGCATCACGCCCTTACCACGCAGCGTCTGGCCTTGTCCTTCGTGTTTGTGATGTGGTATCTCCTGAACTATGTGTTGCACAATGATATAGTTTTATAGAAACATTCAAAGCCATATGTGGATACAGTCTGAAAAATATGCTGCGAAAGAGTTAGCACACTGGACTCGCGTTCGGGAGGACGACGGTTCAAACCCGCGTCTAGCCATCCTCATTTAGGTTATCCGTGATTTTCCTAAATCGCTTCAGGCAAAAGCCGGGATGGTTCCTTTGAGAGGGCACTCCAGACTTCCTTCCCCATCCTTTCCTAATCCGATGGGACCGATGACCTCACTGTTTGGTCCCCTCCCACAAATCAATCAACAAAACAACGACAATGCGGCAGTTTTTATAACGCTATATCTCCTAAATTGTGTGTCGTACAATGATATAATATTGTAAATATATAGAGCTCTATATGTTTATACTGTCTGCAAAATTTATTACGAAAAACTAAGTCATAAATAAGTAATAAATTTAAACGTCATGCACGATGCGGCATTTTTTCCGGATCTCACCATGTATGACATCATATCTCCTGAACTGTGTGTATCACAATGATATAATTTTGTGCTCACGATCAGTGGTATATGTGCATTCTGTTTATAAATTGTGTCGTGCATACAGTTAAGAGTAAAGAATTTTATTATAACGCCATGTCTCATGCGATACTTTTAAAGCATGAACATCGCAAAAGTTGTAACTGGGGAACATTTTTCCTTTCACTATACTGTAGAGGTTGTCACCGAGAAAAATTTTTTGTAAAGGTCTCAAATTATGCAAGTCGATAAGTGCTCTCATTCTCAAATACTGCAGGAATTAAGTCTGGGAATTCACGTGTTACGGGCTACGCTCCTTGACCACTCCCCCTTCCCTTCCCTTCCCTTTCGTAGGTAGGTCGTTCTTCACCAAAAAGTGATTCTCACCTTACCCCACGGTATATGTGTACCATGTTTGGTTGAAATCGGTCTAGTGGTTTGGGAGTAGATGCGGAAAACACACACATACACATCCATAATATGAATGGATTACTACTCCTCCTCTTTTTTACGTTCTGGAATTGTATTAAATATAAATCAAATCAACATTTTAATAACGAAAACGCTAGGTATACTTTACACACTTTATTTTAGATTTATATTCAGTCAACGTATCCCTTTGACTGGGCACACTTCACTGTTTGTGTTTACTGATTCACTGCACTACTTTTTCGGTTACTCCCTTCGTCACTGATAAGAAACTGACGTTCGAACCCACTACGGGTCTTGCTTTACTTACCCCTACCAATTGGTAGCCCCACCAGTGGCGAAGCCCAGAACATTCCCTAACATTCAAGAGTGTTCTGAAATGTTCCTCGTTGATCTGAAATGTTTCCGTACATTCTGGAATGATCCCGAATGTTTCAGACTATTCCCGAACATTACAGAACATCCTAGATCATTGTGGAACTTTCCGGAACATTCTGGAATGTTGTGCACTGCTCTAGTATACTCTCAAATGGTCTGGAATGTTCTAGAAATTTCCGAGCCTTATATCTTCAAAACCACGATCTATAGGTTAAAGCGGGGACCTTCATCGTGGATTCGGGAAAGAGGGGTACCACACCATGTACCTCCCGAAACCGTACCGAGACTTGTCTCTGAGGTTTAGCGGCACGCACATTGTACAGTTACTTTTGTAATAAGTATTGGGTACGATCAGTTTCAGTCATGCTGTTACACTGTTTTCTCACTATCTTCTCCTCAATATGACCAACCGTAAATTAAGCTTACAAGCTGGCCGCTGTGGCCGAACGATTCTAGGCGCTTCAGTCCGGAAACGCGCTGCTGCTACGGTTGCAGGCTCTAATCCTGCCCCGGGCATGGATGTGTGTCATGTCCTTAGGTTTAAGTAGTTCTAAGTCTAGGTGACTGATGATCTCAGATGTTAAGTTGGTTGGTTGGTTTTGGGGAAGGAGACCAAACAGCGATGTCATCGGTCTCATCGTATTAGGGAAGGACGGGGAAGGAAGTCGGCCGTGCCCTTTGAAAGGAACCATCCCGGCATTTGCCTGGAGCGATTTAGGGAAATCACGGAAAACCTAAGTCTCCCATAAGTCCAACCCCTCGTCCAAGTCGTGGGAGATGGGCAACGGCACAAAGTAGGGGATTGCCTTTAGGGGCGATGTACAGCGGGGACTTCGTGTGCCCCAGGACCGCTACGGTAGCTGAGAAGGCCCTATGGGAACCCCGAAACGTGACGGCTAACGGGGCTCTGGTGAAGCTGCGATAGGCCTAGCAAGCCAGTAGTGGATAAATCAACTGCTTTCAAAAAGGGAACATGCCTCGGATCACGGAACGGATTTAAAGGAAACGGACCAAGCAATGGAAAAGGATTACGAGATGGTTTACGGCTGGGCACCTTAAACGTAAGGACTCTAACTGGGAAGTTAGAAGAAATTGTAGAAATGATGGAAAGGAGGAAATTGGACATCTTGGGACTTGCTGAGACTAGGTGGAGAGGAGTTGGTGAAAAACCCCTAAGTAAAGGATGTAAACTGTACTGGATAGGGAATGAGAGGGGAAGAAATGGAGTGGCAATAGTGGTCAGAGAGGGTCTGCAGGAGGAGGTGGAAGGTATCAATGATCGAATGATAAAAGCCAGAGTACGGGTGAAAGGAAAAAGCATTGAAATCATCCAAGCATATGCCCCACAGGTGGGGTGTACAAAAAAGGAGAAGGAGGAATTTGAAGATGACATGCAAAAGCAGCTAAATGGAGGAAATCAGATTATAATAGGGGACCTCAATGCACATGTTGGCACAGACAGGAAAGGATTCGAGGAGATAATGGGACCAGAGGGCTGGGGGAACCGAAATAGAGAAGGAAAATTGTTGCTGGAATTCTGCAAGAGGAATGGGCTGGCGATCGCAAATTCGTGGTACAAGAAGAGGAGTAGTCACAAAATAACTTGGTACAGTGGGGACTGGTCCCAAACTTCAGTAGTAGACTATGTACTAGTGGATAGGCAGATGATGAGCAGCCTCACAGATGTTAAGGTCATACCATCTGAGGCCTTAGACAGCGACCATCGGCTGTTGGTAGCCACCCTAAGAGAGAAAAAAGATAGGAGGGCAACAGATATACAGGAGAAAAGGTTGAAGACATGGATGCTGAAAGAGGATGAACGGAGGACCCAGTACCAGACACTGATCAGGAAGAAGCTGCCAAAGGAAGATCAGAGAACAGTGGAAGAAGAATGGGGCGATTTTAAGAGGGCTCTAGTTGAGGCAGCTGAGACTGTGTGCGGAAGAACTAGCACAAAGAGGAGAAGTAGGGAAACCCCATGGTGGAACAACATATGTAAAGAGGCAGTACTTCGAAAGAACAAAGCCTTCAGAGAATGGTTCCAGACCCGAACAGAGGAAGCTAGGGTAAAATATAAGGAAAGCAAGAAAGCGGCACAGACCATAGTAAGGGCGGAGAAGAAGAAGTGGATGGAAAAATGGACAAGAATGTTAGAAGAGGACAGTGAAGGGAACAAAAAAGTACTTTACACCATGGTAAGAAATAAGAGGAATGACAGAAGCGAGTGCCTGAGGATCATGGATAATAATGGAAGAGTTGTGGAGGAAATGCATGAGCTCAAAAAGATTTGGAAGGAGTACTTTGAAGATCTGTTGAATGCTGCCAAGCAGGTAACTAACAGCGATGGAGAGCCTAAGGCAGCAGACGATTATAATAGTGGGGAAATTGATGATCTAACTTGGAATGAAGTGGAAGAAGCCATAAAGAGGATGAAAGGGGGCAAGGCACCAGGTTGGGACGAAGTAACAGTGGATATGATACGAGCAGCAGGAGAAGTAGGAACCCAGTGGCTATACAGAGTGCTGAGGGTGGTGTGGAAGGAGAACAGAATTCCTGAGGATTGGAAGAAAGGAATTATAGTCCCGATCTTCAAGAAAGGGGATAAAAGGAGATGTGAGAACTACAGAGGAATCACCCTGCTATGCCACTGTGGAAAAATCTATGAAAAGATGCTGGAGAAGAGAATAAGAAGCAGTATTGAAAGTAGACTGCAAGAGGAGCAGTACGGTTTCAGACCGGGAAGATCAACAACGGACCTCATATTTGCGGTAAGGCAACTGCAGGAAAGGCACTATGAGTACGGGAAGGACTTAATCATGGCCTTTTTGGATATTGAGAAGGCGTATGACAGTATCTGTAGGGACAAGCTCTGGGATGTGCTGAACGCAAAAGGGATAGATGAAGAGATTACACGAAAAGTCAGAAAAATGTATGAGGGAAGTGAGAGTTGTGTGAAAGTGGGGAGGGAACGTACTGCATGGTTCAAGCTGGAAAATGGGCTGCGACAGGGAAGTGCACTTTCGCCTTTATTGTTTATTATTGTTATGGATGAAATCCTACAGCAAGTATCAGATGCAATTGGAGATCATAAAATGAAAGCAGTGCTTTTTGCCGATGACCTGATGTTATGGGGAAATTGCGTGAAGGAGGTGCAAGAGCAGTTAGATGCATGGGAGGCAACGGCAGCACAATATGGAATGCATTTCTCTGCAAAGAAAAGTGAAATAATCGTCACAACAAGGAAGAAGAATAGGCCAAATGTGGATATAACTTGTGGAGGGGAAAAACTACAAGTGGTAGAGAACTTCAAGTACCTGGGAAGCGTGATTGAAAGTAAGGGGGGAAACGCAATGGAAATAAATGAAAGATGCAGAAAAGCAGGGCAGTTCTACAAATGCATTAGGGGGCTTATTTGGAGCAAGGAGGTGCCACAGAAATCCAAGGGAATTATATACCGAACCTACTTTGTCCCCATATTGACATACGGAAGTGAGACATGGGTAATGCACAAAAGCGACAAAAGTAGAATACAGGCTAGTGAAATGAAGTTCCAGAGGAGCAGGTTGGGTGTAACAAGACGAGACAGATTGCGAAATTTGTATGTGAGGGAAAGACTAAAGGAGGAACCAGTACAGGACAGGATAGAAAAATCAAGACTGCAGTGGTATGGACACATGAAGAGAATGGATGAGGGAAGAATTCCAAAGAGGATGTTTGATCTGCAACTGGAGGGGAAGAGGCCCAGAGGAAGACCAAGAGATAGATGGGTGAAGGGAGTGAAGGAATGTGTGATGAGAAGAGGAGAGAACTGGACGAAGGTGGAAGAGGGGGAATGGTGGAAAGACAGAACACGGTGGAGAGGCTTGTGTTCCCGACAGACCCAGCCAGTGGCTGGAAACTGTCCAAGATGATGATGATGACGGAAAACCTAAATCAGGATGGCCGGACGCGGGACTGAACCGTCGTCCCCCCGGATGCGAGTCCAGCGTCTAACCACTGCGCCACCTCGCTCGGTCAGATGTTAAGTCCCAAAGTGCTTAGAGCCATTTGAACGATTTGAGCCATAAGCTTACAATATCTCCTTCGATATTAAGTAGATACCCATAGTTAACTGCCTATTCAATTTTGAATTGGGAACATTATAAAGACCCTTGTTCCGTATTTTATTTTGTTGGATTGCTTCGACATTGGAATTGTGTCTGTCTTTTTGGAAATAATTAGCTGTCCGATGGCGTTATATCCAGTTATTGACAGTCACTTAAATAAATACGAGTTAATTAAAAAGTCCTACAGAAAATCATGTACTGAAGCTAAGAACATTCTTACGTTAGTTATAGTAGAGATGGGCACTCTAATTACGAATCAATTTCAAGGTATGTGAGTGAACTGGAAGATGGGAAAGTTAAATTTGTCGTTTAATTATTAGGACCACTAAACGGTACGGAATAAAGTGATGATGTAATTATGAGAGTATGAAGATGTAGCATAGCCCGCTGGATGGTACATTACTGTTTAATTCAGTAACTGAAAGTATTGTACAACACCCCAGATTATATACGAAAACTTGCTCCTACATAATAGACACAAGTAATGAACTTAATATTGATCTTCTTTTTAATCGTTTCGAATCACCTGGTTTCCAAAAATACCGTATGTGATTATCTCCTCTGTTATCGGAGAATCACAAACAGATACTTTAATTTAGTGATAACTGATCTTAATTTATTACGCAATTAATTTCACCTGCCTAAATTACGGTATTCAGGATCTCTCTTACACCAAACCAGACTTTCTCCCTGAGTAAGTATTACAATATTTATTTGGTACATGAGCAACACAGTATAATTATAAGC
Source organism: Schistocerca piceifrons (assembly GCF_021461385.2). Taxonomy (NCBI): domain Eukaryota; kingdom Metazoa; phylum Arthropoda; class Insecta; order Orthoptera; family Acrididae; genus Schistocerca; species Schistocerca piceifrons. The sequence continues at coordinate 809,453,263 of NC_060138.1, forward strand.
ATAGCAATAATCATAATGCCAATATGTATGATAATTACTACGTGTGATTTAACGTACGTTGGTCTCATTAAAATTGAAAAATTTCCGCATTACATGTTTGTCGAATGTAAGAATTCTAACAGAAATGTATCGCAGTAGTACAGAAGGCATCAATGAGGAGGAGAAGTTGAGTGGTCAAAGAAAAAGTGAAAAATAACACGGTTAGAAGAGCAGATGAGACGAAAAGAATAAAACAGAAATAGAGATGAGAAAAGCATAGATAGTTTACAGTCTGACAGAGATACTGGTTTCCTTTTGGACAGAAAGGAAACAGTTAGGATATGCTGAGAGGGATCCTACCCCAATTATAAAGGACACAGATTTAATCTCTTCCTGAATGTAGTTTGCTTTTTAATAAGACGCAGATTACAATGCAGTTTGTTACACAGTCATATGGGTATAATGGAAAATGAGAAGGAGAAATATTTAGTGTTATTCAAAGGCACGTTCGACATATTATTTCATTTGAGATGGAGATTAATTTCTAAATTTTTGGATTGCATGTAACAAGAAGTGAGCTTTCCTGCATGTTACAACAGGTTGTTCTTCCAAATTTAGATGCTCATCTGTGACTATACCGCGGTCTTCCATTCTTTTTTGGAACATTATGGGTACCACTGAGAACTAACGGAGAAATTATTTCACTAAAATTTCCGCTGATCAACTTTCGATGTGGTATGACAATGATCTCTGTATTTTTCGGGTTTAGCTTTACGGCATATATGTTGTATACATTCACAGTCACAAAATCATTAGAATGAGGACACAATAAACAATTTTCTCTAAGTTCTTAAGTAATGCGCAATTTTTGTGTTTTTATATCCTGGTGAACTGCCAGTTACGAAAATTCCTACAATACAGTGAGAGAAGCGCTCGTATTAGCTTTGAGAAAACTCTGTGATAACCGCGGTCTTGGATGTGACATGAGTGCAGTTGTCGGAACATTATTAACAAAGCTCTGCTCTCTCGCTGTCTAAAACCACATTGCAAATTTGTAATTGGCAGTTAACGACCATATTTCGTATACCCTTTAAATTATTGAACGTATCCATAATTATCTGAATACGATATTCTATGTTACATGATACCAATCCGGCGCAGGTAACGGTCCTCGAATCACGCAGTTTGCGAGGAAAATAATGAATAACCTCCCATCCCGTACCACCAACTTTCCCAACTCTCTCTCTCTCTCTCTCTCCCTCTCTCTCCCTCTCTCTCTCTCTCTCTCTTACACACACACACACACACAAACACACACACACACACACAGAGACAACACTCGTTCATTCTCTTTGTTTCAGGAGCATCATACGTGCTCAGAGATACTGATTCCACCAGACACTCCGTATGTCTTGTACCGGAAATCCAGTTTTGTTCTGAATCTGACGTTACAAAACGCGCAACATTTTTCACAACAACTAAACAACATCCGTTGCTATTGTTTCTTCATGTGTGGATCCATAACCTCTCCTTCATTTCGGGATCATAAAACCATTTTAACATTCCTAATACCAAGGGGGTGGGGTTGTATTTGATGATCACGTTTTGAAGAAGTTGTAATCTAATGAGTTCCCTTATATTTTAAAATTCTGAAAAAAATATTGTCATTGAATTAGCGTTGACATTCGTTTTTTAATTTTTTTAGTTTGGGCACCCCCCCCCCCCCCAAAATCCCGCCCCACCCTCCCTCGGTAATGCACGTTATGGAAAATTCCTTGGTATTGCTACGGTTAAACATCTACAGCAGGTTGTTAGATTCTTTATACAAGATAGACTTTATTTCATCGTGTATTATGTTACACTGCTGTTCATTTTCCGCCCGCGTCCGTTTAAAATTCCTGTAATAACAATACCAAAAATTGTAAAAAGTTATACCATTTATTTACCGTATTTTACGGAATATAAGATTCACCTTAATCTTTAAACAATTTTTTTAAATAGCGTTTTTACCATCTTCATTATTAGATTACAACGCCAGACTAAAGAAATTCTTAGTTTACGAAACCTAACTGACATTTAAAATTCCTGGAAATCTTAATCTCAACTTTTTTTCTTCTTCTACTTGTTCTTCTTCTCCTTCCTCCCCTTCGTCGCCGTCGTTGTCCTCTCCGTATATAACGTGGTCTTCACCACCATCGTGACCGTTACTTATGCAGCACTTCTTGAAAGGTTTAACAATATTGTCTTCTCTCACTCTAGATAACGACCGTTTTATCCAGACACACTATTTGATTATAGGTCGTTTTCAAGTTCCCTTATTCGGGAATTCGTGTTGGATTTTTTCCATAATCCATTTGTTCTCTTTCTCTCTCATATACAGTTTAAATGGCTTATTTACCGAGACATCAAGAAGTTGCAATTGTGAAGTAAGTCCTCCCGAAAGAACAGCAATCTTAGTATTTCTCTGCCTCAATTTCTCTTTCACAGAACTTTTCAAAAGATTGCTAAAATTGATGTAGCACATGAAGACAACTCTTCTTCAATAATTTTATACCAGCCTCGTCCATCCAACATTTGTATGTACGTGAACAACATCTGGCGGTATTTCAGAAGGCTTTTGCGTTGTTTTGCACTTGAAAATGATCATTAAAGTAAGTTTAGTACCGTCAGCACTACATCAAAGGACAACAATGTATTGCATTTTGTCGTGTCCAATTGTTTTCGCAGTTACAGTTTTAGCACCTTTCATGGCAACAGTTCTGTTACATGTCACATCAAATGTCAGAGGAATTTCGACCATAATCGCTATTTGGCTTAGATCCACAATGGTTTTCTTTTGATGTTGAATAATAAAGCGATGAAACGATAATATTTTCTCTTCATACTCTTGTGGCATTTTCTGAAATTTGTTTAACATGTTAAGTCCATGATTCTTCGTAAACCTGTAGTACCAAAATAAGTCTACACTTTCGTCTGTAGCACTAGCTTACGAGAATGTATTTGAATCATTTTTGTATTAATTCCAATGCCATTTTGACGGTGGCCATTAATCTATTTCAATACGCCGTCTTCTAATTTTGGTCATTTTACATTCAGTCCTCTGTTTGCAAATTTTGTCTTCCTAATCTTTTTCAGTTCTTCTTTATTAGCCCGTCAGTTGCTAATGGTTTTCCCTGTTGGTGGAGGGCCGAAATGTAGCTCAGCTGCTCTGCTTCCATGTTCTCCTGCATATGGTATTGCTTTCTGTTTATAGCCCGCATCACATGAACATCTTTTAATTTCTTTCATTAACAAAGTAGCTACCAACAAAAGTATTGGTCTGTTACCGGTAACACAAAACATTTTCGATACAAGTTCAGTGGCACCGTAGACCACAATGACGCATCATAGGCTAGACAGTGTTCTGAGTCTGTAATGGCGGGGCGGGAGGGAGACAGTGCTAGCAGGCTTGTGAATGCCCGCTACTCATGTTCGTCGCATCGGTGCACTGCTGCTGCCAGTTGAATAAAATGTTGCCAGATAGAGATAGATTTTCCATAGCATCGAATATATGGTCAATTTTAAGACTGGCGCGAATTTTAAACCAAACACTGGACATTTTTACATTAATTTTAAGACGCCGCTGATTTTGGAGGCAATTTTACGAACAAAAAAGTGCATCTTATAGCCCGTAAAATATTGTAACATTGCTACATTTTTCATGCTATATTTACTGTTACATTTCTCTCGGTTGCATCTGTGACATGTGTGTCATATTTAAAAACTATTTAGTGAGTGGAAACTATTTAGTGAGTGGAAACAGATATTTGTTCACACAGACACTGCACCACACCAACAAACACGAGAGGCAACTTTTACTACTGGCGAAATTTTAACAAAACTTCGATACATAGAATGCATATAGTTGATTGCACATGCAGTGTTATTTTAAGCAATTTTAACTTTCATTATGAAACATCTTTCATCAAAAATAATGACAGACACCTAAAGCATGCAATAGTATGGTCCGGCAACTATAGTTCTCTCTAGCGGTATACATTGACTATCTGCAAAATGCCGCTATCTAAGCATTTTATTTCAACGTTGCTTAATCCTGCATTATATAACTACTGTGTTTACGTCTTTAGAAGCGAAAAGTCAAGTTGTGCTGCTAAATACAGCAGGCAAGAACTTAAAAGCCATTTGTTAAAAGCAAATTACTTGCTTTAAATATTATATAATGTGCTCCAGTACGCAGTATGTGATGTGTAAAATTACTCCATATAAGCTACTTCAGTAGTCTTTAGACATCGTGAAAGAGCAGAATGGGGCGCGCCGCGGAACTCACGGACTTCGAAAGTCGTCAGGTGACTGGGTGTCACTTGTGTCATAGTTCTGTACGCGAGATTTCCACACTCCTAAACATTCCTATGTCCACTGTTTTCGATGTGATAGTGAAGTGGAAACGTAAACGGATACGTACAGCACAAAAGGTACAGGCCGACCTCGTCTGTAGGTTGACACAGACTGCCGACAGTTGAACAGGGTCGTAATATGTAATAGGCAGTCATCTATCCAGTCCATCACACAGGAATTTCAAACCGCATCATAATCCACAGCAAGTACTATGACAGTTAGGTAGCAGGTGAGAAAACTTGGATTTCATGGTATAGCGGCTGCTCATAAGCCACACATCACGCCGGTAAATGCCAAACGACGCCTCGTTTGGTGTAAGGAGCGTAAACATTGGACAATCGAACAGTGGAAAAACTTTGTGTAGAGTGAGGAATCACAGCACATAATGTGGCGATCAGGGTTTGGGTATGGCGAAAGCCCGTGAACTTCTGACAGCGTGTGTAGTGCCAACAGTAAAATTCGGAGGTGGCGGTGTTATGGAGTGGTCGTGTTCGTCATTGAGGGGGCTTGCAGCTCTTGTTGTTTTGCGAGGCACTACCACAGCACAGGCCTACACTGATGTTTTAAACACCTTCTTGCTTTCCACTGTTGAAGAGCAATTCGGGGATGACGACTGCTTTTTTCAACACTATCGAGCACCTGTTCATAACGCACGGCCTGTGGCGGAGTGGTTACACAATAGTAACATCCCTGTAGTGGACTGACCTGCACGGAGTACTGACCAGGACCCTACAGAACACCTTCGGGATGTTTTGGAAAGCCGACTTCGTGCCAGACCTCAGCGACCGACGTCGATACCTCTCCTCAGTGAGGAATAGGCTGCCATTCCCCAAGAAACCTTCCAAAATCTGATTGTACGTATGCCTGCGAGAGTGGAAGCTGTCATCAAGGCTAAGGGTGGGCCAACTCCATATTGAATTCCAGAATTACCGATGGAGGGGGCCACGAACTTGTAAGTCATTTTCAGTCAGGTATCCGGATTCTATATAAAGATGAAACACAGATTTTGTCTCGTGAACGGGTACACGTATCGAAATGCGGCTTTCGGCAAATGTGAAGCAAATAGGTTTTTTAAAATAGAACCTTATACTTTTCATGAGTGTATTCGATTGCACTTGAGAAGACAGCTACGGTGACACAGGTGATATTACATATTGCGTTGTTAATGTTGACGTTGAAACCTGTAGTAAAAAGTTCGAAAAACACCGAAGAATTTGAGAGTATGGTGACCGTAAATGGCATGGCAGTGCAAACACCGCCAAGCAAGAGCTCTAGACCTTCGCTGTCAGAATGTCAACACATTTGCCTGCACTGCAGGACGTTCATTTCTGCTTCAACATTCGTTGCGTAGACACGTACACCAACGACGAGAAGTTGGATATACCACTTCTACATAGTGAATGTAAGAGAAATTCCGTAAAAACAGTACAGCGGTATAGGGCTGTCTATCGTGATTGACAGTGTACGACGCTCCAGGCAACTAACTACATAAATTATTAAGACGCTAGTGCGGACAGGCTTCCTGAACGTCGAAAAGAGGACAAGAAAGAAGACTGGCACTTACAGAGAACATAAAGAAGCTGTTCAGGCTACGAAGCTAATGAATCCGCACGTTGGTACGAGACGTATTGCCAAGGAATGTGGTATCAGGCAGATGAGTGTGATTCGAATCCTGCACCGACAGAATTTCCATCCCTACCATCTGTCACTACACTCGATCACCGTGATATCGAACGTGGGACAGAGTTTTGTCGGTTTGCCCTTCATCAACTGAGAGACGACTCTGCGTTTTTCTAACATGTCCTATTTACCGATAAAGCAACGTTTACTAACCACGCTAAGGCAAATTTGCATTACAAGAACTGGGCAGCCGAATATCTACACTGGCTTCGTCAGGTGCAACATCAACGCCTGTGGAGCGTAAACGTATGGTGTGGCATCGTAGGAAATTTTGTTGTGAGGCCTTACTTTGTGTCAGGTGTTCTAAATGAATATTTGCAGGCACATTTTCCGTCGAACGTTCTGCCAGTTCCCCCAGAAAAGGTACCACTGGGTATGTGACAGTGTAAGTGGCTGTAACACGACCGTTGTCCAGCTCACTCGTCCCACGTTGCAACACAAGTACTGAATGATAATTTTCTTGGACGTTCTGCTATCAAATAGCCTGGGATGTCCCCCGGTTTGACTCCTCTTGATTTCTTCGTTTGTGGAGCACTCACAGAGGAAGTCTATGAGGAAACCCCAAATACGCCAGACCTGTTGTCGAATCGTCAGTGCGTTCTCTACTGTATCATCCACTGTAACCATATGTCTTCATCGTTCTTTAGAGTGGCTATTGCAAACGTGCATTTCAGTCCACGGTCAACAGTTTGAACACTTGATTAAAGGATAAAGATAGTTTTGGGGAAGACAAAATTTATGTTATGTGATTTGGATGGTGTCCAAATCATTCGTATTAAATTTTTTATTTCATTTAAGTGGGTACGAAATTGAATTGCAACGTCAAATAAGTCGACAGCATGTATTGCACGTAGCTGGCAACATTGTAAGTAGTCGCTAACGTTCAACATGAAAAGATGCTCCGTTAAGAAGTATACGTGTACACGTGATCTCCAAAGTATTTTAGTAAAATGTTTAGTTTAACTAATGTTTTCTATATGACATAATTTAGAGCAATGTAGGCAGAGATAGTTGTCAGACAGCATGTATTTTACCTCTAGGAAGCATACAGCCACGTACAGGATAAAATAGATCAAATCTTCCTTCTAACCTTTCGATGCTTAATTCTGTAGTTGCTTTTTGCAATGACCCCTTTACTTTTGAAGAATGAGCAGTTGATGTCTCTGTTTCAGCTCACGTAAATCAAGGAGGATAATAAAAAGTCAAGTAGTTTTCCTAAGCCGTTTGCGATACACTAGATTCTAGCCTATGTCGTATTTCTATATACGACATTCGTAGGTGATCCTGCATGTAGGTCGTAAGTTGATTCAAGGGGAAATAAAGCTTTTTCTCGTAGCGCAGGCCTACCTCAGGGTAGGCAACTACGCAGCCTTATCTGAGGTGCCTTCTAGGCAGTGTTTGCATCGAAAATGGCTTTTCCGGCCGCCGTTCTCTTGCAGATTATGACATTTTTGGAATTTTTTTAAGGCAGGTTTCAAAGTCAAAATTAACAAACTCTGTATCACTGTAATTCTCGTCGAAAAGCTGTCGAATGCTATTATAAAAATATACGGTTCCACTTAAAAAAAAACATACTAGCTTCAATATCTCCGTTCATACCAGTGCTAAAAACATTAACCAAACAAAAACAAACGTGCCCTTGACGCTCTAATATTTACCGAAAACCGCGCTTCGACATGCGTAACCGTTCACGAAATAAAAAGTTTTGCGTCTAACGGACTCATCCTGTATATATAAATATATATGTGCAGATTTTCGTCGTATGTGCAGCGGAGCCATTGTCCGTTCCCAGTTGTCACTAGAAAGGTTTTAAATGTGACATCCATATCAACGACACAACTGAAAGTAACATAACAGTAAAGACAATATGTAAAGTGTAGAGTTATTAAATTAGTAGGTTACACTTTTATATTATCTGGTATTGTTGTTATAGATATTTGAAAATGGCCACGGGTCGAAACTGTACAGTAATGTAATTTAACATAGCATGAAATAAGATTCATCTAGTTTCTTTTCAACATCCGATCGGTTGCGAAATGGAAACCAGAACAAAAATCAAATATGTTCTACTTGTAACATTTATATGCATCTTCCAGCTACTTCTCTACTTTGTTGCCGATCTGACTTACGTATTTGACGTTGCGTGGGACCAGCTTTACAATACTTTCGTCATAGAAGGCATCCAAATGTGATTTCTGCGAATTCCCTACAATGGTCTGCACCTTGTTATGTGTGCCAGTATGTTGTCTCACAGCCTGCAGTTCATCTGTGCAAGGACAGGAAAATCAGTGGGAGTGAAAATTGGGTGTTCGGTGGATGATCAAACACTTCCCATCAAAACGGTGCAGGGGTGTCTTCATTGCTTCTGAAATGAGTGGTCGAAAATCAAATTACAACGACATGAATACCCTTAGCTGCTTACAGACGTTGATATAAGTCAACGGGGACAGTTGAAAACGTGTGCCCCGACCATGATTCGAACCCACGACCTCCTGCTTACATGGCAGATGCTCTATCCATCTGAGCCCCGGAGGATACAGAGGATAGTGCGACTGCAGGGTCTTATCTCGGACACGACTCCTGTCAGCCCCACATTCGCAACTTATTGTCCCGCACTGTATTCATAGTGCCCCTGCCCATTATACTCATTACTCGCGGCTTTACGCCGATTCCTGTAAGAGTTCGGGCACTGTCTGTGCATCTGCACAGAATAAGACGGTCAAATGGCTGGTGAACCGTTCATATATACATTACTGGCCATTAAATTTGCTACACCACGAAGATGACGTGCTACAGACGCGAAATTTAACCGACAGGAAGGAGATGCTGTGATATGCAAATGATTAGCTCTTCAGACCATTCACACAAGGTTGGCGCCGGTGGCGACACCTACAACGTGCTGACATCAGGAAAGTTTACAACCGATTTTTCATACACAAACAGCAGTTGACCGGCGTTGCCCGGTGAAACGTTGTTGTGATGACTCGTGTAAGGAGGAGAAATGCGTACCATCATGTTTCCGACTTTGATAAAGGTCGGATTGTAGCCTATCGCGATTGCGGTTTGTCGTATCGCGACATTGCTGACCGCGTTGCTCGAGATCCAATGACTGTTAGCAGAATATGGAATCGGTTCAGGAGGGTAATACGGAACGCCGTGCTGGATCCCAACGGCCTCGTATCACTAGCAGTCGAGATGACAGGCCTGCATGGCTGTAGCGGATCGTGCAGCCACGTCTCGATCCCTGAATCAACAGATGGGGGACGTTTGCAAGACAACAACCATCTGCACGAACAGTTCGACGTTTGCAGCAGCATGGACTATCAGCTCGGAGACCATGGCTGCGGTTACCCTTGACGCTGCATCACAAGCAGGAGCGCCTGCAATGGTGTACTCAACGACGAACGTCGGTGCGCGAATGGCAACACGTCATTTTTTCGGATGTATCCAGGTTCTGTTTACAGCATCGTGATGGTCGCACCCGTGTTTGGCATCATCGCGGTGAACGCACATTGGAAGCCTGTATTTGTCATTGCAATACCGGCGTATCACCTGGCGTGATGATATGGGGTGCCATTAGTTACACGTCTCGGTCACCTCTTGTTCGCACTGAAGGCGCTTTGAACAGTGAACGTTACATTTCAGATGTGTTACGACCCGTGGCTCTACCCTTCATTCGATCCCTGCGAAAACCTACATTTCAGCAGGATAATGCACGACCACATGCTGCAGGTCCTATACAGGCCTTTCTGGATACAGAAAATGTTCGACTGCTGCCCTGGCCAACACATTCTCCCGATCTCTCACCAACTGAAAACGTCTGGTCAATGGTGGCCAAGCAACTGGCTCGTCACAATACGCCAGCCACTACTCTTGATGAACTGTGGTAACGTGTTGAAGCTGCATGGGCAGCTGTACCTGTACACGCCATCCAAGCTCTGTTTGATTCAATGCCCAGGCGTATCAAGGCCGTTGTAACGGCCAGAGGTGTTTGTTCTGGGTAGTGATTTCTCAGGATCTATGCACCCAAATTGCGTGAAAATGTAATCACATGTGAGTTCTAGTATAATATATTTGTCCAATGAATACCCAGTAATCATCTGCATTTCTTCTTGGTGTAGCAATTTTAATGGCCAGTAGTGTATATGCTCGAGAATTGTCGTGAAGAAGGAAACGCGTGACTTTTATGATATTTGGGTTGTGTGAAATCAGGCGAAACCTCTCAGCAGGTACCTCACAGTTTGCAGGAGATAATGTTGTTCCAGGCATCTTTACCAGCTCACTGTGCTCTCAGAACTAAAAGAAGCGAATTGACGTGATAGATCGATATCTACATCTACATCTACATGTACATGGATACTCTGCCAATCACGTTTAAGTGCCTGGAAGAGGGTTCATTTAACCACCTTCACAGTTCTCTATTATTCCAATCTCTTATAGCACATCGAAGGAACGCACACCTGTATCTTCCCGTGCGAGCTCTGATTTCCGTTCTTTTATCATGGTGGTCGTTTCTCCTTATGCAGGTCGGCGTCAACAAAATATTTTCGCATTCGGAGGCGAACGTTGGTGATTGGAATTTCGTGAGAAGATTCCGTCGCAACTAAAAACACCTTTCTTTTAATGATGTCAAGGCCAAATCCTGTATCATTTCTGTGACACTCTCTCCCATATTTTGCTATAATACAAAACGTGCTGCCTTTCTTTGAACTTTTTCGATGTATTCCATCAGTCCTATTTGGTGAGGATCATACACCATACAGCAGTATTCTAAAAGAGAATGGACAAGTGTTGCGTAGGAAATCTCCTTAGTAGATCTGTTACATTTTCCAAGTCTCCTGCCAATAAAACGCAGTATTTGTTTAGCCTTCCAGTCAACGTTTTCTGTGTGATCCAATTTAAATTATTCGTAATTATAATTCCTAGGTGTGTAGTTTACGGAATTTAGATTTCACTGATTTATCGTGTAACCGAAGTTTAACGATTTCCTTTTAGCACTCATGTGGATGACCTCACACTTCTCGCACCATTCAGATATCTTTTCTAAATAATTTTTCAATTTGTTTTGATCTTCTGATGACTTTATTAGTCGATAAAAGACAGCATCGTCTGCAAACAAACGAAGATGGGTGCTCAGATTGTCTCCCAAATCGTTTATATAGATAAGGAACAGCAAAGGGCCTATAACACTACCTTGGAGACGCCAGAAATTACTTCTGTTTTACTCGATGATTTTCCGTCAATTACCAGGAACTGTCACCTCCCTGACAGGAAATCACAAATGCAGTCACATAACTGAGACGATATGCCATAAGGACGCAATTTCACTACAAGCCGCTTGTGTGGTACAGTGTCAAAAGCCTTCCGGAAATCCAGAAATACGGAATCGAACTGAAATACCTTGTCAATAACACTCAACACTTCATGCGAATATTGAGCTAGTTGTGTTTCACAAGAACGATGTTTTCTAAACCCACGTTGGTACACCGTTTTCTTCGAGGCAATTCATACTGTTCAAACATAATATATGTTCCAAAACCCAGCTGCATATCGACGATAATGATATGGGTCTGTAATGAAGTAGATTACTCCTGCAACCTTTCTTGAATATTGGTGTGACCTATGCAACTTTGCAGAGTTTGGATACGGATCTTTCGTCGAGCGTACGATTGTATTTGATTGTTAAGTATAGAGCTAATGCATCAGGACACTGTGAAAGGAACCTAACTGGTATGCAGCCTGGGCCAGAAGATTTGCTTTTATTAAGTGATTTAAGTTCCTTCACTACTCTGAAGCCGCGCGGGATTAGCCGAGCGGTCTCAGGCACTGCAGTCATGGACTGTGCGGCTTGTCCCGGCGGAGGTTCGAGCCCTCCCTGGGGCATGAGTGTGTGTGTTTGTCCTTAGTATAATTTAGGTTAAGTAGTGTGTAAGCTTAGGGAATGATGACCTTAGCAGTTAAGTTCCATAAGATTCACACATTTGAACATTTGACGGTTCTAGGCGCTACAGTCTGGAACCGCTACGGTCGCAGGTTCGAATCCTGCCTCTGGCATGGGTGTGTGTGATGTCCTTAGGTTAGTTACGTTTAATTAGTTCTAAGTTCTAGGCGACTGATGACCTCATAAGTTAAGTCGCATAGTGCTCAGAGACATTTGAACATTTGAACTACTCCGGAAATATTTACTTCTACGTTGGCAGCTGCTTTTGATTAGAAGTCTGGAATATTTACTTCGTCTTCTTTTGATGAGGGCATTTCGGAAGGCTGTGTTTAGTAACTCTGGTTTGGTAGCATTGTCTCCGATAGTATCTCGATTGGTATCACGCAGAGAAGGCATTGATTGTTTCTTGGCGCTAACATACTTCCCATACGACCAGAATCTCTTTGGATTTTCTGCCAGGTTTAGAGACAAAGTTTCATTGTGAAAACTGTTATAAGCATCTCGCATTGAAGTCCGCGCTAATTTTCGGGCTTCTTCAAAAGATCGACATTCTTGGGGATTTTGTGTCTGTTTAAATTTGGCATGTTCGTTTCTTTGCTTCTGAAACAGTGTTCTGACCCGTCTTGTGTACCAACGAGGATCATCTCCGTCGTTTGTTGATTTATTTAGTGTAAATCTCTCAATTGCTGCCGATACTATTTCTTTGAATTCAAGCCACATCTGGTCTACACTGATATTATTAATTTTATTAACTTGGAAGGAGTGAATACTGTCTCTCAGGAAGGCGTCAAGTGAATTTTTTTTGAGGATTAGGGGGTTGCAATATTCAGTCTCACTGCGGCAACCCTGTGTTCACCAATCCCTGTATCCAGTGTGATACTCGTTGTTAACTCAGGTTCAATTACCGTAAGAGGTCAAGTGTGTTTTTACAATCTGTTACTATTCGCGTGGGCTCGTGAACTAACTGCTCGAAATAATTTTCAGAGAATGCGTTTAGTACAATTTCAAATAATGTTTTATGCGTATCTCCGGAATTAAACATGTGTTTTCACCAATTTCGAAGATAAAATAAAGTCACCACCAACTGTTATTGTATGAGTCGGGTACGTGTTTGAAATCAACTCAAGTTTTCTTTGAATCTTTCAGCAACTGTACTGGGAGGTCGATAAAAGGATCCAATTATTATTTTATTCCGGTTGCCAACAATGATCTCTGCCCATACTAACTCACAGGAAGTATCTACTTCAATTTCGCGACAAGATAAACTACTTCTAACAGTAACAAACACGCCACCGCGGACTCTATTTAGCCTATCCTTCTGGAATACCGTTTGGTTCACTGCAAAAATTTCGGCTGGGCTTATCTCCGGCCATAGCCAGCTTTCAGTGCCTATATCGATTTGAGCATCAGTGCTTTCTATTAGCGCTTGGATTTCTGGTACTCTCCCAACACAGCTACGACAATTTACAACCATTATACCTATGATTCCTGTATCTACGCTCTTCCTGTGTTCGGCCCGCACCCTTTGAAGCCCTTCTTGTGTTTTCCCCAGACCCTCTAACCTAAAAAACCGCCCAGTCCACGCCACACATCCTCTGCTACCCATGTAGCCGCCTCCTGCGTGTAGCTGACACCTGAACTATTCAGCGGAACCGAAACCTAACCACCCTTTGGTGCAAGTCAAGGAATCCGCAGCCTACACGGTCGCAGAACCGTCTGAGCCTCTGATAGAGCCTCCACTTGGCTCTGTACCAGAAGTCCGCAATCGGTCCTGTCGACTATGCTGCAAATGGTCAACTGTGCTTTCATCTTGCAAGGAAGACTGGCAACCTCTACCACTTCTGTTAGCCGTTCGAAACCAGAGAGAATCTCTTCTGATCCAAAGTGACACACATCATGCGTATCGACGTGAGCAACCACCTGCAGTTGGCTGCAACCTGTGCTCTTCATGGCATCCGGGAGGACCCTTTCCATATCTGGAATGACTCCACCCAGTATGCACACGGAGTCCACAATGGTTTTCTTTCCGTTCGTGGCAGCCATTTCCCTAAGAGGCCCCTTAACGTGCCTAACGTTGGAGCTGCCCACTATCAGCAATCCCACCCTCTGTGATGGTCCGGATCTTGCAGGCTGAAACAGGACAGGCGACAGCATCTGGCTCAGCGGCAGTGTCAGCCACAGACAGCACCTGGAACCTGTTTGTCAAACAAACTGTGGAGGCCTTACGTGCCGCGTCCTGGGAAGTCTTTCTCCTCCTGCTATGCTCCCAGGCGACCTCCAAACCTCAGTGCAACCAGTAACAGGGCTGGCCACCGGTGAGGACCGATCGGAGGACTCGGGATGATAGACGTTCGTTGGATCCCCACAGCCGGTCCACAACAGTGGTGTCCATCCACGGCAGCCTCAAACTGTGTAACCGAAGCCATCACAGCCTGGAGGTGAGAGCGAAGTGCCACCAACTTGGTTCGTATCTGCACACAACAATCACAGTCCCTGTCCACACTTAAGACCGTGGAAAAGCAAACTATGAAGATACACGGACCATCGTCACGTGCTGCGCAACTGTACTGTAGACCTTGACGAAAACGTGGAACTGTGTCTAATAAATTAGATTAATACGCAGAGATTCAAAAACATAAGTACCGAACCATTCAGGTTAAACTAAATAATTCGCCCGTGATTAGGAACTTGTAATATGCCACAAAATCGGTTTACTTTCCGACACAAGCGAAAACGAGAGAGCTGTGGCTATTGGATATTAAATTAACACGCAGAAACTCAAGAAACTAAACTATTAAAGCACGCAGATGGTATTATAAAATTCGCTCCTGGTTAGGAACTCGTAAATGTCACAATATAGGTTACTTCCCCGTTGCTGCTCGTATCTCGGCCGGCTGCTGCAGCCTGACTGACTGACAGGCACACTAAAGACACTGGTGGAATGACATCTGTGAGAATATATATGCGAAGACAGTAACTTGTTCTCGAAAGAACAGTTACTGTTGATGACGGTGCAGCTTTTCCCTGGAATAAATGATGACTGACTGAAAACCTCAGCTGCCGACGGGTGTTGTTGTATACCTCGATGTGGACAGCTGAAAATGTGTGCCCCGACCGGGACTCGAACCCGGGATCTCCTGCTTACATGGCAGACGCTCTATCCATCTGAGCCACCGAGGACACGGATGAACAGCGCGACTGCAGGGACTTATCCCTTGCACGCTTCCCGTGAGAGTCACATTCCCAACTGTCAACAGTTCTCCATATGTATTGTACCTTATAGACATTTGCCCAACCACTCATTACTCGCGCACTCTTTGGCGATTTCCTTAAGAGTTTGGGCAACCTGTGCAAGGGCTAAGTCCCTGCAGTCGCGCTATTTATCTGTGTCCTCGTTGGCTCAGATGGATAGAGCGTCTGTCATGTAAGCTGGAGATCCCGGGTTTCGAGTCCCGGTCGGGGCACACATTTTCAGCTGTCCACATCGAGGTATATCAACAACACCTTTCGGCAGCTGAGATTTTCAGTTAGTCGTCATCTGTGAGAACGTTCACAGAACTTTCACTATGATTTCGTGACCAATAGGAGGTAGATAAAATCTGCTGTATTATGCCCAGACAGATGAGTGTCTCTTAAAACCAGTTCACTGGAATTTCTTATTTCATCTTCTGACAAATATTAGTAAAGTGTCAGTAGCAGTCTCTGTCGCTGTTACGTGATGATCTTTCGAATTATCAGAAGTTGCCACTCGTCAGCTCCCTCAGTCTGCCACTAATCTTTCCTGCCGTTTAAATCAGTTTTTGCAGTACGTTGGTTCTGCTCCCTCGAGAGAATACTATTTGTAGCGAAGCCAGGTAGTGACTCAATGCCGAGTCGCACTTTGTAACTCTGTCTGTATTTCATTACTATTTTGAGCATTTGAGATATTCTAGTCACTCTAGTTACCCCACTGTTGACCAGAACTTAGCCATCTTACTGAGACTCCAAAATAGTTTGTACAAGTTTATAACGGACAACGTCTGTAATCAGAAATATTTATAGGTTTGATGTTTCCACAATACGTTTTGGCTCTTGTGGATCCATCGTTAGTTGTAATGTGACATACAACGGTGTTGAAACCGTAGGGACGAAAGTAAGTTTCGCATGATGTGTCACTGCCAAGTAACATACTTCGATACAACTTGGAGCATACACAGAAACAATTGCTACGGTTTAGTACAGAAGATAACTGTAAGAAGTACGTAATGAGACCTACAGAAATGACCTTCTCCTTCTTCTTCCGAATAACCAATTTGGAGGGTACGATGAATCAACGTTGACTACTCTACATTGTATTAGATTTCCTTAGTTTCCAAATTTCCTTCATCCTTTTAGAGTGTTGTTCCCTTTCTTCTTCAGTCCACTTTCGTCTAGTTGTTTTCTTTCTCTCCTGAAATTCTGTCTTTTGAACTCTCTTTCTGAAATGTGTATTGTTTTTTATCATGTCTATTGTTATTCCAGCGTTTTCCATGTCCTTTTCAATCTCTATGAACCACGCGGGGTTGAATTTGTAGCTATTGAGTAATGTGAATATCCGCTTAGTTAGTCTATTGTTATCCATTCTGAGTATATGTCCAAAAAACTGTAGTCTCCTCTTCCTCCTTATAGCAGTTAGTTTTTCAATTTTCAAGTATAGCTCTCTGTATGGTCTTAACCCGTATTCAGCATTATCGTTCCTTTCAGCTCCCAGTATTTTCCTTCAAATTCTACTTTCTACCTTCTCTAGTTTCTCAAGATCTCCATTTCTTGTTAGTTTAAGTGTTTCTGTCGCATAGAGAGCTTCAGGTCTGGCCACTGTTTGGTAGTGTTCGAGGCAAGGATTTTTTTTATAAACGTTTGTGGTCATATGAAACACTCTTCCCGTTTTGTGCAGTCTAGTTTCTATCTTTTCTTTTGCATTGCATGTAATCCACTCTTCTAGGTATATAAAGGAATTTGTTTTGTGTATTGTATTGTTGTCAACTGCAATATTTTGAGGAGTATCACAGATGTTTATCATGAACTTTGTTTTATCAAAGGATATTTGTATTCCTACTTTGGCTGTTTGTTTTTGCAGTTCTCTTATGTGTTCTTGGGCATTGTCAACTAAAAATATATAAATACATTTGTGGATTTTAGAGAATCCTATGATTCAATTGACGAGATACAGTGCTTGATATCTTAAAAGAATTGAGACTTGATACTAAAACAACTGAAATAATTAAAGCAACTGTGACCAACACAAAATCGAAAGTAAAATTTTGGGGAGGGCTCTCAAAATCGTTTGAAATAAAGTCAGGTGTTCGACAGGGAGATGGTTTGTCACCTTTGCTTTTCAGCTGTGTGTTAGAGAAGGTAGTTTTAGAGAAGATAGTTCGAGAATGGAGGAAGGCCATCAATACTAAAGGGATTCAACTAGGAAGAAATCCAAACAAGATCACTGTCGACTGTTTAGCCTTCGCAGATGACATGGCATTGATTACAGAAATAACCTACTCATAGACAATAATTACACTGAAGGGACCGCAGTTTATGATGTTATGGACATTAGAAAATGTGGGAATAGGTTCCTAATGATGTATGGATCATCACGGACGGCGGTGCATGCCCTGCAACGAGCTTCCATTCTAGCCGCTGGGTTGGTAAGGAGTACTTATGACGGAGTGTTTGATTCCTCCAGCAGTGCTGTTGATAACTGCCGGATGGTCGTTGGTGCACGTGGAAGTGACCTCAACGCATCTCACACGTGCTTGTTGGTATGTAGACAGGAGGCACTGGCAGGTCAGTCCATTCATCGAATATACTCTCGTTCCAAGAGCTCCTGCAAGTGCGCTGTATGATGCATCCGCTCAGTCTCCCGCGTGAAAATGAAGTCAAGGATGAACGCCTGCCTGAAAAGATGCAGTGGAAAAGGAGGCCAGAGTCTCACAATAGCGTTCACTGGCGAGTGTACCGTCTTCAAATATTCGAACGCCATGGAACATTGTGCTTCCCCCTCGCCATAACAAATGCATTACCAAACTGACCATGTTCGATAACGTTCCTGGGTGCATTGCGTGTTTCACGTCTCACCATATGAAGTAACTTCTGATTCATTACTTGGGCTGAATCTGTTTTTGTTATGATTCTCGTCGTCAGTAGTTATGATAACAGGTGGCCAATGCTAAATAGAAACATGTACGGCAGGTTTGGCAGTGGCATCGGTAAGAAGCTGGCTGTATAGTTTGTATGTGGAACGACTGAAAGGACTGAAATAATTAGTTGTCGTTGTGGTCTTCAGTCCTGAGACTGGTTTGATGCAGCTCTCCATGCTGATCTATCCTGTGCAAGCTTCTTCATCTCCCAGAACCTACTGCAACCTACATCCTTCTGAATCTGCTTAGTGTATTCATCTCTTGGTCTCCCTCTACGATTGTTACCCTCCACGCTGCCCTCCAATACTAAATTAGTGATCCCTTGATGCCTCAGGACATGTCCTACCAACCGATCCCTTCTTCAAGTCACGTTGTGCCACAAACTTCTCTTCTCCCCAATCCTATTCAATACCTCCTCATTAGTTACGTGATCTACCCACCTAATCTTCAACATTCTTCTGTAGCACCACATTTCGAAAGCTTCTATTCTCTTCTCATCCAAACTATTTATCGTCCATGTTTCACTTCCATACATGGCTACACTCCATACAAATACTTTCAGAAACGACTTCCTGACACTTTAATCTATACTCGATGATAACAAATTTCTCTTCTTCAGAAACGCTTTCCTTGCCATTGCCAGTCTACATTTTATATCCTCTCTACTTCGACCATCATCAGTTATTTTGCTCCCCAAATAGCAAAACTCCTTTACTACTTTAAGTGTCTCATTTCCTAATCTAATTCCCTCAGCATCACCCGACTTAATAAGACTACATTCCATTATCCTCGTTTTGCTTTTGTTGATGTTCGTCTTAAATCCTCCTTTCAAGACACTGTCCATTCCGTTCAACTGCTCTTCCAAGTCCTTTGCTGTCTCTGACAGAATTACAATGTCATCGGCGAACCTCAAAGTTTTTATTTCTTCTCCCTGGATTTTAATACCTACTCCAAATTATTCTTTTGTTTCCTTTACTGCTTCCTCAATATACAGATTGAATAACATCGGGGAGAGGCTACACATCTGTCTCACTCCTTTCCCAACCACTGCTTTCCTTTCATGCCCCTCGACTCTTATAACTGCCATCTGATTTCTGTACAAATTGTAAATAGCCTTTCGCTCCCTGTATTTTACCCCTGCCACCTTCAGAATTTGAAAGAGAGTATTCGAGTCAACATTGTCAAAAGCTTTCTCTAAGTCTACAAATGCTAGAAACGTAGGTTTGCCTTTCCTTAATCTTTCTTCTAAGATAAGTCGTAAGGTCAGTATTGCCTCACGTGTTCCAACATTTCTACGGAATCCAAACAGATCTTCCCCGAGGTCGGCTTCTACCAGTTTTTCCATTCGTCTGTAAACAACTCGCGTTAGTATTTTGCAGCCGTGACTTATTAAACTGATAGTTCGGTAATTTTCACATCTGTCAACACCTGCTTTCTTTGAGATTGGAATTATTATATTCTTCTTGAAGTCTGAGGGTATTTCGCCTGTCTCATACACCTTGCTCACCAGATGGTAGAGTTTTGTCAGGACTGGCTCTCCCAAAGACGTCTGTAGTTCTAATGGAATGTTGTCTACTGCCGGGGCCTTGTTTCGACTCAGGTCATTCAGTGCCCGGTCAAACTCTTCACGCAGTATCGTATCTCCCATTTCATCTTCATCTACATCCTCTTCCATTTCCATAATATTATCCTCAAGTACATCTACCTTGTATAGGCCCTCTATATACTCCTTCCATCGTTCTACTTTCCCCTCTTTGCGTAGAACTGGGTTTCCATCTGAGCTCTTGATATTCATACAAGTGGCTCTCTTATCTCCAAAGGTCTCTTTAATTTTCCTGCAGGCAGTATCTATCTTACCCCTAGGGAGATAAGCCTCTACATCCTTACATTTGTCCTCTAGCCATCCCTGCTTAGCCATTTTGCACTTCTTGTCGATCTCATTTTTGAGACGTTTGTATTCCTTTTTGCCTGCTTCATTTACTGCATTTTTATATTTTCTCCTTTCATCAATTAAATTCAATATTTCTTCTGTTGCCCAAGGATTTGTATTAGCCCTCGTCTTTTTACATACTTCATCCCTCAGAGCTACCCATCCTCTTCTAATGTATTTCTTTCCCCCATTCCTGTCAATTGTTCCCTTATGCTGTCTCTGAAACTCTGTACAACCTCTGGTTTAGTCAGTTTATCCAGGTCCCATCTCCTTAAATTAGTAGTAGTTGGTAAAAAATAATATATATTGTACTTAAATTTTGGTACAGGCTTCTTAATACGCTGCATACGTATAATTACAAACATATCTAGAGTGGCATTACTTATGTCATACTTGACTAAGCGCCTTATTATAGGTTGCTTCCTATCAGCTGAAGGCTATGCTACATTTCTAGTTAACGTCCCGAGCAAGAGTGGACGAGAACTCGCTAGATACTTGCCACAAGCCATCAAGCAGGTCCAGCGCTATCTATTACGGACCGCGGTCGATATCTGTAACCCCTAACAAGTGTAGTATCGAACATTGATACCACAGTTCTCATCTGAGGAGAGCACGCAACCGCACTCCCCGCTGCTCCATTCCCTGTTCTCTTGATGCCATCGCAGACATTGCCGCCTATGGGTCAACGGGCGACAACCCACTGAGGCCACCCTCATACAATCACTGTGTCACTGTGGAACATGAAATTGTGTGACTTGCAATCCTGTTCAATGTGGTAGCAATCACACGTGCTGTTCGACGTGGGTCCTTTCTTGCCTGTTACATAATGTAGCGGTCACGTGCTACTTTAGTTGACTGCAGTCCACCACCTCCCCACCTTAGGGCAGCAGCAGTGCCTGTACCTACATTCGACCCATTTCATCCTTCCTCCAGTTTGCCGATGACTGTTCCCTAAGTGAAATCATCCAAAAGGGCAATACTGTAATGACAAACGCCAACCCAGGCACCGTAACTGCTCGCTAATTGACAAGCACTCTCTTTTTCCATTCCTTCAATCGTATTGTGTTGCGAGGCCATCCCCATCTAGCGCTACAATCGCTCTGACTTCGAGCCATGTGGCGTCCAGCTTTCTAGGCACAACTGGTAGATCTCTGGAAACACACTCCCACTCTTAAATTCATATCCACCTCATAGTTGAAACGTTATGTTACTTTATCTATCTAGTCCTTAGCTATTGCCAAACTGTGAGTGGTTGTAGACGTTGTCTTGAGCAACAAATCAAGGATAGCAAGTCCTGTTCGGAAACGTCATGCAACGATGCTACGGGGAGTCCTACATTCACGCTCATAAATTAAGGATAATTGCAGAACTACACAAATCTGGCGCTAATAGCACAGGCACATAGGGAACACACAGATTTGTAAGTCCACGGTATTGGTGATGAGTTGAGAAAACCGTCCCGAAACACATGTGCTACAAAACGTCACGGTGTCCTGCGCATGTACCCCGACATCAGTATGGGATATTATCACCACGCACACATACACAGGCCGCACAACGGGTTGGCATACTCTGGATCAGGTGGTCGAGCAGCTGGTGGGGTATAGCCACCCAGTCTTGCCTGTCTGAGCTCCTGCGATACAACGACCGAGAGCATCCCAGACGTGCTCGATGGGGTTTAGGTCTGGAGAACAGGCAGGCCACTCCATTCGCCTGATATCTTCTGTTTCAAGGCACTCCTCCACGATGCCAGCTCGGTGGGGCCGTGCGTTATCATTCATCAGGAGGAAGGTAGGATGCACTGCACCCCTGAAAAGGCGGACATACTGCTGCAAAATGACGTCCCGATACACCTTACCTGTTACAGTTCCTCTGTCAAAGACATGCAGGGGTGTACGTGCACCAATCATAATCCCACCCCACACCATCAAACCACGACCTCCATACAGGTCTCTTTCAAGTATATTAAGGGGCTGGTATCGTTCCTGGTTCACGCCAGATTAAAACCCGGCGAGAATCACTGTTCACACTATACCTGGGCGCGTCCGTGAGCATTACCTGGGACCACTGTTCCAATGACCATATACTGTGTTCTTGACACCAGGCTTTACGGGCTCTCCTATGTCCAGGGTTCAGTGGAATGCACCCAGCAGGTCCCCGGGCGAATAAACCATGTCTGTTCAGTCATCTGTAGACTGTGTCTGGAGACAACTGTTCCAGTGGCTGTGGTAAGGTCCCAAGCAAGGTTACCTGCATTATTCCGTGGTCGTCTGCGGGCACTGATGGCGAGACATCGGTCTTCTTGTGGTGCTGTACGCTGTGGACGTCCCGTACTGTAGCGCCTGGACACGTTTCCTCTCTGCTGGAATCGTTCCATAATCTTGAGGTCACACTTTGTGGCACACGGAGTTCCCATGCTACGACCTGCTGTGTTTGACCAGCCTCCAGTCGCCCTAATATTCTACCCCTCATAACGTCATCAATATGTGCTCTTTGAGCCATTGTCAACACACAGTCACCATTAGCACGTCTGAAAACTTCTGCACACTTACTCGCTGGAACGTAGTCTGACATGCAGAAACAAAGCTCTGCATATGTGGACTGCCGCCAGCGCCACCGTGCGACGACCACAGATCAAATGCACCTCATGGTCATACCCCTAGGTGATTGAAACCCGCAAATCGCCTACCAGAGAGTTTTTTCACCTTGTATCAGCATTCTCCTTAATTTGTGAGCGTGAGTGTAGTTATGAGCGGCGGTGCCTATCGCTAGTCCACCTCTTGGGCAGAAAACGTGACTTGTGGCTGACGGCCATAGGCCCAACGACTCGCAATGTTGTATTTCAGTGATCGCGACTGACTGCCACGATCGCCGGTGATGGAAAACGAGCTAGCTGCTGCGTAGACAGGCCTTATTTCCTACGAATGCAACGTTCTGTTGCCTTGGTGGATGCCGGTTCCGGTCACAAGTTTCCATCTGCAGTTTGTTTTCCTGCTGTGTACCGAAAAACATTGGATGTTTTACAGGGTTAAACGAGAAAAACTTGAAGTTCGTCGCAACATTTCTGGAACGACTGTATACTTGGTAATCTACATATAGTGGTTACTTGAATTAGCTGATAAACTAATAATACATTTGAGCTCAGTTTGAACCTAATTTTGACAACAGAAATGAGAAAAGAGAGGAGAGGTTGGTTGTCATTTACACTATAATATACGTATTACATGAAGTGTACGACCTCGTTTAAGTAGCAGGAATCAGATCACGAAAGTGAACACAGTGAAAAAAAATTGTAAGTAGGAAGAGCTGCACTTCAAGTCCGTTTCGCTGTTTCGGTGAACCTTAAGGTTGATTACATGCAGTTCTCCAGTCTTTCCGCTTGTCAGCTGAGTTCTGCTTCTGCATCTTTACCATCAACAGTCTTACTCACGTTTTTTGGCTCGCCAGAGTGATTTATTCTTCCACCACTCCCAGGTCCATAATTTTCATTATCAACTCATATCACAATATGTCCCCAGCCATTCTGTCTCCTTCCATTCACTACATTTAAGCATTTCCCCTCGTTTACCGGTAGCAGGATGTTCATACCCTATCCATGAGTCCATATTATACTTCAACAGTTTCCTGTAAACCTCTTTTCAAACGCGTATAACAGCCTTTCAGTATTTTCCATTGGCCACGTTTCGAAGTTCATATTTTTCGGTGTCTACAGCTTTCCCTTTTTATTGAATGTCCTTTGACCTTGCGGAAGTGTTACTACTATCTTTTGTTTGCATTTTCAATCTTCACCTAGCTAATACCTAATTATCAAACTTCGCCCAATTCTCCAAGAGACTTTCGAGTTTAACGTTTTACCGGAGAGAATGTCCACTTGTAGTGCACACTCCAGTTTCTTATTTGTTTATATGCACATTACAACTAACAGCTCGCACAACTTCCATGTTAAGTTGCAATCGCTGCAAAATCATCATTGAATAATAGTGCGTTTGTTTTCCTATACGTCACAAAAAAATCCGAGCATTCAGATTGTCGTTTTCTTCCTTTCAATATAGAAATGGAATATCGTTGGAGAAAGTGAGAAATTGTCCGTTAAACATTTCCTGATCTTTGCCTCTTGCATCAGTCCATCAGTGCAGACTAAGACTAAATCAGTCTGCTTCACAAACTAAGAACGAACTAAGGTAGGCAAATTGACTAGTTGAACAACAACCATGGCATGAAGATAAAAAGGTACAAGTACAGTGCCCCTGGTGAGTTTCATAGTATTAAATAAATATCAGTGTAATGCATTGCTTCAAATACTCCACAAGTTCCAGTGATATTTGTCATGAGGAATTTAGTAATATCGTATATTTTGTGCCCAGTTTTATTTGTAATGGTCGGAAATGCTGCGATTGGAAATATTTATTTATTTTTTGCCGCTGTATTTATGATTCTAAGATTAATATTGATAAATTAAACATTTTCAATATTGCTCATATAAAACCGGCCACACAGGCAAACTCGGCTGCATTAATGCGAAATTTATGGTTACAGCGAGACCTGTAGCCCACCCCACTAGAGTTTTCCCGTCCAAATATTACGAATGAACTTCATTCTAACGTGCAGTTCCTGTATGCGCAACCAAATTAAAGTTATAATTATACGGCGAGTGGACGGAACGTGATATTACACACGGATTATTTCTTCTCTGGATGAATACTTTTAAATATGCGTCAGATATGAGTTGTGAAATAAACATTAAGCTTCATTACTTGCCGAGCGCACTCCTCATCATGTGTGAGAGAGATCGAGAACCATTGTTCGTAATATCTGACTACTAAAGAGTTAAAAAACGTTTTTTTTATTCTTAATGAAAAATGGCGCATCAGATGCGCCGACAGAGAGATGTAATGAGAAACGGAGCTGCTGAGAATTGTAATTTTATAGGAAAACAAAATGGTTCGAGGAAAATACAGTAGCTGGGCAAAAGTATCGGGAAGCCCCATGAAATGCGAAATTGAGCATTAGATGTCACTACAGATGGTCCTCCCCAGTGAGTACTGAGTTGTCAGTAGAGAAGCAGTAATGGCAGACTCGGTTTTTCAGGAGAGCTCAGTGAGTTTGGGCGTGGACTACTCATTTGATGTCAATTGAGTAACAAATCCATTAAGGATATTTCAACCTTTCCAAAGCTGCCCCAGTTGACTCTTGGTGACTGTGAAGTGAGAATGGCAGGGAACAACCACAGTTAAAGCAAGAACTGGCAGGTCTCATATACTGACAGATATGCACCGTCGCGGAGTGCGGTTGTAAAAACTGCGTGAAATAAGCGAAAGGAATCACTCGTGAGTTTAAAAATGCTACCACCAGTCCAGCTAGCACAGTGACTAAAGGCAGCGTCGAAAAGATCCTCCAAAGCTAGATAAATCTGTAGTCATTGTTAAGCGACGCGCGAGGTGATACAAAGAGTGGCGGCACTTGACACTGGATGACTGGAAACAATGACTGGAGTGATGAATCACACTATACCATGTGGAAATCCACTACAAGGGTTTTGGACTGGCCTAGAGAACGTAACTACCGTCATGTGTAGTACGAAGGGGCGCCGTTACGATGTGACGGTGTTTTCGTGGTTTATATGCGATCCCCTTAAGGAAGCACTAAATTTGGAGTGATATGAACACACTTTACAAGGTTTTGTACTGAGTGCACTAGAGGAACGGATGAGAGACGATGGCTGCTGGTATCATCATGAATAATTCAACTTGTCATAAAGCAGCATCGCTGAATGAATGGTTTGTTGTCAATCACATTCGTGATAGCTTACCCAGAGTTCCGACATGAGCTCAGTTAGAACGACGAATTTGCACCAGACCCCAGCGTCCAGCATCACTACCATCTCTGGTTTCGGCAACTGAGGAGGAATGGGCTTCTATCCCTCCGTAGACACCTCTGAAAGAGACATCAACACAGTTGAAGCCATCACAAATCCACATATTAATGTCCACTCATAAAGCCACATATTGATGTCTACTCATAGGTGGCCGCATAATGTGCTTATGTTTAGGTTCCTATTGAATTCTAGTATACAGCCAACTACTGTACTACAATCTAAAGAGAGTGAAGTATCTCATGGGCTTGGAAAAAATTTCCCCCCTCGCTTTATTACATTTAAATGTTTCAGAAAGTTTCAGTCATTTAAATTCACCATCTAAGAGACCTTCAGTCCCAGGTTTACATATTTCATTGATTATTAACCTGTTTCCTGTAGTATGGATTCTTCAGGATGAAGACCACTGTTTGTTATTCCATAAAACGTCGAAATCTCGAGTCTCTCTGCTCCCTAATACCTTCAGTGCTGCCAAGATATCGAAATAACGATAAACCTATGATATCGCAATATTTGTAACACTCTTTCATTCCAAAGGGTTTCTCACTTCAAACGAGGGTTGGAACTTTAATAATGGCTTAAGTTAGGGGAGTGCAGTAGGTGGTATAGCACTTAGCAGTCTCATCAGTCAAACAAATCAGTGACAGCTGGTCATACATTGTGTTCCAAAAATGAACAGCATAGAGGCAGAAGTGATGACACTTTCTGCAGGACCTGACCATCATTTTGCAAGACAATGCTCAAGCACGTACAGTGCAAGCTGTTACCGATTTGTTTGACTGATGGGGCTGCTAAGTGTTATACCACCTACTGCACTCCCCTGACTTGCGCCCTCTTGAGTTCAACTCGATTTCTAAACTGAAGGAAACACCTCACAGCATTCGCTTCAGAACTGCTGCAAATTCGTCGGGCAATAGACCGCGCCGCTCGAACTGTCAACACAACTGGCACTGCTAAGAGTATCCTACTATTTCCACGCTCCTGGCAACAGGTTATACACAATGCTGGTGACTACTCTGAAGGTCAGAAAACTCTGATACACATATCTATTTTGAACGAGCTATAAATAAATAGTTGCCAGTATTAAAGTTCCAACCCTCGTACAGTATGACAGTTGCACTGCTGGTCTTTAAAACTGTAACACCCAGAATGACAGCGGACAACGAAATTTTGCGAATAGTGCGTATAGGTTATAGTGGGAAGAATACATGGTTAAATATGTTGACAATTTGCGGATATACAGCGCGAAATTTAGTACATAGCTCTGCCACCTCTGGCAGAAACAAAGGCCCTATCCGGCTGGGAACTGAGTCCCACTGAGCTTTGATGACAGATGCGGGTAAGTCATTCCATGCTGTTTCAACCCAGTGACAAAGACAGATGAAGTGGCTAGTTAGTAGTAGCGTGTCATATTCTAGGGAGCTAGAGGCCATGTATTTTAAATGGTTGGGAGTTCTTGGGAACGTACTATCCAGGGCAACAATTCTACATCTACATCTACATAGATACTCTGCAATCCACCATACGGTGTTTGGCGGAGGGTACCTCGTACCGCAACTGGCATCTTCTCACCCTGTTCCACTCCCAAACAGAACGAGGGAAAAATGATTGCCTATATGCCTCTCTACGAGCCCTAATCTCTCTTATCTTAACTTTGAAGTCTTTCCACGAAATGTAAGTTGGCGGCAGTAAAATTGTACGGCAGTCAGCATCAAATGCTGGTTCTCTAAATTTCCTCAGTAGTGATTCACGAAAACAACGCCTTCTTTCCTCTAGAGACTCCCACCCGAGTTCTTGAACACTCGCGTGATGACCAAACCTACCAGTAACAAATCTAGCAGCCCGCCTCTGAATTGCGTCTATGTCCTCCCTCAATCCGACATGATGGGGATCCCAAACGCTCGATCAGTACTCAAGAATAGGTTGCATCAGCGTTCTATGTCTCCTTTACAGATGAACCACGTCTTCCCAAAATTCTACCAATGAACCGAAGACGACCATCCGCCTTCCCCACAACTGCCATCACATACTGTCCCACTTCATATCGCTCTGCAAAGTTACGCCCAAATATTTAATCGACGTGACTGTGTCAAGCGCTACACTATTAATGGAGTATTCAAACATTACAGGATTCTTTTTCCTATTACTCTGCATTGATTTACATTGATCTATATTTAGAGTTAGCTGCCATTCTTTACACCAATCGCAAATCCTTTCCAAGTCATCTTGTATCCTCCTACAATCACTCAACGACGACACCTTCCCGTACACCACAGCAACATCAGCAAACAGCCGCACATTGCTATCCACCATATCCAAAAGATCATTTATGTAGATAGAAAACAACAGCGGACCTACCTCACTTCCCTGGGGCACACCACATGATACCCTCACCTCCGATGAACACTCACCATCGAGGACAACGTACTGGGTTCTATTACTTAAGAAGTCTTCGAGCCACTCACATACTTGGATACCAATCCCATACTCTCGTACCTTAGTTAGGAGTCTGCAGTGGGGCACCGAGTCAAACGCTTTCCGGAAGTCCAGGAATAAGGCATCCGCCTGATACCCTTCATCCATCGTTCGCAAGATACCATGTGGAAAAAGGGCGAGTTGCGTTTCGCAGGAGCGATGCTTTCTAAAGCCGTGCTGATGCATGGACAGCAACTTCTGTCTCAAGGAAATTCATTATATTCTAACTGAGAATATGTTCGAGAATTCTGCAACAAACCGATGTTAAGGATATTGGTCTGTAATTTTGAGGATCCGTCCTTCTACCCTTCTTATATACAGGCGTCATCTGCGCTTTTTTCCAGTCGCTCGGGACTTTACGTTGGGGAAGAGATTTGCGATAAATGCAAGCTAAGTAAGGAGCCAATGCAGTAGAGAACTCTCTGTAAAACCGATTTTGAATCCCACCAGGACCTGGCGATTTATTTATTTCAACCCATTCAGCTGCTTCACAACCCCAGGGATGTTTTATCACTATGTCCTCCATACAGGAATCTGTACGAGACTCAAACGGCGGTATGTTTGTACGATCCTCCTGCGTGAAAGATTTCTCACATGCTAAATTTAAAATTTCAGCTTTCGTTTAGCTGTCTTCCGTTGCCAGGCAAGACTGATCGTGTGTGACTGAATGGAAGCCTTCGACCCTCTGTACTGTGACTGGCGTGGAAAGCATGCGCAACATACAGTGATCAGCCAGAACATTATAACCACAGTCCTACTATCGACATAAAGCCGTCCAAGCGATAGCAACGTCACATGACGAGGAATTATTGGTAGCCAGACACACGAAACAATGCATGTACTATCAGTGAGCGTGCTGCCCGTGTATAGAAGGAGGAAGGTACACGATGTATCTGAAGTTCACGGAGGGCAGATTGTAATGGCTCGGAGGCACTTCGGAAACTGAACGACTTGTCGGGTGCTCGAGGAGTGTTGTGGTGAGTGTCTGAAAAACGTGGCAAAACCAAGATCAAACCACACTCAGACGTGTGGTTGGCCGATCACCTCTTATTATAGATTTCGAATATCGTACGATGGGCAGACTGGCCAAACAGGACAGGTGGTGAGCTGTGGCGGAACTAACTTCAGAATTTAATGCTGGACTGAGTACAAATGTGCCTGTGCACACAGTGCATGTGCCAATGTCAACACCACGACGTCGGCAACTACGACTGAAATCGGCGCGTGACCATCGGCACTGGACGCTGGTGTAGTGCCAGAGCGCTGTATGCTGTGATGCTTACTTTCTTGGCTCTGAGCACTATGGGACTTAACAGCTGTGGTCATCAGTCCCCTAGAACTTAGAACTACTTAAACCTAACGAACCTAAGGACATCACACACATCCATGCCCGAGGCAGGATTCGAACCTGCGACCGTAGCAGTCGCGCGGTTCCGGACTGCGCGCCTAGAACCGCGAGACCACCGCGGCCGGCATACTTTCTTCATCATGTCGATGGAAGGGCGTGAATCCATAGCTTAGGTGAACAGCTCCTTGACACCTGTACTACGGGACAGAGTCAAGCTGGTGGGGAGTCCGTTGTGCTCTGGACATTCATGTGGGCACCCATGTGTACAGTGGAACTCATGCAAGGCACCATGTCGACCAAGGTATTGTTGTAGAACACGTACACCATGACGATCATATTTCCCGACGGCATTGACGTTTTTCAGCAAGATAGTGAGCTGTGTTACCAGGCCAGGAGTGTGATGCAGTGGTTCGTGGAATACTTTGGCTAGCTCCAATTGATATGCCCGCGCCAAATTCCCTAGATGTCAACCCGATCTGACACATCTGTTATGTGATTGAACGTGGTGCTAGATCTGATCCTCCCCCCCCCCCCCCTCCCCCTGCCCGGAGTTTACGTAGATTAGGTGACTTGAGTGCGCAGAGGTGGTGCCAACTATCCCCGGCAACCTACCAAGGTCTCATTGCTTCTGTGCCACGACGTGTCGCCGCTGTTATCTGTGTCAAAGGTGGACAGCACGGCTATTAGGTACGTGGTCGTAATGTTCTGACCGATCGGTTTACAGTCGTGTAGTATTTGTCTGAAAGATAACATCATGGAGACCTCGAAGGTAGAGAGCAGCAACAGGACTTACACGTCTGATGCGTGGCATCTGCTGTTAAAATTATTGGCTATGCAAAGCGGAGGTGCTCGTATTATTACCGCGTCATATCATAACGACAGGAGCTGTAAACGAACGACGGTGATCCTGATTAATGTAATCCGGAAGCGTTCGTTGTTCTCGCAGTTCCACACAAATTTGACTGTGATGCTGAAAGCTGAATCGGGTCCCGTCTGCTAGGAGGTCGTGGTGCCACTCGCCTTTTGAGGATCGTCGTTGGGTGCACCATTGTCGGTGGACTCTGTTTCCTACCTTATCACGGATACTCTCAACAATGGTCACCGTGCTGGAAGCCCATACTGTTCCAGAGGTCGTTGCACAGTGCGGGTGATTACTTGTCTCGACACAAACCATTTCCTTACTAACAGCCGAGCCCTAACAGCACGAGGCTGCTCAGACACTACAAGGTGTTAAGAGTGGCCCTCCACATTACATAGTCGCATCACATTCATCACCAACACTAGAAAAAGTATCGAGGAACGATATACCGCAGTCTCGATAAACGATAATCATGCTGTTGTGCAATTCCGACGTATTCTGGAAGACGTTTCTACGTCTAATATGAGGCGTAACGCAAACTTCAACAATATTCAAATGCAGTTTCTGATTGAGGAATGCTTTGCATAATGATTTCTTACATGCAGAACGTAGACGTCGTGCCCCGCGAAGTGGCCGGGCGGGTAGAGGCCCCATGTCACGGAATGCGCGGCCTCTCCCGCCGGAGATTCGAGTCCTCCCTCCGGCATCAGTATGTGTGTTGTTCTTAGCACGTCTTAGTTTAAGTAGAGTATAAGTCTAGGGACCGATGACCTGCCCCAGTCGCTGTGGCCGAGAGGTTCTGGCCCTTTAGTCCGGAACCGCGCTGCTGCTACGGCCGCAGGTTCGAATCCTGCCTCGGGCATGGATGAGTGTGATGTCCTTCGGTTGGTTAGGTTTAAGTATTTCTAAGTCTAGGGAACTGATGACCTCAGATGTTAAGTCCCATAGTGTTTAGAGCCATTTGAACCATTTGATTTGAATCGATGACCTCAGCACTTTGGTGCCTTAGGAATTCACACACATTTGAATATTTTCGTAGACGTCGCTGCTGCTTCGTATCCTCTACAGTTGCGCTGAATTTCTATCACTTGTCTTTACAAGTTTGCAGTCGGTTTGAGAACGTGTTTCCACAAAAGCGACTTATCATTTGGCATGCCTCCCCACCACCAGTTTTCACCATTGGCGTCGTCAGCACTGAATTATTGGCAACGGGGGAGAGAGGCTAAAAAGCTATGGTATAGATCACAAGGGGCTTCAAACGAGAAATTCCCTTAAAAACGTTTGAGAAAATTAGGATCTAATACCACTTTCTGGAGTACTCTCAATATCTCAGACCATCTATTCCAGTGCCACTTAAAACTCCTAAAACGTGGTAGTTTGAGCGTGGATTAAAATGTATTTTGGTATTGTCAAATAAAAAAGTAATATAATAGTAGCATTTAAACTTATTGACAGGTTATGTATGATCATTATTATACATTTGTTCTGAAGAACTACCTCAAACTGAATACTTTCCCAAAATAAATTCGGCATGATTTTTATTGGGAATGTAACTAAGTAGCCTATCACATGCACGATTTTATTTATTTTATTTTTCGAACACTAAAATTACATTTAGAAACACAAACGAAAAAGTCTGGAAACTAGGAATAAAAATGTAAGTACGTAAAAAGTAAGGAACGATAATTATATGCATTGTCAAGACCATAATGTATAATAACCTCATAGAGGTCATTCTATAGAAATTGATATACATTTTTCTTTTATTCAAAATTGGAATAGATTTCGCAACTGATATTTACTTTACATCATACCTTTGCCTTTATGGAAGGGATAATGTTGCTGAATTATCTTGAACTCTCTTCATAGCAAATCCCCTTGGTACGTGCACTGACAACAACTTTACTGCTATACAAACGCCGAACTAAGTGATTATGGCGTGGCATTCCTGGCCATCTCTCCTAAAACTTAACGACAAAACCAAGCAGTTTCGCCCTTAACTACCCCGATCCATCGATTGTAGACGTACTGACACAATTCATTAAAACTTGGAACATTTTCTATTTAGTGAATAACACTCGTATAAGTAAATTTGATTCACTGCCGCGTTAATAGATCCTGCAAACAATTAATTCTTACAGCGCAGGAGATTTCAGTACGTGCAATTAGTTACGTTTAGATATATTCGTTCAACGGTGAAATTGTTTTTGAACAAATGTTGTATGGCGAGGGGGGGGGGGGGGGGGGGCAGCGTGGTGCGGCACGCCTCCTCCGTCCCCCCGGCGGTGATGTCCGTGGTCCCCATTAAAATTACTTGACAGTTGACTTCTATCACTTGCTGCTATAACGTTGTCACATCAGCTGCCTGCTACCGATCGGTTATAGGTGACACAAAAAACATGTTGCGTCACTTAGCGAATGCTGTTAGTGTGTAGCGCGGAGCAATGTTGGAAACGGCCGCCGTGAGGTACGACGGAAATGCGAGATCCTCTGTCGACAGTTGATTTTAAGTGACCAATGACTGAACTGCGGCAGACGACGCGGTTTGTAGCTCATGTCCTAAGCTAACCACATCCTCGTGATGTGCAGTGTTTGAGAAAGAACGGCGGTCAGCAATCTGCGACAGCACTAAAATGACGATTACTTTGTTCAGGCCGATAACTAACATCTACGAGCAAACTCAAGACATAAAAATTTTAATTTCAGCGGTAAAAAAAATGTAATTTCTAGCTATCATTGACTGGTTACCAGAAACAAACCTCAAACTGGCTACACAAAATGCCGCTTCATTAACCGACGAGCAGTCCTGGTTGGTGTTTGGTTGTAGATTATAGATGATACTGGCAAATTCCATATGAAAAAAGAATGGTAGGAAGAAAAATAAGGGAAAATAGAAATGTTAATATGATAATGAGAATGACGCGGCGAAGTATTAGAAATTAAAAATATATACATTTAAATGAATTAACTGAAGAAAAATAATAATGAATGCCTTTCGATTACATTTAGAAACAAAAAGAATTTCGCTGTGTTTGACGGATTTATGAATCTATGATCTTCTACACGACAGGCTAATACACTAACCACTGCGTTACGACCCTCTGATGTGTAAAGCAGTTACATTTATGACTCTGATAGTGTAGTAGCAACAATGAATCGCAGCATTCAAAAATTTTCTTTCAGGTAATGTCGTGCGAAGCTCTTCTGATGTAATCCGATCTCTGTGATAAAAATAACTGTATATGTGGCGTAGAACTGCGTCTAGTGCGTAAGGATCCAGCTGTGTTTGGTTAGTGCTGTGTATGAAACAGGTGTATATCGTTAGCATCGATGTGTGTGAGTGTGTGTGTGTGTGTGTGTGTGTGTGTGTGTGGTTTTCTGGTTATCATATCTGACAAAATACGAAATTAACGAGCAGACTACAGGATTTGGGATTCAAATACAAACGAGTACCACGTTTCTTGTAGTTGCCATTTTCGCAGCAGCTGTATATAAATTGCAGTTGTTTCAACGAAAATTCCTTTTTTGCATGTTGCACATCGAAATATTTATTTTTATTTATGCACCCAGACGCGTTTCGCCTTTTTTACAAGGCATCTTCAGTGGGTGTCCTGAAATATTACATCATTTGTCCATTTTTATACATCGGTCATGGTTTCACATCTAAGCTATAGATTTAAAAACAGTTGCTTAACGTTTTTTATGAAATGGAAAGGTACTTACAGGTAACTTCTAATTCATTTGTTTCTCTAAGTGTTACCAACATTTTCAGTTCTCCGCATTCAATTGTTTTGTGAATGTGTGTGTGTGTGTGTTTGTGTGTGTGTGTGCGTGTGTGTGTGTGCGTGCAAATTTTTAAGATTGCTATGAAACACGTGTACATAATTTACAGTTCTTTTGAATGACGTTCATAATCCGCAAAGTGCTTACGGACAAACTAATCATCGTACCGACGACAATTAAATCTTTGACCATGTCAACACTCCAGCACATAATCATAAATTTATAATAATGACATTCTTGTAGTCCTCATGTATATAGACTGACAGACAACTACATGAATTAACCTGGCACGCCTCCTTCCTCGATATAAATTCTCATTACTGCCACATTCCACTTTAAATTCCCCTATACACATGAACAGAATTGCTGAGGCTCTCCATGTTCTGGAATAGCAACTCAGCGTCGACCGCAAATGGTGAGGTTCAGCTTGAATCCCAGGTGCAGGTACTGATGTAAATGAAATGACACAATTTCGGAGACTTTACTGGTCTCATACAGATATGATTTTATGTATACAGACTGAAGCGGCGAGTGAAAATATTTACCAAGGCTGGGACTCGAACGTGGGACTTCTGTAGACTGGGGCGGCAGTAAGAATTTAGATCGAGGAGGAAGACGTGCCAGGGTAATCTGTGCAGCTGTGTGAACCGCTGTGCGAAGGTGACGTAATTGCTAACGTACCTGCCTAGTAAGTGGGAAACTCCAGTTCGATTCCCGGCTGTGGTACAAATTTTCACTCGTCGCTTCAGTCTACACACATATACACTCCTGGAAATTGAAATAAGAACACCGTGAATTCATTGTCCCAGGAAGGGGAAACTTTATTGACACATTCCTGGGGTCAGATACATCACATGATCACACTGACAGAACCACAGGCACATAGACACAGGCAACAGAGCGTGCACAATGTCGGCACTAGTACAGTGTATATCCACCTTTCGCAGCAATGCAGGCTGCTATTCTCCCATGGAGACGATCGTAGAGATGCTGGATGTAGTCCTGTGGAACGGCTTGCCATGCCATTTCCACCTGGCGCCTCAGTTGGACCAGCGTTCGTGCTGGACGTGCAGACCGCGTGAGACGACGCTTCATCCAGTCCCAAACATGCTCAATGGGGGACAGATCCGGAGATCTTGCTGGCCAGGGTAGTTGACTTACACCTTCTAGAGCACGTTGGGTGGCACGGGATACATGCGGACGTGCATTGTCCTGTTGGAACAGCAAGTTCCCTTGCCGGTCTAGGAATGGTAGAACGATGGGTTCGATGACGGTTTGGATGTACCGTGCACTATTCAGTGTCCCCTCGACGATCACCAGTGGTGTGCGGCCAGTGTAGGAGATCGCTCCCCACACCATGATGCCGGGTGTTGGCCCTGTGTGACTCGGTCGTATGCAGTACTGATTGTGGCACTCACCTGCACGGCGCCAAACACGCATACGACCATCATTGGCACCAAGGCAGAAGCGACTCTCATCGCTGAAGACGACACGTCTCCATTCGTCCCTCCATTCACGCCTGTCGCGACACCACTGGAGGCGGGCTGCACGATGTTGGGGCGTGAGCGGAAGACGGCCTAACGGTGTGCGGGACCGTGGCCCAGCTTCATGGAGACGGTTGCGAATAGTCCTCGCCGATACCCCAGGAGCAACAGTGTCCCTAATTTGCTGGGAAGTGGCGGTGCGGTCCCCTACGGCACTGCGTAGGATCCTACGGTCTTGGCGTGCATCCGTGCGTCGCTGCGGTCCGGTCCCAGGTTGACGGGCACGTGCACCTTCCGC
This sequence comes from Schistocerca piceifrons, assembly GCF_021461385.2. Taxonomy (NCBI): domain Eukaryota; kingdom Metazoa; phylum Arthropoda; class Insecta; order Orthoptera; family Acrididae; genus Schistocerca; species Schistocerca piceifrons. The sequence continues at coordinate 809,489,459 of NC_060138.1, forward strand.
CGACCACTGGCGACAACATCGATGTACTGTGGAGACCTCACGCCCCACGTGTTGAGCAATTCGACAGTACGTCCACCCGGCCTCCCGCATGCCCACTATACGCCCTCGCTCAAAGTCCATCAACTGCACATACGGTTCACGTCCACGCTGTCGCGGCATGCTACCAGTGTTAAAGACTGCGATGGAGCTCCGTATGCCACGGCAAACTGGCTGACACTGACGGCGGCGGTGCACAAATGCTGCGCAGCTAGCGCCATTCGACGGCCAACACCGCGGTTCCTGGTGTGTCCGCTGTGCCGTGCGTGTGATCATTGCTTGTACAGCCCTCTCGCAGTGTCCGGAGCAAGTATGGTGGGTCTGACACACCGGTGTCAATGTGTTCTTTTTTCCATTTCCAGGAGTGTATATATGAAACCATTTAAAATATCTGAAATTGTGTCACTGCATTTGTAGTTCAGTCGTCTTTCAGTTTCTTAAGCACTCCCGCAGAAGTCCTTACCTAACGACATGTGATCTCCCTTGTCCGAACACTCTGCCGTAAGGTGAAGGGGTTCTGCAGGTCGGAAGACGATGAAAATAACCTGTCATCCGAAGAAACATGATGTGAAAAGCGAAATTTAAATGTAGAAACGCTGCACTACATACAGTAGAACACATACTTAAAATTTTTATTCATATAGGACTCAGTTACAAGCCATTTCCCGTGCACTCGCTGCCCTTGTACCCCATTTTGCACCGCTTCCTCTGTAATATACCTTCCTGCGTTCTTAATTTTAATGGACGGCAGAAATACGTGATGGCATTTAGAGAACTGAGACGGATTGTTTCGAAAGTATGCACTGGCGTTTGGCCGAAGGAAGTTAAAAGGAGACTCAAATCGTGCCTGTGTTGTTCTACAATACCTTTATATAACAGGTAGACAAATGAAAATGAGGAAGAAGGGGAAACAAGTAAGTAAAGTGTTTATTATCTGAAAATTAATAGCCATAATGGGTAATCCCTTTGTCCCACTGTAAGACAAGACGGTCAATGCCATCACGGAAACATGTTTGCGGTTGCCTACTGAACCATAGGCGCACATGTTCCCAAGTTTGTTTGACTACGCTGCAGAGGATTTCCTGATAAGCCCTTACACATACTCCATACAGTGCCGATCTCTCCCTATGCGCATGCCGGTATGGCCGAGCGGTTCTAGGCGCTTCAGTCTGGAACCGCGCGACAGCTACGGTCGCAGGTTCGAATCCTGCCTCAGGTATGGATGTGTGTGATGTCTTTAGGTTAGTTAGGTTTAAGTAGTTCTAAGTTCTAGTGGACTGTTGAGCTCAGATGTTAAGTTCCGTAGTGCTTAGAGCCATTCTCCCTGTGCGATTACCATATTTTTAGAGCCCTGAGGAAAGACACACGTAGCCGCCGAATTGCTTCAGGCGGCGTGATGCACACCTTAATACAATGATGATTCCATATGCAATCGCGAACACATTTCCATGAAATATAATAATACCATACTAACAGTTGATACTGTTCTGTTAGCCACGAAGTCTTTGATCGTATTGTCTCACAGTCGGATAAATGCATTAATGTTTAGTGCCATAACTTTTGAAATAGTCATTTCTATCTGTCCCGTTTTCATTAGACTGCCCCAAGGGCGTGTCGTACGCAAGCGACAATAGCGAGGGATAGCTCGCGACAGCTTCAGGCGACAAAACACAACCGCAGGTGTAGTTACGGAAGTGTCATACGTGAGCGACATCTGTGTCGCTGGCTGTCTCCCGCCGACGTTTGAATCTTGTCGCTGCAGTATGGGCGATAGAGAGCGACAGCCACGTGTCGCCTCGCCAAAGCAGTGGAGCGGACGAGACAGCAGCTATGAATTACTTAACACCCGATTTTAAGAAAAGTATTAGGTGAAAAAATATGATTCTTCCGCAACCTACAGCTTGATATCTTTAAACGATAAAGGTCTGAATTTATTTTCGTTATTCGTCATAGTTACTGTGCTGCACGAAATTGAGTACATGGCTGCACGAAATTTTTAAGAATTTGCAGAGGTAAAATTACATTGTGTAGACTTCCCGTATAGGTCATTTAAGGCCATACATTATTGTGAATGTAATGTAAAAATGGTTCAAATAGCTCTGAGCTTTATGGGACTTAACATCTGAGGTCATCAGACCCCTATAACTTAGAACTACTTAAACCTAACTAACCTAAAAACGTAACACACATCCATCCCCGAGGCGGGATTCGAGCCTGCGATCGTAGCAGTCGCGCGGTTCCGGACTAAAGCGCCTAGAACCGCTCGGCCACCGTGGCCGGCTATGAAATGTAACCTGTGTACTTAAATTGTATTTAAAGTTGAAACCGGAATGATATCTCTTTTCATTCTTGAGATACCGGTTGTTATATCCGCAGACGGGTCTCTAACGGCCCGTCTTAAACCTTTCTTGCTCTTCGGGAATCAAGTGGTCGTAAAAATCATCGTATTTCATAAAATGTTCAAGATATCGAGACGTCGAATTTTGGAAATGACAGCATGCTAATTGGACTATTTTATCATATGATTAACGCTCAATACGTTTTTGTAAACGCATGAGCAGAGCGAAAACAAGACTTTGCATAACTTACACCATGCGGTTTTGTCCAAATTTTCATAGCCAAACAAAGAGAGAGAAACAGGTAAACGGATTATCAAAGTGACCAGCATGAGGTCCAGTCTGGCGTAAAAATATTTAACTGTTTGAAAGTAATCGGGGTAATTAACGATAACTTACTTAATAAACTGAGGAAAACTTGGAATATTTTACGAAAAGCTGCTGTAAATGAAGTGTCAAAATTTCATCTGTTAAAGACATAGCTAAAAAGATACATTGGTGCGGTATCTAAATGTCAAAAAGGCTTCCTTCGAATCAAGTACGTTAGGAAGGCAAACGAGGAGTTAGTAAGATCATGCTTTCTCAATAAAACTTGAAATTAAGAAATGAAATGATTTGTGTGAAAGAAATAAGTAGATCAGAGAAACATTCTACGTGCCTTTGAATGATGCTCCAAACCATGAACAGAAAATGAGGTGCACCAAACGTTTCCCTAATGTTTTTTATTTCATGCTTTTAGACAAATCATTACACAAAACGTTTGACTTTCATTTCAAAAATTTTGTAAGCTTCACTTGTACAGACTATTTAGAATAATTGAAACGCTTTTCCTTCACATTGACTGCTGATGAATTACGTTCGCAATATCAAAAATCTGTAAAATTTCATGATTCATTGTGATTTATTAGGAATTAAATGTGTGTGATATACTAGGATAGGAGTGAAGATCAAGTTCTTTGGCAATACCTTAAAAACGTACTTAGCGATGCAGTGTAAACAATATACATAAAACTTAATATACAGAAATGTAACTGAGTCACTAAAAATGCATGAACATTCCTTAATCGTACTCAGGACCTTTACCTACTATGCATTCACCAACTGTATATATGCTACCGCTACACCACATTCAGAGTTGATACAGTTATCTCAGTCTGTGAACTTGTGTTTTTATTTAGTGTGCTTAGTCATGTAATAGTCTTTCCTCCGCATTTATTGGCTGTTAAACGTTCTTGATCATGTAAAAACATCCGTATTTAATTTATTGATGAGATAGTTGAATGCTCCTCTGCTCATTCACGTGTATTCGAAGAATTTGGCGATCTTTGCAATTGATGATATTTATGAAGTTCTTCATGGAGATTCTTCACTTTATAAATTTCATGCACAGCATTCATTTTCGCTATATTTCCTGAAGTAAACCTAAATCTGTAGTCTTACTCTCCAGATACAGTCTTCTACAGGTTAGGGACGTCGTTTAATAGAAACAGCTGGTTGGCTTTAAGCAGCCATCTTGGAGTGCGATATGGTTGTTCACATGCAGGACACCCAAGCTTCTCGCCTGATGCTGCTACTTGTCGCTGGAGTGTCGTGTATCCAGCAGTCGCTCGCTTCTGCCGCTCACGTGGAACACGGCTTAATACCTACTAACGTCGCTAACGTGTGCATTTTAAACACTTTTACTTATATGGCGGTTTGCTACATTATTTTAATGTCGTAGTAACTAACTAGACTGTTCAGAGCATGTTGTAGGGTTCAAGGGAAGGAAACAGAAGTGCTGTGGCTACAGTTTTCGTCGTTGTCTGCAATAGAACAGCCGTCAGACCGAACTGAATTACACAGTTCATTTAACCAAAGCGATTACGAAGAGCTGACTCGAGAAGTTTATGCTGTGTTACTGCCAAAGTATGTTGAGATAGAGAAACAAGACCAAATCTTTGGAGAGCTGTAGAACCGCCAAACGTTCTCTTTAACCTTTCGTCAAAACAGCAAAGCAAATAGTATTTCGCAATTTTCCTTGTGCCTTTCAAAATCTGGGGTCGGTAAAAGCACGTGTTTGCTCACTCCTCTTCTTCACATTGGCAGTTGCGGCGTCAAATAATATTTTCTGCTATCAAGTATGAATTCAAAATTCACCGCTTCTAGATATCACAAATGTAAGTGATTATAATGAACTAATCATGATGTGCTCTATTATTCGAAGTGACATATAATATGGAAAGCTATGAAACATATACAAACAGAGAAAACAAATATCGTCTGTGTTTCTGTAAAAAATTAATAACATTGTGTACTGAAACAGCACAATAATTTTCAAGATAGTCTCAGAAGTACTTTTTGAGCATTGCATACAAAGATAAGTTTCTGCATGGGCAGTTACTTAAATTCCATGTTATACTTAGAGCTAATTCATCATACGGTATCAGAATATAATAAACTTACATCTATGAGTTCGCAACTTCGGTTTTGAAGCAAGCCAATCAAAATTAGGGAACTTTCATATACTTTTATCTAGGATGTACACAAAACATTCGGATGTTTTTCATTCTCTGCTAGTGCTCCTGTGATGCACTACCTCTTGACAAACAGTGAAGTTGTTATTGAAATAGACAAAAATGGGGCACTATTAGAGCACCCTTAACAGACAGTGACGTCAGCACAAAAATAAATCAAATGCGTGTTTTCTATTTTGCCACTAGGTATGGTGTGCACGTTTAACTATACAATACCTTCCTACTTTGCTTAAAATCATTGCAAAGTACCTTATTTTTTGATAAAAGCATCAATTTCTGATGCCTTAACTAAAGTTACTTTCAACCTTGTTAACACTGTAGACGTACCTGAAATATACACAACTCACTGCGCTGTTACGTTATCACTTGTATTTTCGCGACTTTTCTGTTTGCAGTAGTGATTGACAAGAGGTATGATTATGATAAATTACTGGTTTCAGATACCGAAGTATAAAGTAAAAAGCATTAAAGATAAGTTCAGAAACGAAAACAATCTGTAGTAAAGTCGGCTGTAATATTTGCCTTCTCAGAAAAGGTACTAATTTAATTTCTACCGCCTTAAAGGATGTTGTTCGAGAGCCTACCACTGGGGTGCCGATAATGATTTAAACAGACGAATACTGCTCAGGAAAACTAAATGGTGAACTATTTTATTATATACATTTATTTAACATTCCCGACTGTTTCAAACAGGAAAAAATAAGATAGCAAATATTTTGCAAAATACCAAATGGTCACTATTTACAAATTAATTTAATTGCATGACTTAAAACTTTGCAGTTCGTTTAATAGCAGCTTTCTCAAGTGTGAATAGATCGGAGTAAAGCCTTCTGGAGGCCCATTTTTAATTAAGGCACCATTTACTGTGCCTGTCGTTATCAACGAAATAAGCAGCTTATCCTCTCTACAGTGTAAAGTTTTTAATTGTCATCTTGTGACCGCAAGAATAAAAATATACTCAAATTTGTAACAGGTTTAGCTTATTCTAAAATAAACCGAAGCACCTGTGAGTCCCCGGCCATTAATGCACTAATCAGAACATTTTCTAACTGCCAGTAAGTTCACAGAAACTGATTTACTCTAGAAATGACTAAAGTTCGGATGAGCACCCTCCGGACCCACGACACAAAACAACGACCTTCGGCAAAACCGTAGGACTTCACTCTGTACAACTGAATGCTGTTATCAGAGAACTTGCATAAAGTCTAATACTTCTAAGGCTTCACTGCTCGCCTAAGCCCTTCGTCTCTTTGGTATACTGAGCGATTATGTACATGTTTTTATACGCCTTTCTCGACAGCCATGCCGGTGACGTTCTTCTTGGGGAATGTCGATTTTATCATGTATTCAGAAGCTGATTTCGTCGATATTGGCTCTCCACGTAGTATTAATTCAGTAAATATTAAGGAATGAAGTTAAAAGGTATCAGAGAGGACGTGGCTCAAATGAAGCAATCAGTAACTGAGATAAGTAGAGCAAGGTTGGTTCAGTCGGCAAGAGCCTTAGCGGTGAAAGACATGGTTCGAGATTTGAATCCCCGTTCAAAACTCATTATTACTTTGTCAGGAAGATTCAAAACAGACTTCTTCATAGAAAATACGTCAGTTATCCCAAAAAGTAACACATTCTGCAACTTAAGTCATATGTAAGTACACAGTGCATTATGAACACAATATCTGAATTAAAAAGACATTAAAATAGTTGATACGTAACAGGAGGTAGCTCTGAGTGGTAAGGTACCAGACGATGAATAAGCACAGGGATATTTTCGCAAACAATTATATTAGTTTGATCTTCTGCAAAAATAACAAAGTTTCTCAATATAGAATTTCTTCAAAAAATAGGTTTCAATATTTTTTAAACGAACAAAATTTACTGAGTTCATTTCTTACACTGTATTTGCGAAGTTAATATGCAATGTAAATTTTGGAATGCCTGGTGAAGTAATTAATTACGTTATACTTCGGAACAATAAAAGAAGTACACTTCTGAATTTATTAGACATTGACAAAACAACCTCACTGAAGCCTTGGAACGAAATCACGGAGAGAGTATCACAGTGAAAGAGAGAAAATACAATTTAAGCTACGACTACTAAAGTTTGGCTACAAAATCACGGGAGATGCCAATTATAATTGATGAAATAACCTAAGGCTTAGTACGAGGGTTGTCCAGAAAGTACTGAACCGCACCTTTTTTTCTTCAACAATACTTTATTTAACATCATGATAATTACACACACGAAAGAATGGTGTTTTATCTACACACCCTATTTTTTTAAATAATCTCTATCCCGTTCCATGGCTTTCCTCTGGCGTGAAACAAGGGTGTTATGCCATGTCGATACCAATCCTTGTCCTGGTGGCGGAGTCAGTGCTTGACTGTGCGAGTCACCTCACCATCGTCCTCAAAATTTCTTCCACGAATGGCGGTATCCTTTAATGGCCCAAACAAGCGGAAGCTGCAAAAAATCAAGATAAATGTTTTTTCTGTTCGATCTGTGATCCAGCTTTAGACACTGCAGGACCCGCCTTCGACACACTTTTGAATATCCAAGACTGCGGATAGTTGCATCCACACTTCCTTTGTGGATCGACAGATGGAACGCCAAGTGCCGAGTCGTAATGCGTCTGTCCTCGCGAATGACATCAGCTCACTGCAACATGTCAGGTGTGACAGCCTTCGGTGGTCTCCCCCCACCTCTGCAAATCGGTGGAGCTCCGCCGAACCACCTTCTGATGACCTCACCCTCCGTGCTGAGTGACTAACTGTACTTCTGTCGACAGCAGATGCTCCACAGACTTTGCACAAACGTTTGTAAATATTCCCCACAATTTCTTTCTCTGTAATGAGAAATTCAATGACAGCACGTTGCTTGTAACGTCCATCACCTACAGACGCCAGTTTGAAACTGTCCTGCAGCTACGCTATCTGTAGGAAGTGTCGGAAACATGGCGCACTCGTTCAGGAGACTTCAAATAATACATTCGTAACGTTTCCCATTCGTATCATTGTTTTCGGCTGAGAAAAAAAAGGCTGTGCATTACTTTCTGGGCAACCCTCGTATGTTAGATATGCTCTGAAACTGTTTAAGATGTTACAGCAGAATATAAGTAAACTGTTGCTGTGATTAACCGCTTTGACACTCCATGAGTTATTACAATAGCTACAGAAAAATCACTAGTTATAGAAGGTCCCTAGCTGAGGTTAAAAAAAAAAAAAAACAGTTAGTAACCAACCCACAGGGAGATAAGGAGGATACTGCAAACATCATTAACCGCCATCACTGGCACTAACATTCAAATTATATTGACAAAGACCCTAGTAAACGATTAAACATGACAATCAGAGAAGGTAAATGTTCAGTGCCAGCTTTCGGGGTGAGATCCGAAAACAGCAACGAATTGCAGATAAATAACCTCCGTAATCGTCCTGGCATAACAGATGTGTGCCAGACTTAATACACTGGGGCAACCGACCTTCTCAAGGCCCTTCACCAGTTTAACAGCCACGTCTGAACTGCAGGAAACGCACTGGAAGTAGAAAGGCTCCAAGGAGAACTTTCTCACTCGGTCAGAAATAAAGTAATGCGATCCTGTAGCATGCCTAGCCTATGACCAGTGATAATGTTACAACTCACTACTCCTGCACACGACTGGCTCGACGAGCTACACTCATCAGCTAGAGTCGGCGATTGCGCTGGCTGCCACCTGTGGGCGAGAAAAGTAAACTCGTTCTCACCAATTAAGAAAACATAGACTGACGTACACTATCCATACCACGCGTTGTCATGGAGAAGTAGTATAGCGTGAATATAAAGATAACAAACTTCACTTCAGGAAACGCTCACAAGAACACAGACCATAAAAACGAATCAAGCCATATCAACGAATAGCAAATTAAATAGGAAGAGGATTTCTACAATACTGATTATAGAACTCAAGCGGGCAGAGATTCAGTGAAGTTTACGTTAAACAGTTCAGAAACATAAATAGCGGTATATCTGAGTTAGTGGAACGTAATATTAAATTTAAAAAAAACTGTACACGTTGAAACGGATCTGTGTGCTGACTTCAACTCACTGAAAGAAAATTGTAAGTCAAGGATACTTTAGACTATTTAATATTTCTCTTAAATATCGTAACAGCAGTAAAGATTCTACAAGTTATTCAGATATCAAAGAGGATCTGAATATTGTTTATCATCATCAGAGAACATAAGAAACAGACATGGCTCCTGGTGATTGGGCAGCAACAAAAACTAAAAAGGCTAAACGAACGATATCACTGAAAATGAGTTTGGCCAAAAAACTACAGGGCGTGATGGGGGCAAGAACAATTCCTTTGATCATATTGTTCTACAGAAATGGTACTTAAGTATGCACGAAGAGAAATTACATCAGCGCGGTAACCAAAAGCAGTCATACATCTGTCGTCGACTCATGTGTTAAACACAGTGGAATTATCCGAATGAAGCTAAGTGAAACCCGTGTTCCGGTGAGACTTGAGAAATTCAGTTTGGGTCTAGCATTCTATTTAGCGACACTGCGCTTGTCAAATTTAACGCTAGCCGTAATTGACAGGAGACGTCGTCTGCGCCCGTCAGAAAATGTTCGCAGAGACTCAAAGTCTGTGCCACTAGGAGTCGATCGCAAGGTTTGAAGACCACCAGCACCAGAGTGCCCAAGTCTGCTTCTTTCTGCGCTTGCCACGGGAATTCACGCCAGTTCCTCTTGGAGCCTGGCACTACAATGTCTGTCACACTTCCTACCTCAGTTGTCCTCTCACTGAGGCAAACGCATAGCTTGCAGAATGAAATTTTCACTCTGCAGCGGAGTGTGAGCTGATATGAAACTTTCTGGCAGATTAAAACTGTGTGCTGGACCGAGAATCGAACTGGAGGCCATTACCTGTCGCGGGCAAGTGCTCGACCAAATGCGCTTCCCAAGCACGACTCGGGGTCTGTCCTCACAGCTTTACTTCCACTAGTAACTCGTCTCCGACTTTCCAAACTTCAGAGGTGTCCTGCGAAACTTGCAAGACTGGCACTCCGGGAATACAGGTGCATGGGGGCTTAATTATTTATAATGCAAATTATTTTATAATTTTTAGTCGCTGTTTGTCCGATTACGAAGTCTCGTAACCGGTTGGCCCTGATTAGTATTAGTACGCAATCTGACTGCATAGAATAACAACAAAGAATGAGAGAAAACTTCCGTTAACACAATTAATTAATTAAGTCCCCAGCAACTATAAAACCTACGAAACAACAAAACACAAGTGTAGCTGTTCTGTGTGTGGAAGTGTGATTCCACGTACACATCTGGCACGGTTCTTCCTCAATAAGACCAGATATTTCAAACACCATTTATACTGAAGTAATTTTAAAAAATCCAGAAAAACTATAATTGCACATAGAAACCAGAAATACAGTCTAATACAAGAACACGAGCCAGATGCTTTGTTGACTGAACCTGTGACCAAGAGGCATTATTGTTTAAGACATTGAAATAATAAAAAGAAGGAAATTTTTTTACCTTCATATATATTGACGAAAAGCACACTCTGATCATTACAGAATCCCCAATCCAACAACATCTGGTGTCCAGCCCATCAAAACAATACTACAACTTCTGAACAAGCACTCACTACCGCATCCTCTCAACAACGACTCACCACTGCAACATCTCAACAAGCACTCTCCACGACGACTTCTCGACAAGAACTGCCAGTGGAGGCGGCTGAATAATACTCTTTGGCGCAATCTCTGGCGCTGTGGCTCAGTGTAGCCACCTTTCAAAGGATATTGCGGAACTAAAGCTTTGAGGATAGGCGCTTGGATAGCTCAGTCAGCCGGCACGATACTTCACCGTGTTCGAGCAGAGGGCTGGCTGTACTCAGTAATAAAAAATTAAAAAAACACTGAGTGAAGTGTTCAACGGTCGGCTTGAACAGGTGTCATATGATGTTCGCCCAGATCGAATGGCGAGAGCAATAACGATCAACATGGGGAACTAACGTCGATGAAGCGTTTGCCCGGGAAATGTAAAAGTCCCAAGTTCGAGTCTAGGCGTGGTACACTGCTTCAATCCGTCAGAAAGTTTCATATCAGCGCAAACTCCGCTGCAGAGTGAAAATTTCATTCTGGAAACATCCCCTAGGCTACGACAAATCCACGTCTCCTCAATATCCTTTCATCCAGGAGTGCTAGTCTTGCATGTTTCACAGGAGAACTTCTGTGATATTTGGAAGTAAAGCAGTGAGGACGGGTCTTGAGTCGTGCTTGGGTAGGTCAGTCAGTGGAGCCCTTGCCTGCGACGGGCAATGCTCCCGGGTTCGAGTCACTGTCCGCCACACAGTTTTAAACTGTCAGGAAGTTTCAAGCAGTAATATGTTTCTCACTAATATTATCTTAACAATGAATCCATGCAGATTAGACGATTTGCTACGTCATAATAACGTGTGTACTCTTCTTATTGTGGCAGTTTTTAGTTCTAAGGCTGGTTTCATGAAAATCTTCACACTGCCCTATCCTGCGCCAGTGTAGCATTGTCCAAACAAAATCTTATAGCAACCGGTCAACAGCGAGGCAAGAGAAACTAGAAGCAGCTGTCCCTGTCCCCTTCCGCGTGATGTGGCCAATAAGATTCTAACACTTATGAATTGGAAAGTTCTTCGTTTAGCGAACTGTTGTTCCCAGGAAGACGAAACGGGAAGGTGTGTCTCGCCGTAGCATCTCGCACAGTGGTGGTCAAGACTTGCCACACACGCTGCGAAGAGTGGATGGAATTCTGAACAGTCAACCCCTCTACCTACCCCCATGAACCATGGACCTTGCCGTTGGTGGGGAGGCTTGCGTGCCTCAGCGATACAGTCGGCCGTACCGCAGGTGCAACCACAACGGAGGGGTATCTGTTGAGAGGCCAGACAACCGTGTGGTTCCTGAAGAGGGGCAGCAGCCTTTTCAGTAGTTGCAGGGGCAACTGTCTAGATGATTGACTGATCTGGCCTTGCAACACTAACCAAAACGGCCTTGCTGTTCTGGTACTGCGAACGGCTGAAAGCAAGGGGAAACTACAGCCGTAATTTTTCCCGAGGGCATGCAGCTTTACTGTACGGTTAAATGATGATGGCGTCCTCTTGGGTAAAATATTCCGGAGGTAAAATAGTCCCCCATTCGGATCTCCGGGCGGGGACTACTCAAGAGGACGTCGTTATCAGGGGAAAGAAAACTGGCGTTTTACGGATCGGAGCGTGGGATGTCAGATCCCTTAATCGGGCAGGTAGGTTAGAAAATTTAAAGAGAGAAATGGATAGCTTGAAGTTAGATATAGTGCGAATTAGTGAAGTTCGGTGGCAGGAGGAACAAGACTTTTGGTCAGGGGAATACAGGGTTATAAATATAAAATCAAATAGGGGTAATGCAGGAGTAGCTTTAATAATGAATAAAAAGAATAGGAGTGCGGGTAAGCTACCACCAACAGCATAGCGAACGCTTTATTGTGGCCAAGATAGACACGAAGCCCATGCCTACTACTGTAGTAAAAGTTTATATGCCAACTAGCTCTGCAGATGACGAAGAAATTGATGAAATGTATGATGAGATAAAAGAAATTATTCAGGTAGTGAAGGGAGACGAAAATTTAATAGTCATGGGTGACAGGAATTCGAGAGTAGGAAAAGGGCGAGAAGGAAACATAGTGGGTGAATATGGATTGGGGGAGAGAAATGAAAGAGGAAGCCGTCTGGTAGAATTTTGCACAGAGCATAACTTAATCATAGCTAACACTTGGTTCAAGAATCATAAAAGAAGGTTGTATACATGGAAGAATCCTGGAGATACTAGAAGGTATCAGATAGATTATATAATGGTAAGACAGAGATTTAGGAACCAGGTTTTAAGTTGTAAGACATTTCCAGGGGCAGATGTGGACTCTGACCACAATCTATTGGTTATGAACTGTAGATTAAAACCGAAGAAACTGCAAAAAGGTGGGAATTTAAGGAGATGGGACCTGGATAAACTGAAAGAACCAGAGGTTGTACAGAGTTTTGGCAGAGCATAGGGGAACAATTGACAGGAATGGGGGAAAGAAAGGTAAAATTATCTGGCACAGTGCAAAAGCTACTGAAGGGTTAGGCTAGTTATTGTTAGTCCGAGTTTGCAATAAACCCATGCTTTGCCTGTCTGTTAAAAAACGGTCCTTATCCTCCAAGTAATAGTAATTATTCTCCATATCTAACTAACAAATAAGCTGTGCTTATTAAATGTTAATGTAACTTTGAAATTGAAATAACTTGTTAATCTGGCACTCAGCCATTATTGATACCTGTGTCATTGTAATTGTCATTGTCTATTATTGGTTATGGGTTATGATGATTATGAAGGTTTTTAGTAGACTTACTTTATGAAATCCCTTCTCAAAAGTTATTTCATAGACAACAGGTCCCTAGCAAACACGTTTTTATTCAATTCATTCTTAGTAACAACAAAACCACACGAAAGAAGGTAGTCATCTGCAGATGTGAGTACAAAAGTTAGGGCCAAAACAGAGCAACCGACACACTACAACCTATCGTGTACTCTAATGACGTAAATTCCATTGTACAACTCAAATTCTGTGTCACTTGTAAATTCTTGTTCAAAATTGCGGTCAGATAGCTTAGGTATCATTGTTACAGGTTCATTTGTTCCTGTAATTTTTTATATTCAAAATGAATTTCACTACATTAAAACATTATGACATAACAGATGAGTTTAAGTTTTTTGCCAACAAATATGCATCAGTAATAATTAATAAAGTAGTAACGTATGTATATATAATTAATGTAAGAGTGGAACGTTTAACATTGGATGATAGAGCAAATAAGAATGTGAATGTCTACTGGCTACATAAATGAAATCAAGCCTTGAGTGTAATAAGATCTGTCATCACCGATGTATGGGAAGCGTGAAACATCTCCTGTCTCCGAGCCATCGAACGACCCTACTACTTCTATTCTCACATATAGACCTCGTCTCAAAACAATGCTTGGGATCGCGCTCCCATGTTTCGCCCTCAGATTGTTACTATCGATTTCTGAGTGCTTACTTATTCCCAATTTTACAGAACGCAAAGAATAGCCTTAAGTTGTTTTCAATGTAATGGAGAGTTCTGACACACTCCTTACTTAGCGTCCCTGTTGCTTCTTCAATAATTTGAATGGGACTTACGTGTAAATAGGATAAAAGGAGTAAAAAATTCTTAATTATGAATCATATATATATATATATATATATATGTATATATATATATATATATATATATATATATATATATATATATATATATATATATACACTCCTGGAAATTGAAATAAGAACACCGTGAATTCATTGTCCCAGGAAGGGGAAACTTTATTGACACATTCCTGGGGTCAGATACATCACATGATCACACTGACAGAACCACAGGCACATAGACACAGGCAACAGAGCATGCACAATGTCGGCACTAGTACAGTGTATATCCACCTTTCGCAGCAATGCAGGCTGCTATTCTCCCATCGAGACGATCGTAGAGATGCTGGATGTAGTCCTGTGGAACGGCTTGCCATGCCATTTCCACCTGGCGCCTCAGTTGGACCAGCGTTCGTGCTGGACGTGCAGACCGCGTGAGACGACGCTTCATCCAGTCCCAAACATGCTCAATGGGGGACAGATCCGGAGATCTTTCTGGCCAGGGTAGTTGACTTACACCTTCTAGAGCACGTTGGGTGGCACGGGATACATGCAGACATGCATTGTCCTGTTGGAACAGCAAGCTCCCTTGCCGGTCTAGGAATGGTAGAACGATGGGTTCGATGACGGTTTGGATGTACCGTGCACTATTCAGTGTCCCCTCGACGATCACCAGTGGTGTACGGCCAGTGTAGGAGATCGCTCCCCACACCATGATGCCGGGTGTTGGCCCTGTGTGCCTCGGTCGTATGCAGTCCTGATTGTGGCGCTCACCTGCACGGCGCCAAACACTCATACGACCATTATTGGCACCAAGCCAGAAGCGACTCTCATCGCTGAAGACGACACGTCTCCATTCGTCCCTCCATTCACGCCTGTCGCGACACCACTGGAGGCGGGCTGCACGATGTTGGGGCGTGAGCGTAAGAGGGCCTAACGGTGTGCGGGACCGTAGCCCAGCTTCATGGAGACGGTTGCGAATGGTCCTCGCCGATACCCCAGGAGCAACAGTGTCCCTAATTTGCTGGGAAGTGGCGGTGCGGTCCCCTACGGCACTGCGTAGGATCCTACGGTCTTGGCGTGCATCCGTGCGTCGCTGCGGTCCGGTCCCAGGTCGACGGGCACGTGCACCTTCCGCCGACCACTGGCGACAACATCGATGTACTGTGGAGACCTCACGCCCCACGTGTTGAGCAATTCGGCGGTACGTCCACCCGGCCTCCCGCATGCCCACTATACGCCCTCGCTCAAAGTCCGTCAACTGCACATACGGTTCACGTCCACGCTGTCGCGGCATGCTACCAGTGTTAAAGACTGCGATGGAGCTCCGTATGCCACGGCAAACTGGCTGACACTGACGGCGGCGGTGCACAAATGCTGCGCAGCTAGCGCCATTCGACGGCCAACACCGCGGTTCCTGGTGTGTCCGCTGTGCCGTGCGTGTGATCATTGCTTGTACAGCCCTCTCGCAGTGTCTGGAGCAAGTATGGTGGGTCTGACACACCGGTGTCAATGTGTTCTTTTTTCCATTTCCAGGAGTGTATATATATATATATATATATATATATATATATATATATATATATATATATATATAGGGAGAGAGAGATTAGACAGTATATATTGTTTACACAAAGAATTTGGTGAAGCATTTCTTGCTTACTAAACATGTTAAAACAAAGTACATAAAGATGTAGAAGTTCTATTACTGTTAGAAGGATTGTTAATTATTGGCTCAATTATCTTCAGAAATACTGGGAGCCTTTTAAAATAACTAATTAGGCACATTTAAAAATATGAAAAATTTCAACCTGTTAAGTTTGGAAAACACCAAGAAATACATGTGGACTTATTATTTTCTAAAAAAAAAGGCAATGTTCACTGTGCAGGGAGTTTTGTATTCGTTTGCAGTTTACACACTTATAGGAAAGGACAGGAAATACTTATTGTAACAACTTTAGAAAAATTAATTTCATATTCCTGCAAACAAGTGAAAATAGTTCAGGAAGATGCTGCACATGCAGTTTATACGAAAGGAAATTGGTAAATTGTTTCATATGAGACACAGACATAATAATATGAATCTAAAATTTTTGTACATAGACTTGGTATGTGTGGCATTATGAGAACTGTTTGATTACTAATTAAGATATTTGCTCATGAAGCTTATTAAGGTAAACATAAAGTGTAAATTGAGTAATAAGCAATTCCACATAGAGTGTTCGCATATATTATAAACATCAAACAAAGTGTGCTGCATTGTACAGTGTCATACAGAAAAATTACACAAAAAAATTTATGTTGCCTAAGAGATGCTTAGCATATAGCAGTTTCATACACAAAATGACTATATGAAATGCTTTGTGTATACATGGACGTAGGATATGCTGCCTGAGGCAGCTGTATGCAACGATGTTAAAAAAATATTGGCCTGAAAAGGCAGTATTGGGCGCATATCATAACAGTGACATATTTCAGTGTTTTACTTAAGTAACCTTGATGTCTTAATAATCATATAATGAATAATATGGTTCTGTTCCAGCAGTTATTTGTGTGATCAGAAGTACATTTATTAATGATATAATAATCAAAGTGTCTTCCAAAGACCTTACAAAATATTTAGTATTGGAGGTTTCTACAATGAACCCTCAAAGCACCTTATCTTCATTTACTTATTTTAATATGGAGGAATTCCTTTGCATCCTCTTGTATTACTTAACGCTAATCCTTTTCTGTGCGTGGTGTCATCTTGCGATTGTAGTTGTGATTTCTGCATCTGTTACTACTGGCAGCTCATACAGCTGATAGGTGTCATTATGCATCAACTTCTGGAGTGTTCTGGAAACTAACATTATGCTTTAGCAAGTGGAAGTTTCTATACGTAACATGTCTCGTCGTAATCTGTGAAAAATAATCTTTTCATCACTTAGTAAGCGCTGGATTCTTTTATTAAGCTAAAAAATGATACAAGAATGAGTATCGTTTATTATTTAAAAATGGAAGCACAGAGGAATTATTTTCCGTGGAGGCAACGGTGACCACGTCCTTTCACAAGATGTATAAACCAGTTTCTGTCTTAAAAGAAAGGCTTGTGTGAAGGCTGCGCCATATTTTTACGACTTGTAGGCTGGAGGTACACACAAAAAAAGGTGAACTGGTAACAGCGTCCTAAGCTGGGTGGCGAACTCCTGCTAATGCTTTTGGCCTTGATCTAATATGTAACGTAGCTACAACCAATACACCTATGTCCGTCAGTGAAGATGGACTCGATAAGCAACCTGAGTTATCTTTAATCGGAATCTAACCTGCATAAAACTGTGTGTGTGTTGTATGAATGCCAGTTTCACTGTCATTTAAGCCCTCAACAAATCGTTGCATGAAAAACTTAAAACTAACGTTTGAATAAGCTATCTGACTGCATTTTTGAATATGAAAAACTACAGGAACAAATGAACCTGTAACAATGAATACCTAAGCTATCTAACTGCGTTTTTCAAGAAGAATTTACAAGTGATACAGAATCTGACTTTTGCAATGGAATTTATTTGATTAGAGTACATGACATGTTGTTGTGTGCCAGTGTCTGTGTTTTGGCCCAATGTTTTGCACTTACCTCTCTAGATGACTGCCTTTTTCCTTGTGGTTTACTGCAATTCGCAGCAGCATGCAACAGAAGCGGCTAAAGCTTGTTGTTACTAAGAATGTATTGAATAAAAAGGAGTTTGCTTGGGTTCTGTTAGCTACGAAGTAACTTTTGAGAAGGTATTTCATAAATTTATTTAAAACCTTCAGAATCATCATAACCCATAACCAATAATACACAATGATAATTACAATGACATAGGTATCTGTAATGGCTGAGTGCCAATTTAACAAGTTATTTCAATTTCAAAGTTACATTAACATTTAATAACCACAGCATATTTATTAATAAGATGTGGAGCATAATTGTTATTACTTGGAGGATAAGGAGGCTTCTTTAACTGACAAGCAAAACATGAGTTTACTGCAAACTCGGACTAACGATAACGAGCCTAACCCTGCAATTGCTTTTGCGCTATGCTTGCGTGTTTTACCTTGAAATCCCTCTTCAAGCGTAGTTAAGTCACGTAAATCTCTTCTGGCTATATAAATGAAATCACGTCTTGAGTGGGGTAAGATCTGCCATCACCGACATAAGGGCAGCGTGACACATATACCTTGGAGCTCTAGGCCGACACTACTACGTCCACTCTCACAGACAGACCTCGTCTCACAAGAATGCTTAGAATCGTGCTCTCATTTTTCGCCCTCAGATTGTTAGTACCGATATCTGAGTGCTTCTTTATTTCCAGTTTTACACAATGCAAAGAACAGTGTAAAGTTGGCTATGTTGTTTTCAGTGTAATGGAGAGTTCTGACAAACTCCTTACATAGTTCCACAGGTGTAAAACTACCAGACAATGGTGTACAGGAAGCAGTATTTTGATTTTTTTCAGAGACGGCTTCATCAACAGTATGTATGAAGAAAAAGGAAGATATTATCATCCTGAAATTTTAATAGAGTTATAACTAACTACATTCTGTTGTGCACAATTACTAAGTAACATGGTGGGATGTCTCCTAATACCGAGTCGGACCTCCTTTCGCCCAGCACAGTCCATCAACTCGAAGTAGCATGGAGCCAACAAGTCACTGGAAGTCCCCTGCAGAAATATTGATCCACACTGCCTATACTGCCAAGATTGACATTGCAGGATGTTTTGCACGAACTGACCTCCCCGATTATGTACCATAAATGTCCGATGGGTTTCATGCAGGGCTATATCGGTGGCAAAATCATTTGCTCAAATCGTCCAGAATGTTCTCCAATCCATTGGCAAATAATTGTGGCCCAGGGACAAGGCATCATTGTTTGGGAACATGAAGTCCATGATTAGCTGCAAATGGTCTCCAAGTAGCTGAACATAATCTTTTTTCAGTCAATGATCGGTCCACACAATTATAGAGCCACTCCTGATACGTCTAGATACTCTCTGACAAGTGACACGTAAGTAAGAATCCTGTGTGATCACCTGTATCCATTCATGTCCACTGCGCATTCCGACAAATTTGGGCAATTCCAGCAGGACAATGCGACACCCCACATGTCCAGAATTGCTGAAGAGTGGCTCCAGGAACACTCTTCTGAGTTTAAACACAAAACTGTCAAAAAGAGAACTTACAGGAAACAGAGAAAAGCAGGGGAAGAATGGAAATAATACAAACGTTATTTGTTACTGGCTGACAGCTGGAATAGAAAGGAAGAATGCTTGGCATTTATTGTATAACCGCCCTCCAGCGATGGAGTCTACTTGTCGGAAAATACGTTATTAGCAACAGTGTACCAACTTAAATATGACGTAGAGTTTGCAAATTTTTCACCTAAAAAACACAGTATTTTACTCCTAAGCAGAGAACTTTCCACTTCGTCTAGGCAGTAATTGCATGAACCCTCACCATGAACAACGTCAAGAGCTACTCGGTAGGCCTTCTAGCGTTTTCTGACTGCTTTGCAAGTTAAGTACTGAAACTGTTTCCTATGCGCTTCTCATAGACGGCAGTATCGGTACGCTTACGATATTACTGGGTACCAATATGTTCGAAAAAGCTGCGCACAAAAATGTAATTTTGCAGGGGGTCGGATCTCAGGTTCTATTGATCAGGAAGATAAAGGTCAAGTGTTTCGTGTAGACCTTGACCTAGCGAACATTTTTATACCATCGGAAGAACGCGCATGCTGTAGCTATTCTACAGTACGGGGTCAAAATGTAAAAAATTGCACACTTCGTTCTGCCCAGGCAATTTGAGCAAATTCGTTGTCTCCTTTCCATTTGGTGTGATACGTGTGGAGACTTACGTGGCTTCTGTAAGCACTATTCCTTCACGGCGGTTCCTGAGGAAACAACAATAACCAGTACTTGGCCTTTTTTATCCTGCAGCCTTCGCCGCTATTATCCAGCCACATCTTCTTAAGATGATATTCCCGGTGAACCTTGAAACTTCCCGACATCCAGACTCTTAAAGTTACCGTTTCTATCCGCGTAGAATATGTACATTGTCTTACTATCCAGTCTGAGGCGTAAATGTCATTTTAAATTAGTGAACATACGGCAGAGGTTGTGAGGTCGTCGCAAGAGTTCAGAGGTCACCAACTAGGTTTTTAGTCAGCACTTTTTCACCAGTAAAACTTTATGACGCACTGTCTTCTATAATTTTGTTTTATCGTACAGTATTCTTATCACTTGCAAATCCAACATCACGTTTTTTGGTACACTGTAGGTGTAGCCTAACATTTTTGTGCATTTCTATGTGAAGTAGTGCAAAATCAATCTGCGCTGGCTTTAAACCAGAGGAAACACGTATTTTGTGGTGTAGTCACTTTATACCGTGCGTTTCTTTCATCTGTTTCGAACCTTTTTTTTTAATTTTTCAAACAACGCTTTATAAAATTTGGTGAATTTAATCTAAGAGTTAATTTTGTATCGGGGGGAAACGAACGTGAAAATTATGTAAAACTGCAAAGACAGCGAATTCAGTAAAATATTTCTGTAATATTTTTAATTTTTTAAAGATACAAATCATAAGCAGGGCGCTTTGGAAGATTTGCAATGAATAAGCATAGTACTCAGGGAAAAAGTGTAATACAAACGACTTGGTGTTATCCTTATCTTAGTGGTACTTATTTGTTGCGTACAGTTTCAAACTATATAAATGTCTCGCAGAATATAAATGACCCGTGAAAACTTTATTGGCGTATAGAGTTCGTTTTATACAAGCGGCAAACCCTGCTGCAGCAGGGAAACGAAGGAAACCATCGGAAAACGCTCCTGTTGAACTGCAAAAAAATGCAAATACATTCATCTTTAAGAGACTCTGACAAAAAAGAGAGGAACCAGCTGCCTCAGTGCTCATTCCGTCTTCCTCACCAAAAATTTTGACATGTGAACATATTCGCACTATTTTTGATTAAAGAGAGTAGCAGAGAGATAGTGACCGCCGGAAGAGAGAAGAGAGCATCAGTGGGAAAGAAAGAGAGAGAAGGCAGTGGCGGTGGGAGAGAGAGAGTGTCAGTGAAAGAGAAAGAGGGGCGACCAGAAGGTCGATGGTCAGTGAGAGACGGTGGCCGTAAATGAGAAGGGAAGATGGCTGGATATAGTAGCAGCGGGAGGAAAAGATAGAGGAGACAATGTAAATGAAGGGGAGTGATGTGAGGAGATAATTCATATTCTTGAGAAGGGGAGGGGGAAGGGGGAAGGGGTATTGATCTCCCAAATTTGGATATAGGAAATTTGTGGTAAGGTCTTATGGGACCAAACTGCTGAGGTCATCGGTCCATAAGCTTAGACACTAATTAGTCTAACTTAAACTAATTTACGCTAAGAACAACACACACACACACCCATGCCCGAGGGAGGACTCGAACCTCCGACGGTGGGAGCCGTGCGGATCGTGACAAGGCGCCCTAGACCGCTCGGCTACCCCGCGCTACTCTTGATCCCCCAAGAATGCGAACATTAACACGTAGGTATACAGGAGGGCGCGTTTTGGATATAAATTTTCAACACGTGGGTTTAGGCGAAGAAACAAGTTGAGATCCCAGAATTTTAGAGCTGCCGAAGTATGGTGGGGGCAATGTCAGTAGCAAAGAAAGACAAATAGAGACAGAGCAAGAGAGGAGACAATGGCAGTGAGATACTATACTGTAAATCAGTGGCAGAAGAGGTACTAGTGCTAGAGAGACATATATAGACAGTGCCAGTTAAAGAAGACGATGAGTGCAAAGGCTTAAGTATAAAGAAAGTTTGGGTAAAAGGATTTGGAATGTTCTGTTGTAAAGGAGGTATTCGCAGGCCAAAATTTTTTGTGGTGAAGGCGGAATGACGATTGAGGCAGCTAGTTTCCCACTTTTGTGTCAGAGTCTTTTAAACTGGAGAGTTTTCGCCTTTTTTTACACTGGTGGACTTGTGTTTTACGTGCATTAGTTTCTCCTTGCATAACATTTCACAAACTGTATTGTTGTCTTGTGGAAAGCTGCTTCCTCTATGTTCTCACTGTATGTTTGCTAAGGAGTTCGTTAGAGTACAGTTTTGATTTTATCGTTTTTTGCTACCTAACGGTTAATAACAATGTATACCCATGTTTTTAAACATTTTAATAATTGGTCAGTATTTATAATACTTTGTGCTCCATGTTATTGCCTGCTATAACAACTATATTTATTCTTTTATTAAATTTTCTCCTGTAACTTGTGCTTGCGGAGAAATCTAGCGGCTGTTACCAAGGGCGATGATGTGTTATCGCGACTGCCCAGCAATCCGTCGTCAACAGTGCCATTAGTCGGTAGTTTATGTAGACGGTAACTTGTGTTATCACGTGTCAACACAAATGTCTGACGACAGATTTTACTTCTGGGACTTCTGGGAACTGCATTTGATCCTTATTAACATCACTGTATTCAGCGAACTGTTTTTATCCTATGGACTTCTTTTTTAAGTAGGCTGTTTAGGTTTTTATGTTGGTAACGCCATGTAGCGCTCTGTATGAAAATCACTGACTGTACTGTGTGCAGTCTGTGGCTGGTTGGCATTGTTGGAATATACGCTATTGTAGTATTGGGCAGTTGGATGTAGCGCTCTCTATGAAAATCACTGACTGTACTGTGTGCAGTCTGTGGCTGGTTGGCATTGTTGGAATATACGCTATTGTAGTATTGGGCAGTTGGATGTAGCGCTCTCTATGAAAATCACTGACTGTACTGTGTGCAGTCTGTGGCTGGTTGGCATTGTTGGAATATACGACGGCGACCGGGACTACACGACACCTCGAAGATGGCGGCGATGGACCGCAGCACGATGATGACAGCGTGGGACGCATCGTCAACACTGGCGTCGAGCATGTCCGGGTGGGAGGGGGCGCCAAACGTCTTCTCTCGCGGACGCTCCGCGAGTGTCTGAGACAGCGCCTGCGCCACATCCTACTCAGGAAACCGGACCAGGGGAAGGTGTTCGAGTGCACCAGGGAGTCCACAGCGTCCAACCACTTCATAGCGGGAGGCAAATACACCCGCTTCGCAGACTGGCGCTTTATCCATCGCGCCAGGCTCGGAGTCGTGCCTCTGAACGGTTGTCGCCGCTTTGATGGGCGGGCAAACAACAACAAAGCCTGCCGACGCTGTGGCCACAACAACGAGACGCTCCCGCACGTGATTAACGCGTGCATGGTGCACTCAGCAGCCCTGCAGTATCGCCACAACGCGGTCCTCAACCGCCTCGCGACAGCAGTCGCTGGGCGGCCAAGGAGAGGAAACACTGCTGTTCCTGACATCAGGATCAACCAAGCCGTCATAGGGGACAGCAGTGGGCTGCGTCCGGACCTCGTAATAACCGACGAGGCCGCGAAGACTGTAACCATCGTCGATGTGACGATCCCCTTTGAAAATAGGCGGATTGCGCTCGACAACGCTCGGCAACTGAAGAGGATAAAGTACGCCGACGTTGCGCGCGGATTAGCCGCTCGCGGCTATTCCGTCACTGTCGACGCCCTGGTTGTCGGCAGTCTGGGGGCGTGGGACCGCCAGAACGATGCAGTGCTTCGGCACCTAGGCATCGCTAGCCGCTACTGCCAACTGATGCGGCGGCTGATGGTGTCTGACACCATCAAGTGGTCCCGCGACATTTACGTGGAACACATTACTGGCCACCGCCAGTATGTGTCCCCCTAGACTGTGGCATGCTCTGACGTCAGGCTGCGAGACCTTCGAGACTGCAGTCGTCGGAGAACTTCGAGGTCGGTGCCTTCGTGACGTCGGCGTCGAGATTCTCCTCCACGACGCGGGACCTGCGGCGCTACACCATCTTCGCGCCGCACTGCAGCAGTGCCGAGTCAGTAGCGGTGCGTGCGGTGCTGCCTGGTGCCCCTCCCTCCGTGGTGTCCGCCGAATATGGCCCCCACCTCGGTTGGCGCGGTGCTAGGCGGCGCCAAACGTGTGCCTACTGCCCGGCAGTCTCCAGCCAGCGTGGGAAGCAACGCCCTCCTGCCACGACACCCCGGTGACGTCTGCCGCAAGGCGGACAGAGGGGAGAAGTCCGGCTGTGTGTGACCCGCCTGCGTGCGTGGCACACCAGCCGCTGGCAGCCGTGCATGTGCAGTGTGCTGTCAGGGCATGGAGATGAATGAAATAAAACAAAATAGTTCCTAAAACTAGTTCCAAACCTTCCCCGGTCTGAAATATCTAAGGCCGCGCCTATCGCGGGATTAATCTTAAGGTAATATACTTAAGCATCCGCGCCTAACGCGGTCTTCCAATATTTAAGTAGTGGGCTTAACCCACGAATTAGAATTAAATTCAACTATTTAAGTGCGGTTAGAACCGTCTACTATATATTTCAATTTAATTTTCATTAAATTTGTAAAACTCGATTTGTATAGAGTCATGAATATTCTTTCTTAAAATTATACTTCTTAAAACTGTAACTAAGAATTATCTCGGAAAATAAAAATATTGGGCAGTTGGATGTGAACAGCACGTAGCGTTGCGCAGTTGGAGGTGAGCCGCCAGCAGTGGTGGATGTGGGGAGGGAGATGGCAGAGTTTTGAGAGCGGATGATCTGGACGTGTGTCCGTCAGAAAAAGGAATTGTGTAAGACTGGATGTCATGAACTGATACATACATATTATGAGTTTTGAACAGTATTAAGGTAAATACATTGTTTGTTCTCCATCAAAATCTTTCATTTGCTAACTATGCCTATCAATAGTTAGTGCCTTCAGTAGTTAGAATCTTTTATTTAGCTGTCAGTATATGCGCACGCTGTATTGCAGTAGTTTGAGTAACGAAGATCTTTGTGAGGTACGTGATTAATGAAAGGTATAGGTTATTGTTAGTCAGGGCCATTCTTTGGTAGGGATTATTGAAAGTCAGATTGCGTTGCGCTAAAAATATTGTGTGTCAATTTAGTGATGATCAAATAAGTAAAGAGAAAACTGTCTGAGTGCGTTGAATTTTGCTCAGCTGATTGAAAATGTAATAACGTAAGAGTTTTACCAGCACTGTCATTTATAAATTTTCTTAAGGGGATGTTTCACTTTTACACAGCGATATTCAAGTACGTTTATCTCGTGTATATATAATACACGTTCATGAACGACAACACTGTCGCCGGCCGTTGTGGCCGAGCGGTTCTAGACACTTCAGTCTGGAACTGCGGGACCGCTACGGTCGGAGGTTCGAATCCTGCCTCGGGCATGGATGTGTGTGATGTCCTTAGGTTAGATATGTTTAAGTAGTTCTAAGTTCTAGGGGACTGATGACCCCACATACTAAGTCCCATAGCGCTCAGAGGCATTGATAACACAGTCTGGTACAGTATTACCCTATTTAATGTACAGTATATATTTACTGGTATTTATGTTTTTGCGTCAAATATTAAGTCTGGAGGTTGCCACCACGGACTGATATCGATAGCACATTCATGTGAGGTTGCGATCGAGCACTGGGACTAGGAGAGAACTAAAACCAACATTCAGTGAATAGCTTTTTCACTTTGCTTTGTCGACGCCGCAACTAATCAAATCAACTCGTTATTTGGTGTCACTGCTGTTACAATATTCTTAAGAGAGGGAAAAGAAACGTTGATGGAGACGACTGCATTTTTTTGGGCTCGATATATGCCAGGGAAGTAACACAACACACGTCGAGAGGAGGAAGACAGCGCCACGAAAACACAGTGGTCCAATTTCCTACCGCCAGTATCGGTGAGTGCCATCGTTTCCCTTAATGTGGCGCTAACTCTACAAACAAGAGGAATGCCGTCTCGTCCCCCGTGGCGAGGGACGTGGGGGACGCGTCGCCTGGCGCACTACCAGCCGCCGGCAGAGTGGCCAGAGCCGCCGCGAGGGGCGCCGCTGTCACTGAGCTGTGGCCCGCAGCTGCAGACGTCACCGCCAGTTACCTCCCCCGTTGGCTGCCGCCGCGGCGACAGGGAGACGCCGCGACTCCACACGGCTGAGAGGATTACCACTCCACTGGGAACTGTCGCCGTCTAGGAGGTCTGAACGACTAGTCACCACTCCGAGGAGACAACCGTCCTGTGGAACGATTATGTCCTTCCATGTTCACCCCTAACACTCCAGATACGGAACGACGAGTACCACCTTAATCGCGAGTTAGCGTGGAAGACTGCTGAACACAAAGCCATGTTTGCTGCAGTCGCAATGGCTAGTGCAAGCAAAAACGGAGGAACTCACTAAATCCACACTGCCGACCGTGACATTTTTAGGTCATAAGATATGTTTGATGCTGCACTCATGAGACTAACCTGAGATTAACTAAATCGAAGAAAAGGGCAGAAAAGTGGACTCTGCGTAAAGATTACTAGGTTCAAAAATGGCTCTGAGCACTATGGGACTAAACTTCTGAGGTCACCAGTTTCCTAGAACTTAGAACTACTTAAACCTAACTAACCTAAGGACATCACACACATCCATGCACCAGGCAGGATTCGAACCTGCGACCGTAGCGGTCGCGCGGTTCCAGACTGTAGCGCCTAGAACCGCTCGGCCACCTTGCCGGCAGACTACTAGGCTCTAGCAGGAACAGCTGAGGGTGGCAAAAGTCATGGGGTAGCGATTTGTTCGCACACAAATGGCGGTAGTATCGTGTACACAGTACGTTGGCGGAGTTTCTCATTTGCACACAGGTGATTCATGTGATAAGGTTTCCGACATGATTATCGCAGCACTACGAGAATTAACAGGCTCTGAACGAAATATGGTAGTTGGAGCTAGACGCATGAAACATTCGATTTCGGAAATCGTAAGATAATTCAATACTGTGCGTTGAGCAGTGTCAAGACTGCAGAGAGAAAATGACGTTACCTCTCACCACGGATAACGCAGTGGCCGACAGCCTTCACTTATTGACTGACAGAAGAGCAGCAACACTGCGTGAAATAAACCGAAGAAATCAGTGTGAAATGTATGAAGAACGTATTCGTTAGGCTACAGCGGCGTTACTGGTGTATGGCAACAGATGACCTACACGAGTGCCTTTGCTAACAGCACGACATCGTCTGCAGCGACGCTCCTGAGCTCGTGACCATATCGTCTTAGACCTAGACGACTAGAAAACCGGGGTCTGTCGAATGATTTACGATTTCTGGAGGTAACAGCTGACGGTAGCAATCGAGTATGGCGTAGACCGCATGAAACCACGGACTCAAGTTGTTAACAAGGCACTGTGCAAGCTAGTGATGACGCCATAATGGATGTGAGTTGTGTTTATGTGGAGTGGACTGGGACCTGTGGTACAAACAACGATTGATTCTGTATGGGTGTCAATGTGTCATGTCAGAGGGTCACAGTTGTTTGCCGTTGATTTGAATAACATTCTGAACAGTTCGTGCGAATGATTTGGCCACCCGACCTGAGAGACAATCAAGAGGTCAGTTCGTGCACAGAATCCGGAAACGGCAACACTTTCGCAATTATAGACGCCCACAGAGGCCACATGGCTCAGCATCTCTGCAGGGGATTTCCAACGACTTACTGAGTCCATGCCACGACGAGTTGCCGCACTATGCCTGACGTAAGGTCTGACACGACATTAGAAGGTATCCAACGACTTTTCACCTCAGTGTATGCCACATTGCAGGATTGCGGGTCACGATGTAGGAGAACGATAGAGAGACACGTCACTCAATCCATAAATGGCAGATGACCACGACACCTGGGTTGGGAGTGTATGTAAGCTCTGACCGTGGGCTGTTGTAAATTGTAGGAAAATATCGTCAATTATCAGTATTACAATGTCACTTTATGAAAAATTTGAAGTTCACCGAGTTTGAAAATCAGTGACATAGAAAACATGTGTCACAAACTAAAATTATTAAAAAGTTTCCTGTTTTCTGCTGAACACTGATTTTATTAGCTCGTTGCTTACATACGAGTTTCGTTTCAGCAGTACGCCATTTTCAAATAATGCTTCAATATACAATGATTTCAAGAAAGTAAAAAGCTGAGAGTTGAGTCATCCACTGCACTGCTGCAAACTTTCCTTAAACAGGGTGTTCAGAAAATCGCTTTACAAACTTCTAGGACTTGTAGAGAAGAGTAAGTACATAATATTTTGAATAGGAACGTATGTCCAGAAACTACCGTTTCCGTGAAACAGCCTTCTAAGTACATGTTTTGTAGGTAGGTATGAAACAGGCTTGTCATGGTAGGCGGTGGCTACGTGGGATCGGCAGATGTCATTTGACGTCTCTCCTACCTCTGTGACTTGGTTCGAGTCCCACCACGTCTTTGTGAGTGTCCGAGCAACATGGTTGAGTACACGATTGCACGTTGGTGAACTGGAATCTTCTCTGCTGTCGAACATGAAATGTCGAGTGAATGAATAATAGGATTGCCCCACACTAGGAACCAAAAACTGATATCCATAATTAAATGAAATCAAACACAAAGAGTACGAAATGAAGGGGTTGGTGTATGAAGGTAATGGGTTGCTTAGATGATTAAAACATTTCATCCTCATCCCTCTCTCAGCTCAACTGCTCCTCGAAATTTTCTTCATTTCGGCTTTGTCATTGGTGGACAAAATTTTCAATGCAACCAAATGACAGATCGCCGTTTCATAGCCACGCCTCTCCTTGCAGGGTGGAAATTTCACATCTGGCGCGGGCTGATGTGTGCTTCTTTCTCACATTCCTACGATGTTTTTTGTGCATGCCGAGATTGTTGGGGGAGCAGCTACACAACACTTCTTGCTAACTACTATCTATGCATGAGGCCTGGGCAGGCTCATGTTTGGGCTTTGTCTCAGAGTCTGCTGGCGTTAATGGTTTACAAGGAAACATCCTTCTCCGTCAAGGAAAACGTCTTCTTAAGAAAGCAGGGGTCTTTCACACGCCTACCTGCGCGAATTCTCCTAGCTTTGTGTGCGCTCCTCCCTGTGCCCATAGGGTGTTGGAATTGTCGGAACATTCCTGCTTTCTAAGGCAGGTAAACTGACTGATGTCAGGCCAGAGGAACTCACAGGCTTTCGAGCGTACGTTCTTGACGTTCTGTCCTACTGGATGCAGGTGTCTATCAGTTCTGAGGACGCTTCTCGGTCAGCCAATGTGTCCCTTCTTTCCGCACGGCTTTGCGCCAACGTAAGTGCTTGCAGAATGGCTGCAGTGTCCACTCTTCGGGCTCTCGCTGCAGGGCGTCCGGCTCCCTCCCCCTCCTCGGTAGCTGGCGCTGCTAGTTGGCGCAAGTGGCCGCGGCTGGAGGTATCACAGCACAACATACTCCCATGATACTACTGAATGGTAAAGCTCACGGTGCTTGAAGAGTTGCTCGTCTCCTCTATCATGTTTGTCCTCCACAACGTCCGACCCCGTCGTATACTCTTTCCGCCAGAATTAAGCAACGGCTTCGAGAAAGGGTACCTTCACCGTCAGCAGGCACGACTATTCTGCTCCACGGAGACGCCGCACACCCGAACTGGAAGAGGCCGTACTGCACCACGTTGAAGAGAGACTGTCAACGAGTACACGAGCAATTTCTTTGGCTGTTAATGAGTGGAATTGTAAAACATGTTATGTACTGGCTCAAGCCTAATCAATTACTTTTTAAAGTGGTCGCGTTGCCAACATGTTTTCAGATGGTTATAGCACAGAAACAGTGTGTTTCCGGATGTGGGATCCAGTTCAAAATATTGTCTACTTACGTCCCTCTACAAGGCCCAGAAGTTTGTAATGGAAATTTCCAAACACCCTGTATGAATGAAGCAACCGTCCAATGCTGAAGTTGACTGCTGGAAAATGTTTTACTTTATACGTAAAGAATTGGATACCTGGGTGTAAACCCAGGGTCTTCCAAGTTAAAATTATATTTGTAGAGCGACTTTATCAGGCTGTTAAATACCCGTATACAGTAGAATAGGTGTAACATGTCAGTGCCAAAACACATTCGTTCTCATAAAAACGTCATACTAAAAATTTTTCTGTTTTCTGCTACACACTGATTTTATTAGCTCGTTGTTATATTCAACGAGTTTCGTTTCGGCAGTACGCCATTTTCAAATAATCCTTCAGTATACAATGACTCAGCGAAAGCAAAATGCTGGCAGTTGAGTCATCTACTACATTGCTGCAAACTTTCCTTATACAGAGTGTTCGGAAATTCCTAAACAGTTATTCAACCGGGAACAGAGGAGCAACAGTGTAACGAGGAATTGTCCTTTGGAAAATTGATTACAATCATCACATGAGCTTTTACAAATACCTGGGTCCAGGATAGTCGCGATGTTTGTTTACGATGATGTTTCGAATGAGTTAGTGGTTCAGAACGCCCTTTCATTATCACCTTCGTGTTTTTAAGTATTTTATGGAATTTTCTGAAATTTGGCCAATGTATGGTGTTGTTATGTAATTATGTTCATTCGTGATTTTTTTGATCTTACCAACGTTAATTGGGGTTTATCTCCGCCTCATTGAAAGGTGAATGCTAGTTTAAAACGAAGAGTGAAAAGATGTTTCTCAGCCAGGATTTGATTCCACAACGTCTAGGTTTCCTGCCACACGTTCTACCGCTCGACAACCACACCAGATATGAATTAGATCCCTCTCGTTGCGTTTATAACTAATATTCGAGGAATTTCAATGGTAATATTTACATATAGAGATCGTATTATTCTGTCCTTTAATCATGCACAGCCCGAGAATATTAACACGTGATGCTTCATGGAGTTATAAATTTATTCCTCCACAGCTTTCATGTATTGTGCAGAGATAGAGTTTGTGTTGAATGATCTACTGTTTTTATTTATTTCTTGGCATCGTGAGACGCTAAAAGCTATCCTCTCTCCTTTATAGAATTAATAATGTTTTCGAAATATTGCTTGTACTTTAGTTCTGCTTTTTTGATTAAGACTTATGTCCGGATATGCGTCTTTGTGAATATTAATTTCGAAGTCTCCTAAAATATTCATTATGATTGCTTTGGGTGCACTACGTATAGTTTACATTGTATTTTCTATTTGTTCTGTTTTGTGTTTATGGTCGCGTAAGTGTTAATAAAATGTGGACTGTTTACTTTCGCAATTTCGTGTGTGCTCTTTACATTTAATTGTGAATTTCCTACCTGTTTCTCCAATGTAAAATTGATTACGATCATCGCATTAAACTGTATAAATACCTGCGTTCAGGAATTCCTGACCGTATTTTCCTTTCTATGGCGTTAGTTGGACGGGACGCCATTCCATTTTCGCCTTCGTCTTTTTAAATATTTTAATTTTCCTGAAATTTGAACACTGTACGGGTTTCTATGTACGTTTTTTCATGATTTTTCCTTCTCTTACCAATGGTATTTCTGCATTTATATTATGTGTTTTAGGTTGTACGTAGTGGTTGTATAGTCTGAGTACTGTGCCTGGTTTAAAAGCGTTCTGTTGTGCTATGTACAGTAATGTTTCTATTTCTTTCTGTATAGTATCAGTGTCGGGTGCTACGTTGTAATTTGGTTGACACTGATTTACAGAACCCAAGTTCACGTAATTTTGCCCGTCTGGAGTGAGTGTTAATAATAATGTCTGTCCTAGTAGCTTTCCCAACACCTCGAATTTATGCCGTTGCTATTATCGGTTATTGTTATGTCCAGTAAGGATACTGACCTGTTTTGCTTCACTTATAGTGTGAATTTTGCTTTAGAGTGTAAGCTGTTTAATTTTTGGTGTATCATTTGTATGTCATTTTCGTTATCGTGTACAAAAAATAAGCCGTCTACATGTCTCTAATAGTATTTAATTTTATCTAAATTGTATCTGGCTGAATTGAAAGTTTTCTTTCTAATGTGTTAATAAAGCAATTTTTCTGCAATTTAATTACCCATTAATATACTCCTAATTGTTTATAAATTTTGTTATCAATTCTAAATAGTTTTATGACAGAGTGATCGTCAGTTATTCAATTATTCCATATGCTTGGATCGTAGATAATTTCCGTGGCTTCTAAGATTTATTATCTTAATTGATTCTTTCATTGGTACATTTGCATAGGGTTTGGTGTTCGGGCACATTTAACTCATGCCCAAAGTGCTGTGGGGGCCTGTGTTATCAGATCACTATTTTAGTATTAGTACAAATGTATAATGTTGTAAAAGTGGCCGGCCGGAGTGGCCGTGCGGTTCTAGGCGCTACAGTCTGGAGCCGTGAGACCGCTACGGTGGCAGGTTCGAATCCTGCCTCGGGCATGGATGTGTGTGATGTCCTTAGGTTAGTTAGGTTTAAGTAGTTCTAAGTTCTAGGGGACTGATGACCTCAGAAGTTGAGTCCCATAGTGCTCAGAGCCATTTGAACGATTTTGTAAAATTGTTTCAGTGAATTATAACAACAATTCCTTGGAGTTACGACTTACATAATTAATGTCAAGTTCGGCACAGCATGTACGCTGAAATTCAGAAAAATCTGGAATACAGCTAGAACAAAGTGTTCTTGAAGTGTCATCTACATGTGAGCCAGTCAGGCCTGATCGATATTTGTTCTTGATGATGCTCATAGAAGAAACTGTGACTTCAAAAAGAGATGTCGAGCCAAAAGAAGAATAAATTTTAAAAAGTAAAACTAACTATCAGGAAATATTTCTTCCTGGGCCACCAGCGTCTAGAAATTGCTTAAACTTGCAAAGCATGATTTCAAAGATACATCTTCCCGAAGATTTAAAATTTACATTTCTAATTCTTCAAGATTGCAATTTCCGAAGATCTCAGATATACATCTAAGTTCAGTAAAATCAACTGGAACGAATGATTATTGTTAAACAAAATCATCCGTTCAAGTGATAAAACTGGTTAAACATGTTACCAAATTCAGCGACTAATATTTCAAGATGTTTGGAAAAAG
The DNA here is from genome assembly GCF_021461385.2 of Schistocerca piceifrons. Taxonomy (NCBI): domain Eukaryota; kingdom Metazoa; phylum Arthropoda; class Insecta; order Orthoptera; family Acrididae; genus Schistocerca; species Schistocerca piceifrons. Next base: position 809,522,467 of record NC_060138.1, read on the forward strand.
ATAGATAATAACATTCGCTGGGATATACGGTTTCTATAACAGAAGTCAAAGCTGGAAATTGTGATAGGGATTTTCTTTTTAAATTTGCAATTCATAATTTTAGTTTCCTCCGAAAATTATTTTCAGTACCTGTCACGGGTGATATGTTGCGAGTTTTTCTTGCAATAGGAGGCTTAGCTAATTTAATTTTGAAATGATATCTGTCAATGAAGCTAAATCCAGGAACCATAGTGTCTCGTCGAGTTCTTGTCAATAGTGTCCAGAAGATAGTCAAATGATTCAAATGGCTCTGAGCACTATGGGACTTAACATCTGAGGTCATCAGTCTCCCTAGAACTTAGAACTACTTAAACCAAACTAACTTAAGGACATCACACACATCCATGCCCTAGACAGAATTCGAACCTGCGACCGTAGCGGTCGCGCGGTTCCAGACTGAAGCACCTAGAACCACTCGGTCACACTGTCCGGCCAGAAGAAAGTCACAGAAAATCTCTTATCTCATCCAGAAGATTGTAAAATCGTTTCAGAGTTTCCCCTAAGTATCTTATGCCTGTGTGAAGAATTATCTCAGCATTCTCAAATTCTGGTGTACTGAAAAGATTTCTAAACAATCTGTGACGTGAAGAAGATGATCGGATGTAATTATGCTACACGAGCTACAACTTTAATGACATTGTCAAACAGATTGAATTAATACGGCGCACGAAATTTCCTCTCACAGTTTCGTTGATAACATTTTCAAATATATTTGTGATTGTAAAGATATTGTAATATCATATTCATGATCACTCAACGCACAACAAAAATTAATTGTCCATTTAAGTGCGCACAGAGACTTTTACATGTACCACAGAAAATACGAAGGTGTAATGGCATCTATAGCCACAAAGCAACTTAGGCTGTGGAAGAAGCAATCACATGGAGGCATTATTTACGCGCCGCTTCCTGATCCCTAACTATCGGTTAACTACTTTAATAGTCTAACCTCGTCTATGAAACGAGACTCCAAACATATTTTTCTGAAATCACTGAAGCCAAATCCATTAAAACTCTACCTTTCAAATCCTTAGATAGAGCAGCCATAGGCAGGTATTACACCGTGTCTATAAAAAGAAACCGCAAGAAATCAAAGGCAGTGTACAATTGCAGCGTAGCTAATAAACCATATGTTGTAGGCTGAATCTGTTATGATTTTCGTAATTCAACAACTTGGGTTTGACTTGTTTTGCTAATGTATGACCCACTATTTGATGTGAGATGGTGTAACTTTCAAGAGAACGTCAGTGCAGATTTTTACATAACTGCAATGTTGGATATTTCTATAGTACGTTCAGTCATGAAACCCTTGTCGCTGCCCCCTCTGGAAAGAAGGGTTCAGAATTGTCTAAACTGTGGAAATGACTCCTCTGAAGTACTCACTTGATAAAGAAGAAAGAAGTTTTTTTTTTATTTGGACCAAAATCTCGCGTCACAGTGTGGATACATTTAGAGTATATAGAGTAGAAATGCTGTGGTGAATTTAATTAGTTTCTTATATACATAATAGGTAAAAGTTTCATACATAGAGGTGTCCAAAATACCACAAAAAGATCAATCTTACGTATGTTTAAACGTAGGTTATAAATTTTCCGGCGCCCTACACCCAAACACTGTTAATATTATAACTGCGCTATACTCATTCAATTTGAAGTAGTACCTCGATACCACGCTCTGAATAGGCCGACAAGTATAAATTTGGAAGTAGTATTGAAATAAGTTCTGTTCATGTAATTTATTTGTCACAGTAAATTAAGAGGAACGGAACGCCATATGACTGCAGCTTTCATTACCTATATCAGCTCTACTTACAAAAAGTGCAGTCTAGGATGTAGAGAGAGTAGAAGAGAAGGAACTTATACAACAAGAAAATCTTGTATGAAAGTAAAGCTAGGCCTTTGAAATATAGAACGTATTGCAGTTCATTTCATTCCTTTGCTGAAAATAGTTTATTCGTAGCTCTAAGGTAAGAGGAAATGGCTCAAATGGCTCTGAGCACTATGGGACTTAACATCTCAGGTCATCAGCCCTCTAGAACTTAGAACAACTTAAACCTAACTAACCTAAGGACATCAGTCACACACATTCTGTGACCGTAGGAGTTGCGCGGTTCCGGACTGAAGCTCCTAGAACCGCTCGGCCACCGCGGCTGGCAAAGTAAGACGACAAATGGTTGCCTGCACATGCTTCATTTCCACTGATATCCCAAATGAAAATTCCAGGTGATCCGAAAAACCCAGTACAATCTTTCATCTGTTGCTTCCTTTGAGGGACCACTTTATGTACTCTAAATGATCAAAAGTATCCGGACAGCATTATGTAATGCAGAGTTAGCCACATGTCACGACAGCCACACCCCGCAGTATCTAAAGAGACAGGTGTATCGTGCTGTCAGTAGAGAAGCAGTAACAGAAGAATATTTCGCACGGGAGACCTCTGTGGCTTCGAAGGTGGAAAAGCCATTGGATGTCACCTCAGTAACAGATCGATCAGGGACATTTCAATCCTTCTAAAGCTGCCCATGACGACTCATGGTGATGTAACTGTCATGTGGAAACACATAGAAACAAACACATCTTAATTGAGCCCAGGTAAACCTCATGTGCGCCAAGGGTCTTTGCGCAGTGGTAACACTGGTTCCCGTGAGATCACCGAAGTCAACACATGGTTGACAAAATAAGGAAGTTTGGGTCTGGCCGTGAGTGGTGCACGGATAGCCAAATGGTAAGGCGACAGCTCGCGATAAGCGGGAAATCCTGGTTCGAGTCCCAGTCCGGCACAAATTTTCATGGTCGTCATTCCATTCTACTGCTGATGGAAGTCATTATTGGCAGCTGCGAATTCATTTGAATTTAAGCACTGTCGGGCTTGGCTCACACTTGGATGAGTGACAGTACGGTCTGCCGAGCACTATAGCCAATCGTGGCGCCCTCGTGAACCAAAATTGAGGAGCTACTTGACTGAGAAGTAGCGACTCCGGGCACGAAACACGACGCCCGGGAGAGCGATGTGTTGACCTTATGCCTATCCATATACGCATCCAGTTTCCCCTTTAGGCCGAGGATGACACGGCAGTCGGTCATTACCGATGGGTCTTCCAAGACCTGTACAGGCGGAGAAACAGAGAGGTGAGACCACATATATTGAAGGTCAGAGACGGCAGAGGGTGGTTGTAAAAAGTCGCATGAAATCAGCGGTAGGAATCACTCGGGAGTTCCAAAGCGCTACCAGCACAATAACTTTTCGTAGTTAGTTAAAAAGCATGAGGTACAACGGACGAGCAGCTCCTCATTTCGCATACGTATCTGTAATAAATGATAGGCCAAGCTTAATATTCGTGCAACCAAAGAAGACCTACACAGTAAAAGCGATGTGCAGCTACACTACGTGACCAAAAGCATCCGTACACCCCCCAAAACTAACGTTTCTCGTATTAGGTGCATTGCTGCCACCTGCTTCCAGGTACTCCATATCAGCAAACTCAGTAGTCATTAGACATCGTGAGAGAGCAGAATGGGGTGCACCGCAGAACTCACGGACTTCGTACGTGGTCAGGCGACTGGGTGTCACTTGTGTCATACGTCTGTACGCGAGATTTCCACACACCTAGACATCCCTAAGTCCACTGTTTCCAATGTGATAGTGAAGTGGAAAGGGACGCGTACAGCACAAAAGCGTACAGGCCGATCTCTTCTGTTGACTGACAGAGCCTGCCGACAGTTGAAGAGGGTCGTTATGTGTAATAGACGTCTGTCCTGACCATCACACAGGAATTTCAAACTGCATCAGGATCCTCCGCAAGTACCATGACAGTTAGGCGGAAGATGGGATATCTTGTATTTCATGATAGAGTGGCTGCTCATAAGCCACACATCACGCCGGTAAATGCCAAACGACGCCTCGCTTGGTGTAAGAATCGTAAACATTGGACGATTGAACAGTGGAAAAAAGTTATGTGGAGTGACGAATCGCGGTACACAATGTGGCGATTAGATGACAGGGTGTGGGTATGGCGAATGCCAGATTAACGTCATCTGCCAGCATGTGTAGTGCCAACAGTAAAATTCGGAGGTGGTGGTTGTATTTTTCATGGGAGGGGAGGGGGGGGGGCTTGCACCCCTTGCTGTTTTGCGCCGCACTATCACAGCACAGGCCTACATTGATGTTTTAAACACCCTCTTGCTTCTCACTGTTGAAGAGCAATTCGCGGCCGGAGCGCTACAGTCTGGAGCCGAGCGACCGCTACGGTCGCAGGTTCGAATCCTGCCTCGGGCATGGATGTGTGTGATGTCCTTAGGTTAGTTAGGTTTAATTAGATCTAAGTTCTAGGCGACTGATGACCTCAGAAGTTAAGTAGCATAGTGCTCAGAGCCATTTGAACCATTTGAGCAATTCGGGGATGGCGATTGCATCTTCCAACACGATCGAGCACCTGTTCATAATGCACGGCCTGTGGAGGAGTGGTTACACTACAACATCATCCCCGTAATGGACTGGCCTGCACAGTCCAGACCTGAATCCTATACAAAACCTTTACGATATTTTGGGACGCCGACTTGCTGCCAGGCCTCAACGACCGACATCGATACCTCTCCTCAGTGCAGCACTCCGTCAAGAATGGACTGCCTTCCCCCAAGAAACCTCCCAGCACCTGACTGAACGTATGCCTGCGAGAGTGGAAGCTATCATCAAGGCTAAGGGTGAGCCAACAATATATTGAATTCCAGCATTACAGATCGAGGGCGCCACGAACCAGTAAATAATTTTCAGTGAGGCGTCCAATTAATTCCATTTTGGTCTGTTAGTAAGTAATCTCACATACACGGTATGCACGGATATTCTAACGAATTCTGTCTACACAGATTCAACAAGTGTAGCACTAAGAACAAATACGTTGCTTACGGGGTGGCCATCTAACAACGAAATTTGATGTCTCTTGCGTAATAGTAATTTCCAACGTTTTGTTCCATCATTAGGCTCGATTATTCAACTCATGAAAGATTGACGCAATGTATTAGTTTTTTACGTGTGAAAAGAAACTAACACTGTAAACAGTTTTGCTACAAGTAATTTAGAAACAGGTCCTGTAACGCATCACGTATCTTCGTGATCGAAATCTCAGTCATCACCATAACATTGATACTTAGCTTGTAATTACTGTTACACTACCACACACAAAACTGAAAAGTACGTCACCAATTTCTCGTATTTTTTTAAATTGACCACAGATCAAACTGTACAAATTACAGTCCACTGCCGCTAATCTGTGTAGGTCACATCACCAACTTGTTCACTTTTAATTCTTGAGGTTGCTTTGTTATCGAATGCCAAATCAGAATACCACTTATATGATTCTGTGCAAGGAATTCGCAGAATTTCCGTTTAACGATATCATTCTAACTTGCGTGTTCGTGCAGGTACTGCTGATAACTTAAGACTGGAGCCGCTGTGATGTCGGCCAGCTTCAGAGGACGTAGAGGGGAAAGCGGATACTTCTCTCGGACTGACGCGCCGATGCTATCAACAGACGCGGCTTCCTCTGAATATCACCTCGCGCTGTCCCCTTCCAACAGCGATTCTAATCTCCTTGAAACATCGTCCCTGGGCGCTCTTACGTTTCACGTTATGTGATAGCCATTAGCAGTCATTCCAATGCAGCGATGCCTCGTGTAACCTTTCGGATCCAGGTGACTGTTGCCGTTGGAGCATGAGTAAATTTAGAGAACGGAAGAGGAATGTGGCGATAAGTGTGAAACTGCTTGAATAGCTTAGACAGACCATTTATATTAACTTAACGATGCCTCGCAACATGACATTCCACAAAACAGCACTCCCATTTACTATCTCTTCCTGCCTCTTCTCGTTACAGCAGTACACATTTTTAGTATCTAATATAGTAATATCCCGTACTACGTTGGCTGATACGGAGTTTTGTTACGATTTAAGGAGTCTGTGCGTAGCAGCAACGTAACTGTAAATAAATTCAAGTTGCAATTACTCTGAGATACTTTTGCTGAGTTGTAGTTGTTGTTGTGGTCTTCAGTCCTGAGACTGGTTTGATGCAGGTCTCCGTGCTACTCTACCGTGAGCAAGCTTTTTCATCTCCCAGTACCTACTGCAGCCTACATCCTTCTGAATCTGCATAGTGTATTCATCTCTTGGTCTCCCTCTACGATTTTTACCCTCCACGCTGCCCTCCAATACTAAATTGGTGATCCCTTGATGCCTCAGAACATGTCCTACCAACCGATCCCTTCTTCTGGTCAAGTTGTGCCACAAACTTCTCTTCTCCCCAATCCTATTCAATACTTCCTCATTAGCTATGTGATCTACTCATCTAATCTTCAGCATTCTTCTGTAGCACCACATTTCGAAAGCTTCTATTCTCTTCTTGTCCAAACTATTTATCGTCCATGTTTCACTTCCATACATGGCTACACTCCATACAAATACTTTCAGAAATGACTTCCTGACACTTAAATCTATACTCGATGTTAACAAATTTCTCTTCTTGAGAAATGCTTTCCTTGCCATTGCCAGCCTACATTTTATATCCTCTCTACTTCGACCATCATCAGTTATTTTGCTCCCCAAATAGCAAAACTCCTTTACTACTTTAAGTGTCTCATTTCCTAATCTAATTCCCTCAGTATCACCCGACTTAATCTGATTACATTCCATTATCCTTGTTTTGCTTTTGTTGATGTTCATCTTATATCCTCCTTTCAAGACACTGTCCATTCCATTCAACTGCTCTTCCAAGTCCTTTGCTGTCTCTGACAGAATTACAATGTCATCGGCGAACCTCTAAGTTTTTATTTCTTCTCCATGAATTTTAATACGTACTCTGAATTTTTCTTTTGTTTCCTTTACTGCTTGTTCAATATACAGATTGAACAACATCGGGGAGAGGCTACAACCCTGTCTTACTCCCTTCCCAACCACTGATTCCCTTTCATGTCCCTCGACTCTTATAACTGCCATCTGGTTTCTGTACAAATTGTAAATAGCCTTTCGCTCCCTGTATTTTACCCCTGCCACCTTTAGAATTTGAAAGAGAGTATTCCAGTCAACATTGTCAAAAGCTTTCTCTAAGTCTACAAATGCTAGAAACGTAGGTTTGCCTTTCTTTAATCTTTCTTCTAAGACAAGTCGTAAGGTCAGTATTGCCTCACGTGTTCCAGTGTTTCTACGGAATCCAAACTGATCTTCCCCGAGTTTGGCTTCTACTAGTTTTTCCATTCGTCTGTAAAGAATTCGTGTTAGTATTTTGCAGCTGTGACTTATTAAACTGATAGTTCGGTAATTTTCACATCTGTCAACACCTGCTTTGTTTGGGATTGGAATTATTATATTCTTCTTGAAGTCTGAGGGTATTTCGCCTGTCTCATACATCTTGCTCACCAGATGGTAGAGTTTTGTCAGGACTGGCTCTCCCAAGGCCGTCAGTAGTTCCAATGGAATGTTGTCTACTCCGGGGGCCTTGTTTCGTCTCAGGTCTTTCAGTGCTCTGTCAAACTCTTCACGCAGTATCGTATCTCCCATTTTGCTGAGTAAGTAATGTAAATGTCGTGTGGCTGGGGCCTCGCGTCGGGTAGACCGTTCGCCGGGTGCAAGTCTTTCGATTTGACGCCACTTCGGCGGCTAGCGCGTCGATGGGGATGAAATGATGATAATTAGGACAACACTACACACAGTCCCTAAGCGGATAAAATCTCCGACCCAGTCGGGAATCGAATCCGGGCCCTTAGGATTGACATTCTGTCACACTGACCACTCAGCTACCGCGGACAGACTGAGTAATTAATGAAATGGCTGAAAATTGGATCCTGCCTTCCGCTGTCATATTAGCCAGTTACATAATGTAAAGAGCGTAAGAAGAACAAAGATGTCATATACGGCAGCTAAAGTCTGCAGAAGCAACGAAAGAATGCGATAATGGAGAATGGACATATTCGCAGAACACTACAACTACATTACGCCAGATGACCATACCGAATTCGCATCGTTTCCTAGATCATAACTGTCTGGCCACACATGCGGAAGGTTAGTTACTTTCGCCGAGTATCTTTTTGCGAGACATCGGTTAGTGGTGCGAATTGTATTTGCTGCCTCAAGGGGCATCCGCAGTCGTACTATCGGAGAAACGCTCAATGGAAAGAGGTGCTTCTATCTATAACTTTCATGTGTCGAAATATCATGGTACGTTGTAACAAGCTAGTTCTTATCCTTTTCCTGCTTGGTTTATAAGAATGTTTAGAACAAATTTCGTCATAACGAGACGCTGTTGCGTTAATAAGACAGTACCATGGTGGTCGTTACGTCCGGAGGCACTCACGTCCGGAGCAACTCCCTTCTCTCTCTCTCTCTCTCTTTCTCTTGTTTTTATTTCTTTTTTAGCTAGAACCTACTTTCGGTCGCGCAGTGTGAACCTGAAACAATTTTACTGACAGATGCTATAGGGATACTTGAAAAAAAGAGACAGCATTGGTCGTATAATTTTTACTATTGCAAAATCGATTTTCCGTCACTGAGTGACCATCTTCAGTGCTATATTGTATAACTTAAATTGGGATGCACTGTTGTCACTAAGCTTACGGCGATCACAATCTATGTGATTGCCGTAAGCTTAGTGACAACAGTGCATCCCAATTTAAGTTATACAATATAGCACTGAAGATGGTCACTCAGTGACAGAAAATCGATTTTGCAATAGTAAAAAATATACGACCAATGCTGTCTCTTTTTTCAAGTATATCTGTTATCTGGTCGTAGCGCACAAGACAACATGGAGTCGCCAATCAATGCTATAGGGATATTCGCGATCCTGATATTGACACACAAACCCAGTAAGTTGATAGGTTCCAAACTGAATTTTTTACTCTGCAGCATAGTGAGCCTTGATTTGAAACTTTCTCACAGACTGAAAATACGTGGCTGACTGGGCCTATGACCTGGCACCACTGCTTAGGCGGACAAACGCTCTGCAAAGTGAGTAATCCAGGCAGAACTGACAACCGGTCCTCACAGCTTTGTTTTCGCCACTATCTCGCTCCCACTTTCCAAACTACACAGAAGGTCTTCTGCATGCCTTCCGGGACTACCACTCCTCGAAGGAAGGTTGTAGTGGGGAAATGCCTTGGCCCTCTGTTATGGGATGATGTCAGAATGAATTTTTACTGTGCAGCAGAGTAGAAGCTGACGTGAATCTTCCTTGCAGATAACAAGTGTATCCCAAATCGGGAATCGAAACCGGAACCTGTTTAATTAGGTATGCAGGAGAAAGGCACTGGCGGCAGCAGACGACAGTTTGAGTCGTGTCCGGAGGGCTCATTATGAAACGTTAACGTACGAATTTAAAGTCAGGTTCAGTAATGTCAGGTACATGAATTGTGAAGTAAGTGGTCTCCTGTGTGGCTTGGCCGATTATTTAGTAGTGCCTGCACCTAAACGTCCTTCATTTATTGTTACGCCGTAGAACAGTAGTGTGGCGGGTCAGAAGTGGCGAACATTAAATTTCTACTTGTCACTGGTCTTCGCACTGGCCTTCTCAGTATCACTTGATCCACATATTCTGAGATGTTCTGCGTGTTTAAAACTATTTGAAGAAATAGAGTCTGAAGTGCCAAAAGCAGGTCCACAGAAGAATTTTGAGGTGGGTAACTATCAGTTGATTCAAAATAAGTATCGGAGAGCGGTGCCATATGATCGATCTGAACTCCGTGTGACTGGAGTACTTGAAACAATATGTGAAAAAATGGATAATTACGTAAGTCGCCTATAAATCAGATGCTGAATTGAATGTACCACAACTTCTAACAAAGGACGGTAAAACGAATGAAGACAAGTGAAAAGTTGATGTTCTACAAGATTCTGATTTAAATTTTGTTAAGAACGTACACTTCGTATGCCTCAATAAAGATTTCCTAAATTAGTGGATTATATCCGATGGGACAAGATAAGTGTGCGAATACAGAGGAAGAGATGGAGAGAGTGGAACAGGACCGAGGGCCAACTGTGGGATGGCAGAAGAAGAAGATTTTATAGTGAAGGCTTCGTGGAGGAAATGAAGCCTATTCACTCAAAATGAAAATAATACAGACGTAAAGTGGTGTACCGAAACTACGAAGCTGTGTTCTGTATCTTTAGAAAAGTAAGAAGAATGGTCTGAAAATGACGAACTATGACACTTGGTTTTCATTATGTATGACACTCCTTACGCTAAAGAAGGGAACTGAGAACAGATCTGACTTCATATAAGTTTTGACATTTGGGCTCCTTTTGATTTTAGTCAAGATACAATTGCATATTGTGCAGTTACTTATTTAACTGATTGTCTGTTGTAGATAAACACTGATGAGCCAAAACATAATGACTACGGGCTTAATAGCTTGTCTTCCCGTCTTTGAATCGTAATACATTACTGATACTGAGTATCAAGGATCCGACAGTTTGTGGAGCTACGTGGCATTAGATGTCTACGCACAGGTCACTTAATTCGCGTAAACAGCGGACCGCTGATATGCGAATGCGGCGATGGTGTCCGATAGCGACCCAGATGGGTTCCATAGGATTTACATCAGGCGAATTTTGTCGCAGGAACATCAACGTGAGTTCTTTATAACGCTCTTAACGCTCCTCAAACCACTGTAACACGGCTCTGGCTCCAAGATACGAACAATTGTACTACCGAAGGATGACATCGACATCAGGGAAGACATCAGGTGTGAGGCGATACAGGTAGTTCGTAGCTGTCAGCATGTCCTCGATTACTACCACAGGTTCGGTGCAAGCGCAGGAGTACTCTCGCATAACATAATACTGCTCCCAGCAGCTACACGTTTAGAGCCTTCGATTGCGGCATTTATGAAGACGACCTTCGACCTAGTGCAGCAAAAATGTGGTTCACCCGAAGAGTCAACAAGTTTCCATTGATCGACGGTCGAGTATTGATGATGCCGTGCCCACTGCTGTTGTGATTGTCGACGCCGTTGGTTCAACATGTGAACTCGTAGGGGTGGTGCGCTGCGAAACTCCATGTTCAACAATGTACGATGAACGGAGTGCTCCGGAACACTTGTGCGTGCGCCTGCATTGTGCTCCTTCTGCAAAGATGCCACAGATCGCCATCTGTCCTACATATTTGAGCACACAGAGCATACAAGCCTCTTCTGTGAAGAGTCGTGGACGTCCAACCATATAGTGCCTAGTGGCAGTTTCACTGTCTTTCTACCTCTTTCCGTAGATGCTCACGACAGTAATATGTGAAACATTCGACCAGCTTCGCCGTTTTCGAGGTAGTCGCTCACAGGTTCTGCGTAATAATAATGTGCCCTTTGTCAATGTCGCTTATCTCAATGGATTTCCCTCTTCACAGCCCATATCTTCTGTAGGGTGATCCCCGTCCGTCTGTGCTTCACTTACACACTTTTATTACCGCATAACGTGTAGCAACACCATCAGGCAGCGACTAACCTCGAGGTGGGCAGTCGTCATAATGTCTTTGCTTATCAGTGTAAAAGTAATACAGTAATTCTGTTTTGTTTGTTTGTCATTTTATTTTGATAATGATTCAACTACCAAAACCGTAAAAAAGGGTGGCTCAGACGGTACAGAATGCCCACGAAAGGTGAAGGTTCCAGGTTTCTAGTCCAGGTCCGGCAGATAGCTTTAATTCACCAGTGTGTTTCTTATTAATAAGCTATTAACGTATCGTCGATTGGTGATGGGTGGTAAAGGACGAATACGAATTTACTCTTATTGTTCCTGCGGGAGGTATTCCATATGCAATACTCTGAGCGTAGCTATACTATAAATAGAGCTCTCTTTTGTGATAAATTCTGACCCATGCATCATTTGTTTAATGCACTGATTACACTGATTCACAACGATTTAAGATCTCCACTTTTCATACCGTACCGCCTCTCGGTATGCCGAAATCACTTGTTTCTGTGCGAAGTACGACTGGGCAGATGTTTATTTGAGGCCACGCTGAGACCGCCGTCTGCATTCCGACCAGAATTTTAGAGTTTAGCAATTACAGGGAGCACACGTGCCCGGTAAAACTATTTTCGACTACTGCTTCCAAGAGTGAATCGATTTTAATTAAATCAGCGGTCAGAATCGGTCTGCTGGTATCGAAAAGACTTCGTCACCGAGGTTCTGACACAGGTAGATATTTTTAGCTTGCTACACCGGACCCATTGTGCTTTTCGTGCTTCAGCTGTACGTACCAATCCATTTAAAACTGAAGGCCACAAATAATTTATTTCCAGTAGCATATTCTCGGGGCAGAATGAAAATAGCGGCTCAGCGAGACAAAAAGTGGAACGGAATTGTTGGAGTTTTCAAGTTGAACTTTATTTGCATTCATTAAGTAGCCATACCGATTTAAGCATCATATTATTTATCAGTGTTTCGCATTTTAATTAATTTCCAGCATAAAAATTTCTGAATTGTGTTTGCAGCCGCTGCTGTGCGAAAGACAAAAGAGGCAGAGAACTTTTCCTTTCTTTCCCCTGCCTCCCACCACCGTTCCCCTCCGGCCACCGAAACACACAAAAATAAAAAATTAAATAAAAGTATCGGGCTGTAGACCTGTGCGTACAGGTCATTGTTCTTTAACTCTTGATAATCTGACGTCCAGCTTGCAACTTGGACCAGGCAGAGTTCACTACGAAGAGGAGCACACATTGTAAGTGTCATTCGAAGAAATTAGTTGCTTCGAATACTTCTCTTTGACAATAAATAACAGAAAAAAGTCTTCTCAAAGATGGGTATCTCTGATAAGTCATTTGCATTACTTGTCGTATCGCACTTGACAGTGAGCTGCGTGTCACAAGTCTCCTTAGGCTAGATATTTAATAAGATATTATATGGCTTAACACCTAAGGGTCATGTTTGTACAGTGACGAAAAAATCCCAACACCAACTAAACTAAACTCCTTCCGTACAGGCCATGAAGGCCCAAAGGTACCGACTGGCCGCAGTGTCATCCTCAGCCCACAGGCGTCACTGGATGCGGATACAGAGGGCCATGTTGTCAGCATACCGCTCTCTCGGCCGTATGGCAGTTTCCGAGACCGGAGCCGCTACTTCTCAGTCAAATAGCTCCCCAGTTTGCCTCACAAGGGCTGAGTGTACTCCGCTTGGCAACAGCGCTCGGCAGACAGGATGGTCAACCATCCAAATACTAGCACAGCCCGACAGCGCCTAACTTCGGTGATCTGACGGGAACCGGTGTTACCACTGCGGAAAGGCCGTTGGCAATCCCAACGTCAGGAGACAATTAATGTAGAGTAATGAAATTTAAAGTACAGTGGTCTAGGTAATTTATTTAAGTGATTGGAGTCGCAAAGTCCCAGGTTAACGTACGGCCAGGAAAGGCCATTACAAATGTGAAATGCTGGTACATTAATAACAGATGTCACCAACAGAGTGTTGAATACAGGCACGCAAACGTGCAAGCATTGTGTCTTACAGTTGTCGAATGTCAGTTGTTGGGTGGAGTTCCATGCCTCTTGCACTTGGTCGGTCAACACAGGGACGGTTAATGCTTGATGTGGATGACACTGGGGTTGTCATCCGATGATGGCCACATGACTGCATACAGATCTAGTGATTGGCTAGTCCAAGACAACACGTCAGCACGTTATACAGCAAGTTGGTGACAATATCGGTATGTGCGCGAGCATTGTCATGTTGGAAAACCCCCCCTGGAATGCTGTTAGTGAGTTTCATGTTCCATGGGTCACTCTGCGAGTTGAATTGTAATCTTGTGGAAGAAGTCATTTTTAATTCACAACGCAAACTAATTTGTACATATGATTGGATTCTATTTCCAAGTTGTTGTTCCCCTTTCCCTTTTTTTCGTGATTGTCAGCACAACAGGTTAAAAAGTCACTCTGAATAATAAATTTGCAGACAGGTTGCAAGGGATAAACACGAAAGTGCTCCTCCTGCCACACGAAATCACACCTCAGACCACAGCTCCAGGTGTAAGTGCAGTGTGTCTAGGCAACAGACAGGTTGGTTGCAGGCTCTCAACTGCCCTCCTTTTAACCAATATTCGTCCATCGCTGGCACCGGGGCAGAAACGGCTTTCATCAGAAAACACAACAGGCCTCCACTCCTCCGTCCAATGAGCTCTCGCTTGACACCACTGAGTAGCAAAAGCCGGTGGCTTGGGGTCAGTGGAATGCACGCTGTAGGGTATCTGGCTCGGAGCTGTCCTTGGTGTAACCGATTTCTTACTTTTCGCTGTGTCATTGTCGATGCTGCTCCAATTCCTGCTGCAGATGCAGTGCGGTGCGTCAGAACCATATGGCGAACGCGATGGTGTTCCTTCTTGGTAGTGGCCGGTGGCCATCCAAAGCCCGGTCTTCTTGCGACCGTACATTCCGGTGACTACCGCTGCCAGCATTCATGTATAGTGGCTACATTCCTGCCAAGTATTTCTTTAACATTACAGAAGGAACATCCTAGCTTCTCAAAGCCCTATTACACGATCTCGTTCAAACTCCCTAAGCTGCTGATAATGACATCTTCGCTGTCTTGAAGGCATCCTCGAGTAACGTCAACTGATTACCTCCAATTTCAATGATAACTAACCCTCTCGCCCTGACAGATTCCAGTGAGTCCAACGGTGCTGCCACCAATCGTGGTGCCTCTCTTTCTGTAAATTCAGGATTCCCTGGTATCTCTTTGGTATTGGACCCATAGACATGAGCAGTATTCTAGCGCGGCCAAGTGACTATTTTATTCGAGAACAGTCAGTAAACCAATAATTTCATGTTATGCAAAAATCATTGCGTGAAATAGTGTAAGTAGCCTGTTTGTATGTTTTCAGCGCTATGGACAGAATTAATATCGCTGACAGCGCTCTGCGCCCTCTTATAATGTGGCCATAAAATTTAGGTCTTCGTTTTCTCATGTCACCATGTATGTCTGTGTATTTTTCTATTTCCTTATTTATTTCTCCATCAGCAGTTTTGGGGCCTAATATTTTCCTAATAATCTTTCTTTCTTTCTTTGTTTTGAATTTCTTCAATATCACTCTTTCAATTTAAAATTAAAACTTCTGCTCCATAAAGACATTCGGGTTTAATTACTGTGCAGTCATGTCTAAGTCAACTGAATTTAGTAAGTGATTTTTTAATATAAATATTTTGTGTTAAACTGAATGCAGTTGCCATCTTTTGACAGCGACCATCATTTGCAGCTTTTCTCAGACCGTTTTCTTGTATGGTTTCCACCAAGTATTTAAGTTGAGATACCCTTTTTATTTTTCCATATTTCGTGTCCAAAAACTTTTAACCTCCCCACAAAAATATTAATAAAAATGAAATGAACCAGATGTAACCTCCCACGGAAATGATAATTAAATGAATTTTAAATATTGTAACCTCTGAACAAAATTTGGCTCCCATTTATAATGTCCGTGCAGAAATGCATTCACATTAGATGTACTCACAAAATTCTTTTCTCATTGAATGTAAGCTCGAAACAGAAAAATTCCTAAACCACAAAAAAAAAATTCAGTAACCTGGTAAATTTTAGGACGACAGCAGCGTTGCGCCTCGGCCCTGTATTCTGAATAAAAAAAGCAAAAATTTCTTACCTCAATAAAAACTGCTAATATATCTGCTCTTACCTAAAAACTTTTCGGCACAGCTCCGTGCAATGCTGGCCTATGCTTCGTGACTAGTGAAAGGTATTAATTATTCATTGGACAAAATCTTTAAATTGCAGTGAATGCTTTTAAAAAAAAACTTTATATTATAAAAATTATTGTTGGGGCATTTTTTAAAAAATTGAATGACAATTCACATACATTACTAGATAAGCACAAGACTGCTTCTTTACCTTAAACAATAATACTCATCCTCCAGAGTCCCGACCAGAGCAGACTGCCGACACGCGCAGACTACTGCATACTAGCACAGACTGATGCTGACTATCGACAAGCAACAACTAACTACATACTGCTTTCTGGTCAGAGACTCTCCTAAGTCTTGCCTGTAGCAGGCAGCGCTTATAGCGCATACCTCTTAAATAACCCTCTACTGGGGGGGGGGGTCAAAAATTTGGCAGCGATGGTGAGTCAATTGGACTTGGCATAAGCAACAAATTTTTCTTAATTAACTAAGTTTACAATCACACAATATATATACGTATATATAAGTGCAGAACATGAAATAAAATATAGTGCACATGCACTGAGTACAGAACATATCAAGCAATGACAAAATGTATACACAATGAGTACAAAACATATTAACAAATGGCAAAAGTGCAAACGCACTGTAGTACAGAGCATATCAGGAAGTCACAAAATGTATAGGCAATGAGTACAAATCATATTAACAAATGACATAAAGTGCACACGCACTGTAGTTTTTTTTTCTATTTTACGAGAAGTAGGATAGGAAAGGGAAGGATTGCATCATTGTTGTAGCACATTACGTTGCACGCAGCTGCACTGAAAGTCCATATCTTTCTACAGAAGCACAACACCAAGTGAGACAATCTGAAGTTCTTTTCCCTGAAGTATTAATCATTGTAGCCAAGACACTGAAATGTCGTAGTAATATTCCATGTTATCATTTTGGTAGTACATTAGGTACACCAAACAGTGGGACCATAATAACATCTCCATCGCTCAAGGTGGTGGACAGCATGTCGTGTCAACACCACGTTCTTGTAAGGTACACCAACGTAGAATTAGTGCAAAAACCAAATATAGTGCTCCATGAGCATGAGGATAGACTGGGCAAACGGATATTGCAGTAATTTCTGGTAATTAGGTCAGAAGGTGAAGGACATTAAGCCACATGCTAGTCTTCATTGAGAATTACACTAATCTAACAACTGATTTGAGGAATTCGTGGCACTCATCGCCTAGTTACTGAACATTTCCGTACCATGGATGAAGTATTACAGAATAATGTCCATAAGTAATCTGTTTACACAGAACATTGGCACTCATTGACCAGTTACAAACCATCAGAAGTCATCATTCAAAACAGGAGTTAAAGAGTGTAGAGCATGCATGCATTATTACAAATTATCATTCACTATTACTCAGAACTGATCATTCAAGTGACATAAGACAATTAAAATGTAACACTCTGTAATTGTTACTCAAAGTCTGTGATTAGAAAACATCATTCAGTATTACTCATAACTCTTTTAAATTGGTAGCATTATTTGGGACTGGTAATACATCTTTTTCTTTTTGTGTGTGTGCTAGCAATGCATTGTGTTGGGATCGATAATTAATTGCTGGGGCATAATAATATTTGCATTTGACTTATTGCTGCAAATGAAGATGTGTAACGTCATTCGTCATGAGTCAGCTGTAGCAAGGTTATGAAACAAATAGAGTATATGTGATCACATTCATGAATGACACAGGTTTAATGACCAACTGCTTATAGCACATTAATTTCATGAATAATTTCTCCTGCAAAAAAAAAAATAATACAAAATTGACTATTAAGCTGAAAGAGGAAACACACATTATGCTGAATAGTAGTGAACTTTGAATTAACAGGTAATGAAATGTGTATTAAATATATATGTTCTCTAGCTGTCCTTTCCAAAACCTTCAGTTATCATACCATGCGACATAAGACATACTGTCAAAACGAACTGCAACAAATAGTTAAATAATTACATATCATTTCTTAACTAACAGTAAATATATAAACTTCATCTGCAAAGAAAAACTTCATTACCACCACTATCATCACCTGCAAAGAAAAACTTCATTATCCTTAGTAGCATATTCTTCATCACTATTCATCATCATTCATTATCATCTGCAAAAAACTCACTTCATTATTCATTATACAACTATTCATAGTATAGGGTTCCTTATTTCTAGCATATTTCATCACTAAACCTAAGATGTGTAGTTCTGTCTGACAGCCTGCATCAATCACCTCGTATTCTGAAAGAAAAAATTAGTTAAGACTGCTATCATACGATGTGTATAGTATATTCTTGTTAATGCTTGTTAATTCTGATCCATTTACTCTTCGTGACGAGGTATTGCATCCTCTTTCGTTCATTCCGAAGGTGAAATTCCCATAATTTATTTCTTTTACACGTTATTTCTTTCTGAAAATGATAAACAATGATTAATGTCTTGCAATAAATCATATACACATTAAATAAAAACTGGTTTATAGTGATATAATTGAGCATACAGCATAGCATGACAGAAAACGTAATATGTCAAAAAAAAATAGACACTGTTTAGATGCAAAAATGTACACAGAGTATCACAATGTAGCAGCAAAAAAAAAAAAAAAAAAAAAAAAAAAAAATCTAAAATAGTCACGATGTTGAGATATCATAAGGCAAAATGTCAAAGTCAACTGGTGTTTGTTATATCTTAAATATTCCATAGTGCATACAAACAAAACAGTAAAACAATCATACATACATGAAGAATGGAAAATGTGCACGGTCTGATGTGTAACGACAAGAAAAGCGACCTGCTAACCTTACCTTGCCGGGCACTTGCCAAGAAAAAAAACGATAATCATCAGTAAGTGTTCATGTGAATATAATTGCATAAGTGGTCATGAAAAAAATCAGGAAATGGCATTACAGTGTGATAAATCATAAAGTATGTTCATTCAATAAAGGGTTTGATGTTGTAGATATGGTGATTCCCTTTGGTTTTCCTGGTTCTCAAAGTTTCGATGTGTACTACACTGGGGTGAGGAATGCTGCGAATTCGATATGGACCTGCATATAGAAGCTCAAATTTACTACATCTACTTTTTCCTCTATTGGATAAATAATGTGTGCGTACTAATATCTTCTGTCCAATGTGAAAGTCACCACGTGTACAAACCTGTTTTTGCTGTCTTCTCCGGCGCTCTGCGGCACGTTTTATGTCAATTATTTCATGGTGTCGTAGTCGACGAGATGTAGGAAAGGTTACTAATTCTTTAATTTTGTTAGGTGGTTCAACATTTTTCAGTGTAACAGACGGAGATAGCATAGTAGATTCATTTGGTATGGAATTAATTACATCCTGGAATGAGAGTATGTGTGTGTCCCAATCAATACTTTTTTATGGTAGTATATTCTACACAGATTACCAATTTCTTTCATTAATCGTTCACAAGGGTGGGAAGAAGCATGGTACCTGGATATATAGGTCGGTTTTTAAATACCTTAAATTTTCTCACTGATAGAACATGTTTGTAATCAAAATTATCGTCTCTGTACGTCTGAACAGGTTCAGGATTGTATGAGAATCTATTTGTCTGTGGTTGTTCGGAATCTAAGTCCCGTACTCTCTGGAAATTACCTAAATTATACTGACTGTGTGAGTGTGACAAATGTTCGGAATGTGCCGTATGCTGTGACGTGTTATTGACTGAAACATTTTTCATCTCTGTCACTTCTTGCTGTAAAGTTGACAATTTTCTACGTAATGTATTATTGGACGAATCTATCTCACTGATCGTCTGCTGTAAATTTTGGAATTCAGATGTTTGATTAAACGAAGTCGGTGAAGTATCGTCTGATTTGCTGTCATTATTACTTTCGATAACATCAATACGACTGGCCAATTCATCATATTTTTCAGTCAGTATTTTTACCTGATCATCGTTTTTAGTGTCACAAGCATTAATTTGTTTTTGTATTTTACGTGTGGTTTCGTTCAACTTTTTAATGTCTGCTTTGATGGAATCAGGATCCTGTATTAGTTCTAATTGTTCGAATCTGTCGGTCACTGTCTGAAAGTCTACTGTGCGTGTATCTGTTTTTGATTTAAGATCGGAAATTTCATCACGCAATTCGGTGTTCAACAGTTTGATATTATTAATTTCGTCTGATACTGTAGCAATATTGTTGTCTACGTATGTTTTTGCTATCGTAAACAATTTACGCTTATCCTCCTGTCTCTGTGCCGTAATTGTTTCCATGACTTGTCAATTTACTTTATTCTGTTCCTGTATGAATTTACGGTAACGCGTTTCACTGTTTGGTAGGTGGTGATTAAAACGTTCGTCAATTTGACTGTTCTCTTGGTCAAATTTCGCGTCTACTTTTGCATCCAGTGTGCGTGAAAGTTCTGCTGACATTAATTTAAACTCGTCGCGTAACTGTGTTGCGTTTTCAGAGCATTGTTTAGCAACTGCACTAATTTCGTCTTTAAGTAATTAGTTGTGGCTGCATGTGTATCACTTAATTCTTGAGCCACAGATATAATTTCTTCACTACTGCTCCTAGCACAAGCCTTAATTTCCTCACGTAATTGTTCTTTAGTATCATGATATTGCGCGGCAATGGCTATAATCTGTTCACTAAGCTGTCTGGAATTGTTGTCTAATTTTTCATACATCTGTTTGGAATTGTTGACTAATTTTTCATTCAACTGTTTGGAATTGTTGTCTAGTTTTTCATTAAGTTGTTGTTTGAGATTTTCATTATTTTCAATAAGTTGTTTGTGATTGTTGTCATGTTCTTCCTTAAACTGTAGCAATATTGCCATAATTTGATCCAAGTCAAAATTAGCGACACTATTCTCTGTGCCGTGTGTTGGTGCATCTGTATTTGTCACGTTTTCTGTAACCATTTGGTCATTCTGTAATTCTTGAAAATGTTTCCCAATCGGATGTGCACTGTTAGTCACTACCTCGGAATCAAATAAATCTGTCGTATTTTGAGTAGACTTCATTTTCATTAGACAAATTTACCTGTTCACAATTCAAATTTTGCAAAATGGGTGTGTTAAACTGGGCAGCGTTCATTGTAATGGAACGTGCCGCGTCATCAATTGTCGTTAAATTAACAGAGGACACAAATTTGTTCATCATTAGGATCAAAATCATTACTAGCGGTCGGTACGCACTGATTGTCTGTAAATGGAGGATTTCATCATTACACTGAGTGTCGCAAATATTATCGGTCAAATTATTCGAGTCGGCTATTTCACTCATTGCACATCGCGATGTACTATGAACAGTTTTTCGCGGCATTTTCACTAATCAGAATTAAGCACAAATGAAACAAGGACAATGCAAAATGCAACAAACACAATTACAACAAAAAGCAACAAATTGCCGATCTGTGAAAGAAAGAGTGACAAATTGGTAAATGCGTTGCGCCAGATGCAAACTACATTTAAGTAAATAAGAGCAGATATATGACTACTTATCAGAAGATTCACAAAGAAATACGATCCTGGCCGGATGTCGCCAAGTGTAACCTCCCCACAAAAATATTAATTAAAAATGAAATGAACCAGATGTAACCTCCCACGGAAATAATAATTAAATGAATTTTAAATATTATAACCTCTGAATAAAATTTGGCTCCCATTTATAAACTCCGTGCAGAAATGCATTCACATTAGATGTACTCACAAAATTCATTTCTCATTGAATGTAAGCTCGTAACAGAAAAACTCCTAAACCACAAAAAAAAATAAAAAATAAAAAAAATTAAAAAAAGAATCAGTAACCTGGTAAATTTTAGGACGACAGCAGAATATATCTGCTCTTACCTAAAAAATTTTCGGCACAGCTCCGTGCAATGCTGGCCTATGCTTCGTGACTAGTGAAAGGAATTAATTATTCATTGGATAAAATCTTTAAATTGAAATGAATGTTTTTTTTTAAAAAAATTACTTTATATTATAAAAATTATCGTTGGAGCATTTTTTAAAAAAATTGGAATGACAATTTACATACATTACTAGATATGCGCAAGGCTGCTTCTTTACCTTAAACAATAATACTCATCCTCCAGAGTCCCGACCAGAGCAGACTGCCGACACGCGCAGACTACTGCATACTAGCATAGACTAATGCCGACTAGCGACAAGTAACAACTAACTACATACTGCTCTCTGGTCAGAGACTCTCCTAAGTCTTGCCTGTTGCAGGCAGCGCATATAGCGCATACCTCTTACAAACTTTAGTGCTTGTTTGTTGCATGTCATACACTCCTGGAAATTGAAATAATAACACCGTGAATTCATTGTCCCAGGAAGGGGAAACTTTATTGACACATTCCTGGGGTCAGATACATCACATGATCACACTGACAGAACCACAGGCACATAGACACAGGCAACAGAGCATGCACAATGTCGGCTCTAGTACAGTGTATATCCACCTTTCGCAGCAATGCAGGCTGCTATTCTCCCATGGAGACGATCGTAGAGATGCTGGATGTTGTCCTGTGGAACGGCTTGCCATGCCATTTCCACCTGGCGCCTCAATTGGACCAGCGTTCGTGCTGGACGTGCAGACCGCGTGAGACGACGCTTCATCCAGTCCCAAACATGCTCAATGGGGGACAGATCCGGAGATCTTGCTGGCCAGGGTAGTTGACTTACACCTTCTAGAGCACGTTGGGTGGCACGGGATACATGCGGACGTGCATTGTCCTGTTGGAACAGCAAGTTCCCTTGCCGGTCTAGGAATGGTAGAACGATGGGTTCGATGACGGTTTGGATGTACCGTGCACTATTCAGTGTCCTCTCGACGATCACCAGTGGTGTACGGCCAGTGTAGGAGATCGCTCCCCACACCATGATGCCGGGTGTTGGCCCTGTGTGCCTCGCTCGTATGCAGTCCTGATTGTGGCGCTCACCTGCACGGCGCCAAACACGCATACGACCATCATTGGCACCAAGGCAGAAGCGACTCTCATCGCTG